>NC_092146.1:5958466-6289894 GCF_043159975.1 Macaca nemestrina | reverse complement strand
TGATGGGTGGGGCAGCTCAGGTAATAACTCGCACTTGCCTGCCACTCACCTCCTGCTCACCTCCTGCTATGTGACTCAGTTCCTAAAGGGTCACAGGACTGATACCAGTCCATGGTTTGAGAGTTGAGGAACCCAGATTTAATGTATTACAGGAGGATGTCTGTAGGTTAATTGCAAATACTACACCATTTTACATAACATTATTTGAGCATTCATAGATTCTGTTATCCAAGGGGTGTTCTGGAACCTATCCCCCCAAAATAGCATAGGTTGACTATATCTCCTAATACTGTCAGGTTATAGAATTCTGAGGGTTGGGATTTCAAGATATGAATTTGGGAGTGCACAACTTAGCCCATAATGTGCTAACCTGGCTAAGCAGTCAGGTCCAGCAGTTTGATCAAATAGTAGCTATTACTGTGAGGTGTTTTGTAGAGTAGTTAACATCCACAAACAGTAGACTTTAAGTGAAGAAGGTGATCCTTGATTATGGGATGGGCCTTACCTGATCAGTTGCAAGATCTTAAAACCAAGAGATCTCTTCTTCTGGAGGAGAAATTCTGTCTCCTGACTGCAAACCAGCCCCTATGTGAGTTTCCAGGCCACCAGACTGCTGTTACACAGATTTTCAACATGCCAGCGCCTATAACTCAATGAGCAAATACCTTGAAATAAATACATCTTCTTATGTTATATATAAAATGTTTATTGATAAACATATATAATGTATTCCATACTGTATCTTATACATAGTATATATCATATAAATATATATAATGATACATACAATATACCACATATATGTATATGATAATAATATATACCATATATTATTGTCAGAATAATATATGGTAATAATATATATACCATATGTGTGTATTTATATGCCATATTATTATATATACTGTAATCATGTATGCCATATATTATCATTTACAGTACATACATAAACAATATATGTATCACAAACAGTAAGCTCTGGTCTTGCCAACCACAAACAAGTCCTCATGAGTCATCAAATTGGAACAATTTTGACACTGAACCCTGCTGACTTGTATATATACTTTATATACAGTATATACCATATAACATATATAATATAGATTATATATATTTATGTATCTCTATTTGGTATATAATATATTTAAATATATAATATTTACATATTTATAATATATATAATAATCTATAAACATACCAGCTATATATGTGTGTGTGTGTGTGTGTGTGTGTGTGTGTGTGTGTATATATATATTTTTTTTAAGGACAGGGTCTTGGGTTGTTGCCCAGGGTGGAGTGCACTGATGCAATCATGGCTGACTTCAACCTTGACCTCCCAGTCTCAAGCAATCCTCCTGCCTCAGGCTGCCAAGTAACTGGGACTTCAGGTACATGTCACTGTACCTGACTAAGATATAAATATTGATACAGATGCCCATCCGGTCTATTGGTTCTGTTTGTTTGGAGAATTACGACTGGTACAGATTTATTGTGTATATTTTCCCTCACCATGCCTTACTTTTTTATGCTTTGAGGACTTTGTTGTTATTTAGAAATTTTGAGTTTCATGCAGCTGATTTTGTCAAATTTTTCTTTCTGGATTACAAGATTTGTCCTGGTAGCCATTCTTAGCTATTAGCACATGAAAGCTCTTTCTGAAAGTTTCATGGTTGATCAAACAGTATTTTCTTGTTTATCAAATGTCATTCTATCACTACATTTGATAATTTGCAGAACATCAGAAAGCCCAGGTTTAAAAAGCCTTCTGGTGATCTTTGGCTATGGATAGGTGGGAGAGTCTTAGTCTTCCCAGATCGCTGTAACAAAGTACCACAACCTGCATGGTTAATAGAACAGATGATATTCTCTCATGATCCTAGAGGTGGGAAGTCTAAGACCAAGGTGTCAACAGGGTGGGTTTCTCCTGATCCCTTTCTCCTTGGCTTGCAGATGCAATCTTCTCCCCATGTTTTTTCTCTGTGTCCAAACTTCCTCCTTTTATAAATACACTGGTCATATGGGCTTATAACTCACCTAATGGCCTCTTCTTAACTTGATTACATCATCTTTAAAGATTATCTCCAAATTAAGTCACATTCAAAGGTTCTCAGAACTTCAAGGTATCAACCTGACAGTAGGTGGCAGCTCAGCTCCTCACATGGTGGGTAGCATTCAGCCTATGTTTTCTGTCCTCAGTGAAAAAGACAAGCCAGAGACTGCAAGCTCCTTCACACAGAGTGAGTTCTCATCCCACCAACCACAAGCAGGTCTTCATGAGCCACCAAAATATACAAATTTTGACACTGAGCCCTTCTGACTCTTGTGAGACAAAGCTCAGTTGCAGTAAAATGCTGGTTCTGATAGTTTACAAGTTAAAGACAGTCACAGACCATAGGAGGAAGGCCTTCCAAAGTAAAGATGGCCTTAAGTGGTGTGGCGTGAGTGTCTAAAGCCTAAAAAATGTAGTCATGGCTCAGAGAGACATACTGTTCATCTGGTTCTTAACTGTTCCTGATGCTTCAGAACGATTACACTATATAAATAACCTGCCAGGAGATGAAAAATTCCAAAGGAGCCTCCAAAAACTACAAAAAATAGACATTATAATGATATGAAGAAACAGGAGAAGAATTATGAGTGGGTCTTGAGATGTGAGATATTTCCATCCAAGACTTAGAGATGTAGTTTATGAAAGTATAGTTTTGGAGGAGGAACCTTCACCCAGGAGTCAGTATTCAATGCCCCACTTAGAAAACTGAAAAATAGCAGATCAGCATACAGGACAGAGGACTGTGTTTGAAACACCAAATCTTCCTCATCTTGTCCACTTCAGGGAGTTAGGGAAGCTTTCTGAAATTTTTCTGGGACACGCTGTACTTTTTGACACAATTTAGGGTGCTTGTGTGGGAGACATGTTCTATTAAATTGCTCCTCAAAATTCTCTTCCTGCAAAAGTTCTCTGACTTGAAGTCATGGTGAGTGTATGCAACTTTCTTTTGCAGAGTTGCATCAGGACAGGTTCAAAGTCATTCAACATTAGTTCGCCCCTTCTGCAAATACTAGTGACTTCTTCTGAGATCTGAGACCTGCAAGTCAGCATGAAAGCTAGAGATATTAGATAAATGAAAGGTTTGGCTAGCCTCCCCAGCACCAAACCGACTGAGCTCCCTTGCTTTCATCTGCTGAGTCAGAAAAAGGGAATACTTGCCATGAAAAAATACTTTTAGGAGATGGACTGTGCCTTGTTCAATCATAATGAGGTGCCTCTCACTGTTTCTGTTTAGTATCTCTACTGAGATCCCCGTTTGTTTTTTGTAATATGCACATTTTTATCACCAGCTGTGGAGTTGATGTTCCTAGAATTGTTATGAAACACAGAGTATTGTCTCTTTTTCCAGGATATCCTAAAAAAAAAAAAGGTGGATATAGAATAACTTATGCTCATGAGTACATGCCTCCTGGCTTGGAAAGAAATCAGACTGTATTCTTCAGAAAGCAGGTTTTGAAGGAAAAACAATAATAAATAACAACATTTGAGAACAGAGTGAAATGTGTAGCTGAACTGATATTTACAGGTTTTACATCATCTTGAGAAGCACGAGTAGGGAAATTGTTGAAAACAGAACAATATTTCCTATGATGCACCTCTTAAGCTTAAAAATGAAGAGTTGAAAACAACATGACATTCGCTTTACATTGTCAACAAGAAATGCAAAAGCAATGCTATTCTTCTGGAAGGCTTTTCCTTATAGATACAGAGACAGCATACCCCACTAATCAGAAAGCTCACTGTGTTACAAAGAAGATAAGTACACCTTATTAATTTAATTCTCACATCTGTTATTTTTCTCACCATGGAAAGGATTCTAAAAATAACCCAGAGAGTTATATAACTTCCTTTGCTGTGATGCTGTTTCTTGGTTTCTTTCTCTTCTTTGACTTTTTAAATGAACTTCCATATGGGTTCACCATGAGCAGCTTTGGCTGGAAGCAATATAAAAGATACATATCTTGGTAGACCCTTTTTCATTAATTTGTAGACTGTCCGTGTTTCGGGGAGTTATGATTTAATCTCTGCCATCTTGGCAGTGCAGTTTAAGCAGTGGGTTAAGTTGTAAAATGAGTGTTTTAACATCCAGTGCTGTAACAGTTTCATGCAAGTTTTTGTGGCATTTATACAGCCCAGATTCTCCAGGAAAGTAAAAGAGTGTGAAAGAGAGAGAGGAAAAGAGAGTGAGATGATATTTCTGAGGATGTTACTGACAAAGGTAGCATCAAGGAATAAGAGACATAGTGCTGCGTAAAAGTCCTGGAGGTAACAGATTTGGACAACTTTGGATGTACAGACATCCTTTAATGCTAGTCTCTGATTTCAATTGATACAAAATCCAGCAGGTTTGTTGGGACACTGTGCAGCTAGGAAGTCAGAATTTCACATCTGCATCTTCTCAACATTGTTAAATCATTTTGTTTCAAGAAGAGTTTCTTTCTTTTCATAAAAAGAAAAGTCCTCAAAGGCGTTTTGTTATGACATTTTGTTATGACATATTATAATCACAAACTCTCAATTTGTGATTATAATATATTTAAAAGTACATTGGATTGTGGACTTAAGTCATCAACAGAATCAAAATGTGCTGGTTAAACATCAACTAGACATTTCCATGGGTGCCTTGAAATTGCCAAACAAGGTAATTTACCTTTTCCATTTTATTTTTCAATGCCAGAGAATGTGAACAAATTTTGAATTTCTCTTAAACCCTCCATGACATGCTCTTGTGAACATGTGGTTCTAGTTACTGGATTTCATTCTCATCTGTGTGAAAAGACCACCAAAGAGGCTTTGTGTAAGCAAAGGGCTGTTTATTTCACCTAAATGCAGGTGGGCAGAGTCCAAAAAGAGAGTCAGCGAAGGGAGATAGGGGTGGAGTCATTTTATAAGATTTGGGTGGGTAGTGGAAAATTACAGTCAAAGGGGTTTTTCTCTGGCAGGCAGGGGCAGGGTCACAAGATGCTCGGGGTGGGGTCACAACATGCTCAATGGGGAAGCTTTTGAGCCAGGATGAGCCAGGAGAAGGAATTTCACAATGTCATCAGTTAAGGCAGGGACTAACCATTTTCACTTTTGTGGTGGAATGTCATCAGTTAAGACAGGAACAGGCCATTTTCACTTCTTTTGTGATTCTTCAGTTACTTCAGGCCATCTGGATGTATACATGCAGGTCACAGCGATATGATGGCTTAGCTTGGGCTCAGAGGCCTGACATTCTGTCTTCTAACATTAATGAGAAAAATAAAGCAAAATAGTGGTAAAGTGTTGGGGCAGAAAAAATTTTTGGGGGGTGATATCGAGAGATAATGGGCGATGTTTCTCAGGGCTGCTTCGAGTGGGATTAGGGACGATGTGGGAACCCACAGTGGGAGAGATTAAGCTGATGGAAGATTTTGTGGTAAGGGGCGATATTGTGGGGTTGTGAAAAGGAACATTTCTCATATAGAATGATTGATGATGGCCTGAATGCAGCTTTATATGAATTGAGAAATTAAATAGAAGACACAAGGTCTGGATTAAAAGAAGGAGAAAAACTTCTTTTGAAGTTTTTCTTCAAAATGACTAAGAATTAGGAGGACCCAGGACCTCCAACTAAAGAGTGCTCAAGGGGGTTTAGCATAGCCCTGCCAGTTAAGATTATTTATTTACTTTACGTGAGAATTTAGCGTGGCAGTTTGGGGATAGCACCAGGAGATATCAGCTGTGATGGCTTGGAGAAAGTGTAAACTGGCAGTGTAAACAAGAGCAGTCATTTATGAGTAGTTGAAAACGGTGTATAGGAGTATGATGAGAAAGAAGATAGTAGGGATGACAAGTATTTGGAGAACAGTCCAAGTTGGTCTGGTGTCTGGAATGAGACTGGGGCCTAATAAAAAGGAGCATCCATACAGGAGCTCAAATGGGCTGTACCCTGTAGCATTCTGAGGACATTCCCAAATTCTGAGATGGGCAAGTGGTAGAAGTATTGTCCAGTCCTCTTTAAGTTGGTGGCTGAGCTTGGCAAGGTGTGTTTTTAAAAGATGATTAGTCCCTTCTACCTTTCCTGAAGATTGAGGATGGTAAGGATATGAAGGTTTCACTGAATACCAAGAGCCTGAAAAACTGCTTGGGTGATTTGACTAATAAAGGCCGGTTAGTTATCAGACTGAATAGTGGTGGGAAGGCCAAACCGAGGAATTTTATCTGGCAGAAGGGAAGAAATGATGGTGGTGGCCTTCTCAGACCCTGTGGGAAGGGCCTCTATCCATCCAGTGAAAGTGTCTACCCAGACCAAGAGGTATTTTAGTTTCCTGACTCAAGACATGAGAGTAAAGTCAATTTTCCAGTCCTGGGTGGGGGCAGTTCCCCAAGATTGGTGTGTAGGGAAGCGGGAGTGGAGCCTGAACAATCCCTGAGGAGTAGTAGAATAGCAGATGAAAAACTGAGAAGTGATTTCCTTAAGGATAGATTTCCATGGTGGAAAGGAAATGAGAGGTTCTAAGAGGCAGGCTAGCATCTTGTAACCTACATGGAAGAGGTTATGAAATGATGACAGGATAGAATGGGCCTGTGATCCTGGAAGGAGATATTTTCCTTGGTCTAAGAACCATCTACATTGTGTGGGAAGATATTGATAGGTGAAAGTTTTAGTGTGGGAGTAGTTGGGACTGGCCAGATGAGAAGGAGAAAAACTGCCATGAAGGATAGAAGTTGGAACACTAGCTGCTTTTTTAGCTACCTTATCAGCATAGTATTGTCCTGAGTGATGGGATCTGATGCCTTTTGATGGCACTTGCAGTGAATGACTCAAGCTTCCTTTGGAAGTACAGTGGCTTTGAGAAGAGTATTTGTTAAAGAGGCATTAATGATGGAGGACTCTTGCATAGTGAGGAAATTTCTTTCAGCCCATATAACAGCATGGTGGTGCAGGATATGGAAGGCATATTTAGAATCAGTGTAAATATTGATGTGTAGTCCTTTTGCAAGAATGAAGGCCTGAGTTAAAACAATGAGTTCAGCTTGCTGAGAGGTAGTGGAGTGGGCAAAGTGGTAGCCTCAATGATAGGTGTGGAAGATACTATAGCATAGCCTGCCTTTGCTGGTGAGTGGCTGTTAGGCCTAGTGGAACTGCAGTCAATAAACTAAGTGTGTTCAGGGTGAGGAACAAGAAGGAAGGAAATACGGGGAAATGGAGTGAATGTCAGGTAGATCAGAGAGATACAGTCATGGGGGTCATGTGTGGTATCAGGAATAATGTGGGAGGCCAGATTGAAGTACGGGCTAGGAACAATGGTAACTGTGGGAGACTCAACAAAGAGTGAGTATAGCTGAAGGAGTCAGGGAGCAGAAAGTATATGCATCAGGTGGGAGGAAGAAAATAAATTTTGGAAGTTATGAGACATGTAGAGAGTGAGTTGAGCATACTTTGTGATTTTTAGGGCCTCTAAAAAGTATTAAAACAGCGGCAGTTGCTGCACACAGACATGAGGGCTAGGCTAAAACAGTAAAGGTCAAGCTGTTTGGACAGAAAGTCTATAGGGCATGTTCCCAACTCTTGTGTAAGAAAACTGACTGCACTAACCATGTCTAAGAAGGAAAGGAGTTGTTTTGTAGAAGGGATTGGGGTTTGGGAGATTAGCTGGACAAGTTCAGTAGGGAGAGCGTGTTTGTTTTCATGAGAATTATGCCGAGACAGGTAACAGATGAGGAAGAAATTTGCGCTTGACTGAAGTAATGGGGGCTGCTGTCTGTGAAGCCTTGCAGCAGTACAGCCCAGATAATTTGCTGAGCCCGATGGGTGTCATGGTCAGTCCACATGAAAGCAAAGAGAGGCTGCAATGAAGGGTGCAAAGGAATAGTAAAGGAAGCAGGTTTGAGATCCAAAACAGAATAATGGATTATAGAGGGAGGTATTGAGGATAGGAGAGTATACGGGTTTGGCATCATGAGGTGGATAGGCAAAACAATTTGGTTGATAAGGCGCAGGTTGTGAAGTAATCTATAAGGCTTATCTGGTTTTAGGATAGGTAAAATGGGGGAATTCTAAGGAGTGTTTAAAGGCTTTAAAAGGCCATGTTGTAGCAGGCATGTGATAACAGGCTTTAATCCTTTCAAAGCATGCTGTGGGATGGGATATTGGCATTGAGTGGGGTAAGGGTGATTAGGTTTTAATGGGATGGTAAGGCGTTCATCATCCATCACCAGGGAGAGAGTAGAGGTATCCTATACTTGTGGATTAAGGTGGGGAGATACAAGGAGAAGATGTTAAGGAGCCTTTGAACTGGGCAAAATGGTGGCAATGAGGTGTGGCTGTAGCCTAAGAATAGTCAGGGAAGCAGGTACTTTTATTAAAATGTTTTGATCTAGTAAGAGAGCTGGGCAGGTGATGATAACTAAAAAGGGGTGCATAAAAGAATATTGTCCAAGTTGGCACCAGAGTTGGGGAGTTTTAAGAGGTTTTGCAGCCTGGCCATCAATACCCACAATAATTATGGGGGCAAGGGAAACAGGCCCTTGAAAAGAAGGTAATGTGGAGTGTGTAGCCTCCGTGTTGATTAAGAAGAGGATGGACTTACCCGCCACTGTAAGAGTTATCCAAAGCTCAGCATCTGTGATGGTCCAGGGATCTTCCAAGGTGACTGGGCAGTGTCAGTCTTCAACTGCAAAGCTGAGAAGGTCTGTGAAGGAGTCAATCAGAATCTTGGGACAGAGTTCCAGGGGCTCTGGAAGTGGTTACCAGGTAAGTTAGCATTCCAATTTTCAGTGGGGTCCTGCAGAGATGGGACATGGCTTAGGAGGAATCCCAGGCTGCAAACATTCCTTCAACCAGTGACCAGATTTCTGGCACCTGAAGCAAGCTTCTGGGATAGGCGGTCCTGGAGGAATGCCTGGTCACTGCAGTTCAGGTGTGTGGAAGTTCTTGTGTGCTGGAGATGTGGCTGGGGTTTGTCTCACATTGGAGGCAAGGAATTGCAACTCAGAAATACATTGCTACTTGGCTGCCTCTACTTTATTATTGCAGACATTGAAGGTGAGGTTAATTAAGTCCTGTTGTGGGGTTTGAAGGCTGGAATTTAATTTTTGGAGCCTTATTTAATGTCAGGAGTGGAATGGGTAATAAAATGCATATTGAGAATAAGACACCCTTTTGACCTTTTAGGGTCTAGGGCTGTAAAGCATCTCAGGAGAGCAGATAAAGAAAAGGGAGCATTAACCTTGACTATGCCTTTAGTTCCAGCCACCATTTTAAGAGGAAATTACTAGACAGTTGCAGAAGGGCCAGTTGCAAAACAAAACTGTAAGCTGGACTGGGTGTGAGGAGGGAAGGTGATAAAAGGAATATAGAGTGGAGGATCAGTGTCTGAGGAAGAATTGGGACCTAGCTTGACCTGGTGAGGAACAGCCTGGGAAGGAGGGGTGGGGTCAGATGCATCTATAGAAAAGGAAGATTGGAAAGACTCAGTGAGGCTTGAGGTTGGGACTGAGGGGACAGGTGGGAGGGAAAGAAGGAAGACTTGAGAAGCATTGCATTGGGAACAGAGACTAGGGAGGGACCAATATGGAAAAGATACCTGGACATCAGGCATCTCAGAACCTTTGCCCATTTTATGACAAGAATTATCTAGATCTTGTAGGATAGAAAAATCAAAAGTGCCATTTTCTAGCTATTTGGAACCACTGTTGAGTTCGTATTGGAGTCAAGCAGTGTTGCAGGAGAAAATAAGATGCTTAGGTTTTAGGTCAGGTGTGAGTTGAAGAGGTTTTAAGTTTTTGAGAACACAGGCTAAGGGAGAAGAGGGAGGAATGGAGGATAGAAGGTTGCCCATAGTGAAGGAGGCAAACGCAGAGAAAAGAGAGGGTAGAGATATGGACAGGAGTTGGGGGGGGTGGTACTTGCCTGCCCCCCAGGAAAGTGGAGAAGGAGTAGAGACATGGAGAGAAGGGGTTGGAGAGCGCTTTCCCTCCAGAAAAGCTGTGCTTCCCACTAAGGGTGAAGGGCCAAGGCAGGCATCCCCATTTGGTCAGAAACCTCTGAAACAACGGGTGAATAATCAGGCAGGCATCCCTGCATGATTAAACACCAAGGAAAGACTGTCTTCCCAAGTCTGTGACCGGCACCGGGATTTTGAGTTCGCTGATAAAATGCATCTCCTGTCTCTACCAGAAAAGGAACAGAACTGAAATTAAGAGAAGGGAGAGACTGAAGTTTGGTGCCAAGATTGAAAGGAGAAAGAGGTTAAGGGATAGTGACAGAGGTTGGAGAAGAGAGTAAAGAGAGGCTGCTTACCCAATTTAAAATTGGTGAGATGTTTCTTGGGCTGGTCAGTCTGAGGACCAGAGGTTGTAGGTGGATCTTTCTCACAGAGCAAAGAGCAGGAGGACAGGGGATTGATCTCCCAAGGGAGGTCCCCTCCGATCCGAGTCACAGCACCAAATTTCACACGCGTCCATGTGACCAGACCATGAAACAGCCTTTTTGTGAGCAACTAGGCTGTTTATTTCACCTGGGTGCAGGTAGGCTGAGTCCAAAATGAGTGTCAGCAAAGGTAGATAGCGATGGGGCTGTTTTATGGGATTTGGGTAGGTTAAAAAAAAAATTGGTCAAAAGGGGTTGTTCTTTGGTGGGCAGTTGGGTGGGGGGTGGGTCACAAGGTGCTCAGTGGGGGAGTTTTTGAGACAGGAGAAGGAATTTCACAACGTAATGTCATCAGTTAAGGCAGGAACAGACCACTTTCACTTATTTTGTGATTCTTCAGTTACTTCAGCCCATCTGGATGTATACATGCAGGTCACAGGGGTTATGATGCCTTAGCTTGAGCTCAGAGGCCTGACATTGGATGGTTGATTTACTATGGCAGTAGTTCAGATTTACTTATTATTGAAGTTAAATAACAAAATGCAATTGAGTTACTTGATAGAAATCAAGAACAGAAAGAAATAAGAACATGTTCAAGGATGGAAATCTGTCTTTCTAATGGCTTAGAGTTACAGAGGCCCTACCTATAGGTTTTCAAGTTTTAGAACAATTACCATCTGCATTAAGAGTGTTTTCTTATGTAAATTCATAGATTGCAAGATGCTCCTCCCTTTTATCTATAAACTATGAATTACTTTCATTCTCTTTCTTAAGCAAAGCATGACATCAATTGAATTATGTGATCCATTTTCATAGCATTCATCGAAAGTTCAATATAAGGGGTTAGATGATACTAGCCAAAAATCTCTTAGAGGTATCATCTTTAAGAGCATATATTCCAAAGTGATGTTAATATGAAAAGTTATTGAATATTAATGAAAAATTTGGCCATAGTGATTCAGGGCAAAATCTGAGAGGATATGCAAAATATCCTTGTGAGAATCTTCTTGCATGTATAGGAAGATAAAGTTTTGTCTATTGAAGTATTGTACATTTTACAAGTGCAAATAGTGTTTTGATTAAAACAGCACCTTGGCCACCCCTTTTCTGATCTTCTTCATTTATGCTGTAGCATTGTGTTACTAATATATCTAAAAGATCTCAAAGCCTAATCTTGGGTTTCAGAAGAATGAATAGCTCTCTGAAAACATATTCATTATTTTCTATTTTTAAAAATTAGAGTCTATTACATATGCTTGGCACAAATGATGTCCTCACTGTATATTTATTGAATGAATGAGTCTAACCTATGGGTAAAAGACTGTACCTAGCAATTTGAAGTACTACTGGCCATAGAAAGAGAGAAACAGAGAAATCTCACAATTTACCAAAACCCCTGAGCATAATATTTGTTGCCTTTCTCCATAAGAGTAATAAATATGACAATCAGGGAAACAGCATATATGTAATAAAATGGAGAAGATTAATTTAGTTTTAGGGAGAGTCATAATTAAGAGTTTGCTGCAATTGAGTAATAATGTCTCTTAATATTTCTGGAAAGAAACAGAGGAAGTCAAATCATATCGATCATGGCTTGGAATATGGAGAACCTTCTTAGAAGCTTACAGAACTGTCTTTCCATTGCAGATATTGGTTAATTTATCCTCTCTGAGGCTTCACTATCCTCCTCATTCTAATTAAAAAGAATAAAATAGAGGGAGGTTTAATGTTTTGGGAGTATCAGTAGTTGGTAAACAGCAAAACTGGGGTTCCAGGCTTTCCCTTTTAAATCCAACTCTGAAGCTTTTACTCATAATTATGTCTATTGACTCAACATGAATTAGTTTGTGCTACAATTGTCTTAGCTGCAGATATTCCACCAACATCAGAAAAACTCAGCAATGTGACTGAGCAAATCCTTGCAAGAACTCAATGCAATTCATTTCCACTTCACTACTTTCTCCATTCTTTCTTCATTAAGGTCATTTATCCAGTCAACTATCCTCCAAGATATCTTTGTTAAGATCTCTAGTGTTTAGTGTGCTTTTGGATGCAGAACTGAGAGCCAGTTTCTTGCTGGTTATGGGCTAGGGGACACCCTCCACTCTTTTTTTTTCCTTCTGTTAAATTTTAATTTAAGTTCTGAGATACTTGTGCAGAATGTGCAGGTTTGTTACATAGGTACATATGTGCCATGGTGGTTTGCTGCACCCGTCAACCTGTCATATACATTAGGTATTTCTCCTAATGCTATCCCTCTTCTGGCCCAACATCTCCTGACAGGCCCCAATGTGTGATGTTCCTCTCCCTGTGTCCATGTGTTTTCATTGTTCAACTGCCATTTATGAACAAGAATATGTGGTGTCTGGTTTTCTGTTCCTGTGTTAGTTTGCTGAGAATGATGGTTTCCAGCTTCATCCATGCCCCTGCAAAGAATGTCATTTTATGGCTACATAGTATTCCATGGTGTATATATGCCACATTTTCTTTTTCCAATCTATCACTGATGGTTATTTGGGTCAGTTCCAAGTCTTTGCTATTGTGAACAGTGCTGCAATAAACGTATGTGTCTTTATAGTAGAATGATTTATAATCCTTTGGTTGTATACTAAGTAACGGGATTGCTGAGTCAAATGGTATCTCTTGTTCTAGATTGTTGAGGAATCACCACACTGTCTTCCACAATGATGGAACTAATTTACGCTCCCACCAACGTGTAAAAGCATTCATATTTATCCACATACTCTCCAGCATCTGTTGCTTCCTGACTTTTTAATGATCACTATTCTAACTGGTGTGAGATGGTATCTCATTATGGTTTTGATTTGCATTTCTCTAATGACCAGTGATGATGAGATTTTTTTTCATATCCTTTGCCCACCTTTTGATGGGATTGTTTCTTTTTTCTTGCACATTTAAGTTCTTTGAAGATTCTCGACGTTAGCCCTTTGTCAGATGGATATATTGCAAAAGTATTCTCCCATTCTGCAGCTTGCCTGTTCTGTCTGATGATAGTTTATTTTGCCTGCAGAAGCTCCTTTAGATCCCATTTGCCAATTTTGGCTTTCGTTGCCATTGCTTTTGATGTTTTAATCATGAAGACTATGCCCATGACTATGTCCTAATTGTATTGCCTAGGTTTTCTTCTAGGGCTTTTATGGTTTTAGGTTTTACATTTAAGTCTTTAATCCATCTTGAGTTAATTTTTGTATAATGTGTAAGGAAGGATTCCAGTTTAAATTTTTCTGAAAATGACTAGCCAGTTTTCCCATCACCATTTTTTAAATAGTGAATCCTTTCCCCATTGATGGTTTTTGTCACTTGTCAAAGATCAAATGAATGTGTATATGTAACATTATTTCTGAGACTTCTGTTCTGTTCCATTGGTCTATATACCTGTTTTGGTAGCAGTACGTTGCTGATTTTGTTACTGTAGGCTTTTGTATAGTTTGAAGTCAGGTAGCATGCTGCCTCCAGCTTTGTTGTTTTTGCTTAGAATTGTCTGCTCTATGGGCTTTTTTTTTGGTTCCATAAGAAATTTAAGGTAGTTTTTTCTGATTCTGTAAAGAAATTTAATAGTAGCTTGATGGGGATAGCATTGATTCTATAAGTTGCTTTGGGCAGTATGGCCATTTTCATGATATTCATCCTTCCCATGCATAAGTATGGAATGCTTTTCCTTTTGTTTGTGTTCTCTCTTATTTCCTTAAGCAGTGGTTTTTAGTTCTCCTTTAAGAGGTCTTTCACATCCCTTGTAAGTTGTATTGCTAGGTGTTTTATTTTCTTTGTAGCAATTGTGAATGGGAGTTCAATCATGGTTTGCCTCTCTATTATTTGTGTATAGGAATGCTTGTGATTTTTGCACACTGATTTTGTACCTGAGAATTTGCTGAAGTTGCTTATCAGCTTAAGGAGATTTTGGGCTGAGATGATGGGGTTTTCTTTTTTTTTTTTTTTTTTTTTTTTTTGTTGTTGAGACAGAGTCTCGCTTTGTCGCCCAGACTGGAGTGCAGTGGCCGGATCTCAGCTCACTGCAAGCTCCGCCTCCCGGGTTCACGCCATTCTCCTGCCTCAGCCTCCCGAGTAGCTGGGACTACAGGCGTCCGCCACCTCGCCCGGCTAGGTTTTTGTATTTTTTAGTAGAGACGGGGTTTCACCGTCTTAGCCAGGATGGTCTCGATCTCCTGACCTCGTGATCCGCCCATCTCGGCCTCCCAAAGTGCTGGGATTACAGGCGTGAGCCACCGCCCCCGGCCAATGATGGGGTTTTCTAAACATACAATTATGTCCCTTGCAAACAGAGACTATATGACTTCCTCTCTTCCTATATGAATACTCTTTATTTCTTTCTCTTGCCTGATTTCCTGGCCAGAACTTCTAATATTATGTTGAATAGAAGTTTTGAGAGAGGGCATCCTCGTCTTGTGCCAGTTTTCAAAGAGAAAGTTACTAGTATTTACCCATTCAGTATGATATTGTCTGTGGGTTTGTCATAAATAGTTTTTATTGTTTTGACATATGTTCCATCGATACCTAGTTTATGGAGTGTTTTTAGCATGAATTTGTGTTGAATTTTATTGCAAGCCTTTTCTGCATCTATTGAGATAATCATATGGCTTTTGTCATTGCTTCTGTTAATGTGATGGATTGCATTTATTGATTTGCATATATTGAACAAGTCTTGCATCTCAGGGATGAAGCCAACTTGATCTTGGTGGATAAACTTCTTGATGTGTTGCTGGATTTGATTTGTTAGTATTTTATTGAGAATTTCATATCAATGTTCATCAGGGATATTGGCCTGAAATTTTGTTTTTGTTGTGTTTCTGCTAGGTTTTGTTATCAGGATGATGTTGACCTCATAAAATGAGTTAGGGAGAAGTCCGTATTTTTCTATTGTTTGGAATCACTTCAGAAGGAATGGTACCAGCTCCTCTCTGTACCTATGGTAGAATTCAGCTGTGAGTCTGTCTGGTCTTGTGTTTTTGTTTTTTTTTGTTTTGTTTTGTTTTGGTTGGTAGGCTATTAATTACTGCTTCAATTTCAGATCTTGTTATTGGTCTATTCAGGGATTCAACTTCTTCCTGGTTTAGTCTTGGGAGGGACCCCCTCCACTCTTATGGGCTGTCCTCAGTTCACATGGACACTGGCTTCTTCAATGTCTACAGGAGAGAAAGTCTGTAGTGAGAGGGGACTAGCAAGATGGAGTTTTATGCAACGTAAAGTAAACATAGACTTTATATCCCATGGTCCTGGGTAAATTCAGTGGAAGAGGGCTATATAAGAAAGTACACACTAGAAAGTGCAGATCATTGAGGGTAATTTTAAAGTCTGTCCAGCTCAGGAGGTGGCCAACAATTTATCAGACAATAGGAAATTATAAACCATGATCAGTATCTGACTTGTATACACAGCAGAAAATTAACAATAATAGAAAATATTGGAGGAATAGGAACTTTCCACAGTAGAAGGAACATTTAGTATCATACCTGAAGAATGAAGAGGTGATTGAATGTTGCAAGTTTCTGTGCTGAAGGTACAGGATTGTTTACAAACAGAACAGATGACCAGTTCCTTTTGCCATGTTAAAGATTGTATTAGTTCATTTTCATGGTTCTGACCATCAGCACAAAACTGGGTAATTTATAAAGAAAAATATATTAAGTGAACTCACTGTTCCACATGGCTGGGGAGGCATCACAATCATGGTAGAAGGTGAAAAGCATGTCTTCAATGGCAGCACACAACAGAGAATGAGAACCAAGTGAAAGGGGAAACTCCTTATAAAACAATCAGATCTGGTGACATGAATTCACTACCACAAGAACAGTATGGGTGAAACTGTCCTCACGATGGGAATTAAGGGAGCTAAAATGAGATTTGGGTGAGGACACAGCCAAAGCATATCAAGGATATTAATAATTATACTCCAAAATCAATAGGTAACCATTCCTAGGCTTTCCATAATGATAATCCGACCTCATGTGATGATGATGATAATGATGATGTAATGATAAAATTACTGTTTTGGCTATACAAATGACTGAAATTTCTATTACCTTTAACATTTTATGTAATGCTTTTGATTATGCCATTGCTATATCTAGTGGTTCTCCTAAAATATAAATAATTTGTTTCTAATAATATATATCAAGTCATTGAGACTTTACCAAAAATTATTTGTCAGGTTTGTTTTGGCTTGCCTCTCTTTTCCTTGGACTCATGTTACAAAATCTCCAATCCTGGTTAATTTCTAGATTTCTTTGCACACTTAACTCCTACATGCCCTCATCCCCACCATTCTCCACATGTCTACGTGCTTCATTATTCTGCACATCTCCCAGTGAGGGATGCTCTGAAGTAATGTGTCTCAGCAATAATCATAATAAGCTACACTGATGTATGCCTGCCATGTAAAAGATACCTCACATAGAACTCACATTTAATTTTTGCAACAGTCCTATCACTTTCACTTTACAGATTATAAGAATGATGACCAGCAAGGATAGAAAGATTCCCAGACCACACAAGGGAAAGGTGGCCAAGCCACAGTCTACAGGATTCCAGGATACTATCATGACTTTAGCTCACTGTCTTCCAGAATCTCTGGCTATGCTCAAGACAGTCTCTCAAAGACAATCTCACAAGCTTCAGTTTCAATTCATCCACCATCTGGCCTTGAACTGAATCTCCAAACTCTCAGCATAGTTATATAAGTATATAGATATCCACACATGTATTTACTCTATATATATTTAGATATCCACATATTTATCTATCATTGTGTTTATATATATTTATATCTATACTTATTTGTGAATATGCAAAACTCTACTTTCCTGTGTCATCTGATCATAGAGAACCACAGGCTTCTGTTAAATAGTATTCTCTGCTAGTCAATGGTAACTTTTTGATAGACTCTTCATCTTTTTACAGTGATGCTAAGAAATTTCTTTTAATATATTACTGATTTTTCTTCTATAATTTTATTTCTTAAGGGGTAGGAAATGGAACACCCAGCATGCTACAACTGTAATATGCAATATGTCTCAAAAAGTCAATGAGATTGGAAAAAAAGTGAAAAATCCTTCAGTGAGAGGAAAATAATATTATTTATTATCAATAAAATAAGGTAGAGATTCTATATTTATTATCAATATTTATTATCAATAAAATAAGGTAGAATCTCTACCTTATTGGGCTTAAGCCCACTACTGCTGTTTTGAAGAAAAATAACAAAACTAAACACCTAGTATGAAATGCTGCAATAGTGTCATCAATGATTTCTTTTTCTGAAAAGGATATTCCAGTATGCATTTTTGTTTTATGGACCTTAAGTGTGCTTGTTAGTGTGTAAGTTATTATTTGATTTTCTCATATCCAACTTTAGTGTTGATTTTCAGGAATGTGTTGTGTAAAAGGGAAATGGATGCCCATCTTATTTAAAGCACATTCATACTGTGCATACTATACTCGTCAACCTGTGAATTCTTAGGGCTTGAAGAGAGTAAAATTTACTGTCTCTATTTATACAAAAATAAAATGAAATAAATCAAAGTAAAGAATGGAATTTAAGTGATTTTCTGTGATGTGACATTGTATTTGTCCATTTCCATATTGCTATGAAGAAACACCCAAGACTGGGTAATTTACTAAGAAAAGGAGATTTAATGGACTCATAGTTCCATGTGGCTGAGGAGGCCTCACAATAATTGTGGAAGGTGAAGGAGTAGAAAATATATGTCTTACATGCTGGCAGGCAAGGGTGTATGTGCAGGGGAACTGCCCTTTATAAAAAACATCAGATCTCATGAGGCTTATTCGTTACCACAAGAACACTACAGCAAAAAATCCATGCCATGATTCAATTACCTCTCACTGGGTCCCTCCCACAACACATGGGGATTATAGGAGCTACAATTCAAGGTGACATTTGGATGAGGGCACAGCCTAACCATATCAGACACTTTTGTATGGATTAAAAAACAGCAGCATTTCCCTCTCATTTTTACCCTTATTCCTATTTATTTTCTTCATGGGAGGTAGAGTAATGCTAGCTATCTTTAATTCTTTGTAAAAACAACATTTGCTTCCTTTTCACTTTTTCAGTTGGAAATATTACCAAGAAATAAAAATGTTCCTCTTTAAGATATGTATAGTAGTAGCAGGGAAATAGTTTTTTTTTCCTTTATCATGATAGCCGTATTTTGAAACTCAATTTTGGTTAGGAATATTTTATTCCTGAATAGTCAAAGACCCTTATTTCAGGTAAGTTCAATCTGCCCGCTCACTCCTTAAATTTGTTCTTCTGTTTTAGAAACAGAGTCTTTCTCTGTTATCCAGGTTAGAGTGCAGCACTGTGATCATAGCTTACTGCAACCTCGACCTCCCGGGCTGAAGTGATTCTCATTCCTCAGTCTCCAGAGTAGCAGGGACCACAGGAGCACATCAAAATACCAGTCTTATTAAAATTTTTTATTGAGAGAGAAGGGGTCTTGCTATGTTTCTCAGTCTGTTCTCAAACTCTTGGGCTTAAGCAATCCACCTGCCTTGGCTTCCCGAAGTGCTGGGTTTAGTGGTGTAAGCACCGTGCCCAGTTTTTAAGTTCATTTTTGTTAAATGATTTTGACATTTGCCTTTCTATAAATGTTCCATAAAACACCCTCCCCCTTCAGCATTGCCATCCTTAGATTCCTTAGGTAAAGAGAACACTTCTGCAAGAAAGGAAAATGGGTCTGCTACAGTTCTATAGAAGGTTTTTTTTTTTTTTTTTTTTTTTTTTTAGACAGAGTCTCACCCTATTCCCCAGGCTGAAGTGCAATGATGTGATCTCGACTCACTGCAACCTCCACCTCCTGGGTTCAAGTGATTCTCCTGCTTGGGGCTACTGAATAGCTAGGATTTCAGGTGCATACCACCACACCTAGCTTATTTTTTGTGTCTTTAGTAGATATGGGGTTTCACCATGTTGGCCAGGCTGGTCTTAAACTCCTGACCTTGTGATCTGCCAACCCTTGTGGTCCCAAAGTGTTGGGATTACAGGCATGAGCCACCATGACTGGCCAGTTCTATGGACTTTTAAATAATATTCCTGTGTCTATTTATCTATATATCTCAGAATATAAGAGGTATATTTTGCCTTTTCAACACCTATGCACTTTCTCGCACAAGGCTGAGTTTCTACACAAATGCAGTCTTTGCTCAAGAAACAGTGTCTTCATGGCATATGGAGATTGATACCACAGTTAGTGGCTATTGAAGGCTCCCATGTGGTATGACTTCTCTTCCCATTTGATTTAGGCCACATTTCATAGTAACCTCATGTAGATGCAGAAATAGTATACTCTGGTCAGCCATCGAGGACCATGTGGTTTCTATATTATGATAAATGTATCAAAGAAGTATAGGAAACCATGATGGGGTCAACAGTTCAGAAACTTTCCATTTATCAAAAGAATTTGTTTTTCTATATATCTTCCCAAGTAATGATCAGCCATAATCAGCATTACATGTACAATGTTACATTTTTGTCTCAAAAGTCAACTTTTGTTTCTGATTCAAAATTTTATCAAAGTGCAAGAGCTGTAAAACTGCCTAAAATCTTTCAACTTTATCCATGTATTATGTTTGCAGTTTTCTTTTAAGGGATAATAAAAGGGAACTATCCAAGGGGATAGTAATTGTATAAAATAGCAGATAGCAAAGTAGACAAAATTTTAATGAAATCCTTTGTTGCCTTGATAGGAAAATACAATGAAAATCACTTAAAAGTTTATTAAATAAATGTAGATGTAAGCTACTTTCTTTTGAGAACATCTGTATTTACTTTTCACATTTTCAAAAATGTAACCATGTTTAGGCAGACATACAAAATGGATTCAGACACTTTTTCATGTGGCCATTAAAATTCACTGGGCTTGTTTGTTTTGCATCCTAAGCACCTAAATACCTATTTCTTGATGCTGGGATGAAACATGGACATTTTAGAAAATTTTTTCTGGCCAGCTTGTGAGAAACACACTCACCCATCCAAACCCAAGAAATGGACTCACAGACAAGAATAGAGGAAGTGAGACTTTTAATGACTCCCTTGCAAGATTGGATGTCTTGTAGGCAGCCACAGCCCATATATTTACAACAAGCAAGTTATTCCTTAGTATACAAGTCCTTCCTTAGGTTCATAGGCTGACTACTATGGGGTCACAATGTTCCCGGACATTGCCTATTGTTTGTTGGCTTAGGGCTTTTAGGTATGTTTTCTTTAGCATCGTCTGGCTGCATTTTGTTGTAGCCCATAATGCGTTGCAGTCATGATCAGGTCTGGGGCTCCTCATGTAGTTGAATTATGACCCAGATAGTCAGGCAAGCTGATAAGAATAGATGAAGTGAGCTATTTTGCAGGCTAGTAAGCTTTCATTGTAGACTAAATTCTTTGGTTTAGGTGAGGGTAACTAAGGGGACCCCCAACAAAAAGGCACCAGCTATTAAAGCAGGGGTGTAGTGTATTGTGTTCTTATATAATTTGTAGGCCCAAACTTATTCGAGGCACGTTCTCTTGGAAATGGACTACCATATATATTTTTTCCTACATAGTCGAAAATTGGAAAATTTTATGGATTTGGAGTGACTTCCTGCCAGGCTGACATAACATAAGTATAATAACATTTTACTCTATTTTACTTGAACTAGCAACATGAAAATATAAAAATTTACAAATTAGGCAAAAGATCATTTCCAAGCTAAATGCACTAACACATTTAAACTGAAACAAAACATCCTAAATAAGTACATAGTAATAGCTAAGTATTTATGTATGGCAGAAAGTGGATAGGTATTTACCAATCTCAATTCTTCTTCCTGTGGACACAGTGGGAAAGACCACACTGACCAGAGCCCCATGCCTTTGGGTTCATAGCCTCACCAAAACCTGGTCCAGGAGCCAGTAGCACGAAGTCTCAGCTCGGGGCTCATACAAATGCAGTCTCTATGATGATTAGTGATACTGAGCATTTAAATGGCTTTTATTTAAAAATGAAAAATAACAGTCTGGGAGTGGAGGTCATACATGTGATCCTAGCACTTTGAGAAGCTAAGGTGGGCAGATCACTGAGGTCGGGAGTTCAAGGTCATCCTGGCGAACATGGTAAAACACTGTCTCTGTTACAAATACAAAAAATTAGCCAGGTGAGGTGGCCTGCACCTATAGTTTCAGGTACTTACTTGTGGGGCTGAGGAAGGAGAATCACTTGAGCCTGGGAGATAGAGGCTACAGTGAGCTGAGACTGTGCCACTGCCCTCCAGCCTGGTGACAGAGTGAAACCCTTTCTCAAAAAATAAAAAGTAAAAATAAAAAAAGAGAAAGAACAGGTGTTGGTGAGAATTCAGAGAAAGTGAATTATTATCAACTGTTGGTAGAACTATAAACTAGTTCAGCCACTACAGAAAAGAGTACAGAGATTTATTTTTTAAAAATCTAAAAATGCCAGGCATGGTAGCTCACACCTGTAATTCTAGCACTAAAAGAGGCCAAAGCAGCAGTTTACGAGGTCAGGAGATTGAGAACATCCTGGCTAACATGGTGAAACCCCATCACTGCTAAAAATAGAAAAAAATAGCCAGGCATGGTGGCCCATGCCTGTAGTCCCAGATACTCAGGAGGCTGAGACACGAGAATCACTTGAACCAGTGAGGCACAGGTTACAGTGAACCAAGATCACACCATTGCACTCCAGCCTGGGCAATGGAGCAAGACTACGTCTCAAAAAAAAAAAAAAAAAAAAAAAAAAAAATCTAAAAATAGAATTATCATTGATCCTACAATCCCACTTACATGCCACTCCAAAAAGAGGTCAATATGTCACAGAAATACCTGCACTTGCATTTGATAATAGCACTGCTCACAATCGTAAACATATGGAATCAACCTAAGTGTCCACAAACAGATTAATGGATAAAGAAAATAAACACAATGGAATACTATTGAGCCATAAAAAAGAATGAAATTGTGTCTCTTGGCAGCAACATGGGTGGACCTGGAGGTCATTATTAGGTGAAATATGTCAGGTGATGAAAGATAAATAATGAATGTTTTCACTTATGATAGAAGGAATAAATTTGAAGCTTAATAGCAGAGTAGGGTAACTGTACTCAGCAAAAATGTAGTGCAGCAGAATAATGAACACCCTGAATATCCGATGCGATCCATATATGTTATATAACTGTAAAAAATTTCTCAGGTACCCCATAAATATGCGCAAATAAAAACATAAAACATTAAAATGCAGTCTCAACCTCATCCTCGAGTGCTGAATCAGAATCTGCATTGAGACAAGACCACCTGATGAATCATGTACACATTAAAATACCTGCTGTAGAGAAAAGCCACCCAGGACCCTGTGACCAGGGACATCTCTGTATACAGGAGAAGGAAACATTTGTTGCACTGAGATGCAGAGTTATTTGATACAATAACCAGCATGCATCCTACTCACTGAATTTCAGTGAAAATAGAATTTTCCTGTAGCTTACTAATTCCACACCTGTAATTATCTTACTAGACCACAAAACATGTACATTTATGCACATATAAAATTGTGTTCCCTTTTTCTTGATATATATACATTTCCTTTCAATTATACCTTCTTTTATATTATTGTCATCTTTACCCACTTTCTCTTAATATATTGTTGTCATCTTCAGTCACCATGGAAGAGAAGCAGTTAAATATCCTGAAATCTCTGTAACGTGACATTTAGGTCCTTAAAATTTAAAAATGATGGAGTATCCTCAGCAAAGAAGGTCAAAGGTCTTCCTCAAGGTCAAATCAAGGTTCATGCATAGATTCTCAAGTCAACACAAATCAGCTTAGGGAAAAACTGTTTTAACCTTTGTCAAATGTATGCTGTAGAAGCAATTTAGCAGGCTATCTGCTTTGACTCAGCACTCTTCCAAATGTTTGGTTTTAAGGCCATGTTACCCTCTGACAGATGACTGAGGATCTCAAATAACATTTATAATGTAGGTTATATTTATTAAAGTAGAAACAAAAACATAAAAATTTGAGGTATTTGTTATTTTATTAAATTTATATATAATCTCTTTGCATGTTAATATAGAAACATTTTTATTAAAAATAACAATTTTTAAAAACCAGGGAGTAAGACCACATGGTTTTGCACTAATCTTTTTAGTGGGCTAATCAAAGACAGACAGATTTTCTTATACGCTTCTGCATTCAATGTGCTGTAATACTGCATGTCATGAAACCTCTGGAAGACTTTACTGTTAATTCAGGAATGAATGACAGAGGGAGGTGGAAAAAACAACACTGCCTGGGGGTGTTAAGAAAAGGGTTTGGACTCTTAACAGCTCCTTGAAAGGGTCTTGTGGTCACTCGGGGTTTCTGAAATCACATTACGGGAATTTCTGTTCAAATGGTTTGAATGTTGGCATTTGCATGCAAAGTAGCAGAAAACCAGCATCAATTCTGTCTTGTCCATGGCTCAGTACATATTGAGAATGCTGAGCCTCCCTTTCAAAAATAGTATTAGCCTGGTGAACAGAGCAAGACCCCATCTCTACAAAAGTAAAAACCAAAAATTAGCTGAGCATGGTGGCTTGGGCTTTTAGTCTTAGCTACTCAGAAGGCTGAGGTAGGAGGATTCCTTGAGCCCAGGAGTTGAAGACTACAGTGTCTGTGATCCCAACAACTGCACTCCAGCCTAGGCAACAGAATCAGACTTATCTGTCTATATATCTCTAATATATATTTATATAAAATTATTATATATATAATTAATTTTAAGATGACATCAGGCAAGCATTAAAAACCAAACATTGGGGAGGAGAGCCATTTTAAATGTGGGTTGCTTGCAACAAACCTGGCAAAGCTAGAAATATAATTGTATTTTCCCCTAAAATGGAGGCAGTGAACCCAGCTGGGATTTGTTGTCAGTAATGATTAACCTCATTGCATCCTAGGCTTTGAATTTGTCCAGGGGTAAGTTACCATGGGCATATGGTGGATTTTAAGAGGCAGGATGGTTTTCTCATTGTTTCTGTTCTCCCCTCAGCTTTTGGTTTCTCTGCCCACTTCATCCTACAGGGTAGGCATCCCTTTGTGCTCTCCCACCTTCTCTAGCAGCTCATTCCTGTTGCTTCATAGTTTGTGCTCTACTGGTGATGGAGATGAAGTGAAAGAGTAGGTTCTGTTTCCTAATCCAGCCTCTGATTGAGGCAGTCCTGTATTCTCAGTGATGGAAGGTGAGACTTTCTCCCTTCCACAGCAGCCAAACTCAGAGAGGAATCTATGGTTGTCCATGGCGGGGGGCAATTCCTGCTCTTTTCCCCACATGTAGCAGAGAACTGCTTAATATTAGGATAACATCCTGGGGCCAGATGAGTTCTCTGTTCCTTTTCTAAAATTAGAGGATTGTTCTTCTATCCTTGCCCTGGCTATTAAGGAAGTGTCCTTTCCTGGGCCATGGGGTTGATATCGTTTGCTGTATCTCTCTTCAGATATTTAAGTCTTTGCTTTCAATGATTGAATGAGTCAGGCATTTGTGAGTATATTAGTCAGGAATCCCTAGAGGGACAGAACTAATAGGATAGATGAATGTATTAAGGGGAGTTTATTAGGATAATTCAGTCACATGATCACAAGGTGAGGTCAGGCAATAAGCCATCTGCAAGCTGAAGAGCCAAATCCCCAAATCTAAAAAGTGTGGAAGCCAACAGTGCAGTCTTCAGTCTGTGGCTGAAGGCCAGAGAGCCCCTGGAAAACCACTAGTGTGAGTCCAAAAACTGACAAACTTGGAGTCTGATGCTCGAGGGCAGGAAGCATCTACCATAGGAGAAAGATGAAAGGTAGAAAAACAAAGACAGTCAAGTCTTTCCCATTCTTCTGTCTGCTTTTTATTCTGGTTGTGCTGGCAGCTGATTAGATTGTGTCCTCTCAGATTGAAGCTGGGTCTCCCTCTCACAGTCCACTTGCTCAAATGCTCACCTGCGCAAACACATCCAGGAGCAATACGTTACATCCTTCAATCCAATGAAGTTGACCCTCAATATTAACCATCATGGTAGGACTTTTTATTATTATTATTATTATTAAACTTTAAGTTCTTGGGTAAATGTACACAAAGTGCAGGTTTGTTACGTATGTATACATGTGCCATGTTGGTGTGCTGCACCCATTAACTCATCATTTACATTAGGTAAATCTCCTAATGCTACCCCTCCCCCTTCCCTCCTCCTCACAATGGGCCCCAGTGTGTGATGTTCCCCTTCCTGTGTCCAAGTGATCTCATTGTTCAATTCCCACCTATGAGTGAGAACATGCAGTATTTGGTTTTCTGTTCTTGCGATACTTTGCTGAGAATGATGGTTTCCAGCTGCATCCATGTCCCTAAAAAGGACACGAACTCATCCTTTGTTATGGCTGCATAGTATTCCATGGTAAATATGTGCCACATTTTCTTATTCCAGTCTGTCACTGGTGGACATTTGGGTTGATTCCAAGTCTTCGCTATTGTGAGTAGTGCCACAATAAACATATGGGTGCATATGTCTTTATAGGGGCATGACTTATAATCATTTGGGTATATACCCAGTAATGGGATGGCTAGGTCAAATATTTCTAGTCCTAGATCCTTGAGGAATCGCCACACTATTTTCCACAATGGTTGAACTAGTTTACAGTCCCACCAACAGTGTAAAAGTGTTCCTATTTCTCCACATCCTCTTCAGAACCTGTTGTTTCCTGATTTTTTAATGATTGTCATTCTAACAGGTGTGAGATGGTATCTCATCGTGGTTTTGATTTGCAGTTCTCTGATGGCGAGTGATGATGAGCATTTTTCATGTGTCTGTTGGCTGTATATCTTCTTTTGAGAAGTGTCTGTTCATATCCTTTGCCCACTTTTTGATGGGATTGTTTTTGTTCTTGTAAATTTGATTGAGTTCCTTATAGGTTCTGGATATTAGCCCTTTGTCAGATGAGTAGATTGCAAAAATTTTCTCCCAATCTGTGGGTTGTCTGTTCACTCTGATGGTAGTTTCTTTTGCTGTGCAGAAGTTCTTTAGTTTAATTAGATTCCATTTGTCAATTTTTGGCTTTCATTGCCATTGCTTTTGGTGTTTAAGACATGAAGTCCTTGCCCATGCCTGTGTCCTGAATGGCATTACCTAGGTTTTCTTTTAGGGTTTTCATGGTTTTAGGTCTAACATTTAAGTCTCTAATCCATCTTGAATTAATTTTTGTATAAGGAGTAAGGAAAGGATCCAGTTTCAGCTTTCTACTTATGGCTAGCCAGTTTTCCCAGCACCATTTATTAAATAGGAAATCCTTTCCCCATTTCTTGTTTTTGTCAGATTTATCAAAGATCAGATGGCTGTAGGTGTGTGGTATTATTTCTGAGTTCTCTGTTCTGTCCCATTGGTCTATATCTCTGTTTTGGTACCAGTACCATGCTGTTTTGGTTACTGTAACCTTGTAGTATAGTTTGAAGTCAGGTATCATGATGCCTCCAGCTTTGTTCTTTTGGCTTAGGGTTGTCTTGGCAATGTGGGCTCTTTTTTGGTTCTATATGAACTTTAAAGCAGTTTTTTCCAATTCTGTGAAGAAAGTCATTGGTAGCTTAATGGGGATGGCATTGAATCTATCAATTACCTTTGGCAATATGGCCATTTTCACAATATTGATTCTTCCTATCCATGAGCATGGTATGTTCTTCCATTTGTTTGTGTCCTCTTTTATTTCACTGAGCAGTGGTTTATAGTTCTCCTTGAAGAGATCCTTTACATCCCTTGTGAGTTGGATTCCTAGGAATTTTATTCTCTTTGGAACTATTGTGAATGGGAGTACATTCATGATGTGGCTCTCTGTTTGTCTGTTTCTGGTGTATAAGAATTCTTGTGATTTTTGGACATTGATTTTGTATCCTGAGACTTTGCTGAAGCTGCCTATCAGCTCAATGAGATTTTGGGCTGAGACAGTGGGGTTTTCTAAATATACAATCATGTCATCTGCAAACAGGAACAATTTGACTTCTTCTTTTCCTAACTGAAGATCCTTGATTTCTTTCTCTTGCCTGATTGCACTAGCCAGAACTTCCAACACTATATTGAATAGGAGTGGTGAGAGAGGGCATCCCTGTCTTGTGTCAGTTTTCAAAGGTAATGCTTCCAATTTTTGCCCGTTCAGTATGATATTGGCTCTGACTTTGTCATAAATAGCTCTTGTTATTTTGAGATACGTTACATCAATACCAAATTTATTGAGAGCTTTTAGCATGAAGCGCTGCTGAATTTTGTCAAAGGCCTTTTCTGCATTTATTGAGATAATTATGTGGTTTTTGTCTTTGGTCTTGTTTGTATGCTGGATCAGGTTTATTGATTTGCATATGTTCAGCCAGCCTAGCATCACAGGAATGAAGCCCACTTGATCTTGGTGGATAAGCTTTTTGATGTGCTGCTGGATTCGGTTTGCCAGTATTTTTTTGAGGATTTTTGCATCGATGTTCATCAGGGATATTGGTCTAAAATTCTCTTTTTTGTTTTACCTCTGTCAGGCTTTGGTATCAAGATGATGTTGGCCTCCTAAAATGAGTTAGGGAGGATTCCCTCTTTTTCTATTGATTGGAGTAGTTTCAGAAGGAATGGTGTCAACTCCTCCTTGTGCCTATGGAAAAATTCGGGCGTGAATCCGTCTGGTCCTGGAGTTTTCTTGTTTGATAGACTATTAATTATTACCTCAATTTCCGAGCCTGCTATTGGTCTTTTCATGGATTCAATTTCTTCCTAGTATAGTCTTGAGAGAGTGTAAGTGTCCAGGAAATTATCTATTTCTTTTAGGTTTTCTAGTTTATTTGCGTAGACATGTTTATAGTATTCTCTGATGGTAGTTTTTATTTCTGTGGGGTTGGTGGTGATATCCTCTTTATCATTTTTTATTGCATCTATGGAATTCTTCTCTCTTTTCTTCTTTATTAGTCTTGCTAGCGGTCTATCAATTTTGTTGATCTTTTAAAAAAAAAACAACTCCTGGATTCATTGATTTTTTGGAGGGTTTTTTGTGTCTCTCTTTCCTTCAGTTCTGCTCTGACCTTAGTTATTTCTTGCCTTCTGCTAGCTTTTGAATGTGTTTGCTCTTGCTTCTCTAGTTCTTTTAATCGTGATGTTAGGTTGTCAATTTTAGATCTTTCCTGCTTTCTCTTGTGGACATTTAGTGCTATAAATTTCCCTCTACACACTGCTTTAAATGTGTCCCAGAGATTCTGGTATGTTGTATTGTTGTTCTCATTGATTTCAAAGAACATCTTTATTTGTGCCTTCATTTTATTATATACCCAGTGGTCATTCAGGAGCAGTTTGTTCAGTTTCCATGTAGTTGAGAGGTTTTGATTGAGTTTCTTAGTCCTGAGTTCTAGTTTGATTGCACTGTGTTGTGACAGACAGTTTGTTGTAATTTCTATTATTTTACGTTTGCTGAGGAGTGCTTTATTTCCAACTACATGGTCAATTTTGGAACAAGTGTGATGTAGTGCTGAAAAGAAAGTATATTCTGTTGCTTTGGGGTGAAGTAGATGTGTATCAGGTCCGCTTGGTGCAGTGTTGAGTTCAATTCCTGGATATCCTTTTTAACTTACGGTCTCGTTGATCTGTCTAATATTGACAGTGGGGTGTTAAAGTCTTCCATTATTATTGTAGGGGAGTCTAAGTCTCTTTGTAAGTGTCTAAGGACTTGCTTTATGAATCTGGGTGCTCCTGTATTGAGTGCATATATATTTAGGATAGTTAGCTCTTCCTGATGTATTGATCCCTTTACCATTAGGTAATGGCCTTCTTTGTCCTTTTGATCTTTGTTGGTTTAAAGTCGGTTTTATCAGAGACTAGGATTGCAACCGCTGCCTTTTTTTGTTTTCCATTTGCTTGATATATCTTCCTCCATCCCTTAATTTTGAGCCTATATGTGTCTCTACATGGAGATGGGTCTCCTAAATACAGCAATTTAATGGGTCTTGACTCTGTCCAATTCGCCATCTGAGTCTTTTAATTGGACCATTTAGTCCATTTACATTTAAGGTTAATATTGTTATGTGTGAACTTGATCCTGTCATTATGATTTTAGCTGTTATTTTGTTCACCAGTTGATGCAGTTTCTTCCTAATATTGATGGACTTTACATTTTGACATGTTTTTGCAATGGCTGGTACCTGTTGTTGCTTTCTATGTTTAGTGCTTCCTTCAGGATCTCTTGTAGGGCAGGCCTGATGATGACAAAATCTCTGAGCATTTGCTTGTCTGTAAACGATTTTATTTCTCTTTCCATTATGAAGCTTAGTTTGGCTGGATATTAAATTTTTGGTTGAAAGTTCTTTTCTTTAAGAATGTTGAAAATTGGCCCCCACTCTCTTCTGGCTTGGAAAGTTTCTGCCAAGAGATCTGCTGTTAGTCTGTTGGGCTTCCCTTTGTGGGTACCCAACCTTTCTCTGTGGCTGCCCTTAACATTTTTTCCTTCATTTCAACTTTGGTTATTCTAATAATTATGTGTCTTGGAGTTGCTCTTCTCTAGGAGTATCTTCGTGCATTCTTTGTTTTTCCTGAATTTGAATGTTGGTATGCCTTACTAGGTTGGGGAAGTTCTCCTGGATGATATCCTGCAGAGTATTTTCCAACTTGGTTCCATTTTCCTCATCACTTTCAGCCACACCAATCAGATGTAGATTTGGTCTTTCCACATAATCCCATATTTCTTGGAGGCTTTGTTAATTTCCTTTTACTCTTTTTTCTCTACACTTCTCTTCTCACTTCATTTTATTCATTTGATCTTCAATCACTGATACTCTTTCTTCTAGTTGATCAAGTCGGTTACTGACGCTCGTGCATTTGTCACATAGATCTCATGTTATTGTTTTCATCTCTATTGTTCTTTTAAGGACTTCTCTACATTGGTTATTCTAGTTAGCCATTCGTAAAATCTTTTTTCAAGGTTTTTAGTTTCTTTGTGCTGGTTATGTAGTTCCTCCTTTAGTTCTGAGAAGTTTCATTGACTGAAGCCTTCTTTTCTTAACTAGTCAAAGTCGTTCTCCATCCAGCTTTGTTCCGTTGCTGGCAATGAGCTGTGTTCCTTTGGAAGGGGAGATGCACTCTGATATTTTGAGTATCCAACTTTTCTGCACAGCTTTTCCCCCATCTTTGTGGTTTTATGTGCCTTTGGCCTTTGTTGATGGTGACATACTGATGGGGTTTTGGCATACTGGTGGGTGTCCTTTCTGTTTGTTGTTTTCCTTTTTATAGTCAGGACTCTGTAGGTCTGTTAGAGTTTGCTTGAGGTCCACTCGTTTGCCTGGGTATCAGCTGCAGAGGCTGCAGAAGATAGAATATTGCTGAACAGCGAGTGTTGCTGTCTGATTCTTGCTCTGGAAGCTTTGTCTCAGGGGTGTACCCCACCATGTGAGGTTTGAGGTGTTGGTCTGCACCTAGTGGGGGATGTCTCCCAGTTAGGCTACTCAGGGGTCAGAGACCCACTTGAGCAGGCGGTCTGTCCATTCTCAGATCTCAACCTCCATGCTGGGAGATCCACTGCTCTCTTCAAAGCTGTCAGACAGGGGCATTTACCTCTGCCGAGGTTTCTTCTGCTTTTTTTTTAGCTATGCCCTGTCCCCAGAGGATGAGTGTATAGAGGCAGGCCAGTCTCCTTGAGCTGTGGTGGGCTCCACCCAATTTGAGCTTCCTGGCGGTTTTGTTTACCTACTTAAGCCTCAGCAATGGTTGGCGCCCCTCCCGCAGCCTCACTGCCGCCTTGCAGTTAGATCTCAGACTGCTGTGCTAGAAATGAGGGAGGTTGTGTGGGTGTGGGACCCTCTGGGCCAGGTGTGGGATATAATTTCCTGGTGTGCTATTTGCTAAGACCCTTGGTAAAGTGCAGTATTAGGGTGGGAGTTACCCGTTTTTCCAGGTGTTGTGTGTCTCAATTTCTTTTGGCTAGGAAAAGGAATTCCCTTCCCCCTTGTGCTTCCCAGGTGAGGTGATGCCTCTCCCTGCTTCAGCTGTCACTGGTTGAGCTGCACCCGCAGACCAGCACCACCTGTCTGACCCGGCCTAGTGAGATGAACCCAGTACCTCGGTTGAAAATGCAGAAATTACACATCTTCTGTGTTGCTCATGTTGGGAGCTGGAGGCTGGAGCTGTTTCTATTTGGCCATCTTTGGTGCACCCCCCCTTGTTTTTTTAATTAGTGAAATGACTGCACTTTTTATTGACAGTGAAACTGCAGGTCATTTTCAGGCCTGCACCTTTTTTGTTTTTTTTTTTTTTTGACATTGTCTAGCTCCGTCGCCTAGGCTGTAGTGCAGTGGTGTGATCTCAGCTCACTGCAACCTCTGTCTCCTGGTTCAAGCAATTCTCCTGCCTCAGCCTCCTGAGTAGTTGGGACTACATTGCACCATACCCACCTATTTTTTTTTTTTTTATTTTTCATACAGTCAAGGTTTCACCATGTTGGCCAGGGTGGTCTCATTCTATTTACCTTGTGATCTGTCGCACTCAGCATCCTGAAGTGCTGGAATTGCAGGTGTCAGCCACTGCACCCGACCTTTTTTTTCTTTTCTTTTTTTTATTATGAGAGAGGGTCTCTCTTTGTCACCAGCCTGGAGTACAGTGGGTACCAGCATAATTAGAGCTAACTGCAGCCTCAAACTCCTGGGTTCAAGCAATCTTCCCACCTCAGCCTTCCAAGCAGCTGGAAATACAAGGTCTTGCACTGCTCAGGCTGGTTTTGAACTCATGACTGAAGTGATCCTCCCACTTCTACCTCCCAGAGGGCTTGTGATTCTAGGTGTGAGTTACCATGCATAGAGTGCTTGCATCATTGAGCTGGGCTATCTGGCATCTCCAGACCTGATTCCAAGCTTTCTCATGAGAATGTAATGGGGTCTGTTGGAAAACCAGGAGTAAGTGAAAACTTCCTTTGTGTTTGGGATCCTAAGGAATTAAAATTTTTAAAAATAGATTCTCCTGAAGATATAAAGTAAGCTTGTGCTAAATATCTTATTTCACTTATTAGTTAATGAAGGAATTGGTAAAATAGGCAATTGGTTTGCTTATTTTTGGCCCAATAAAGAAAGCTAAGATCAATCTACAAATGGTTGCATAAATGACCAACTGCTAGTGTTTGTCTCCTGTGGCCAAGTTGATACATCCAAAAAATGTCACACTGGCAAAATTTACATGGTGACAAACAGTGACATCCCATCATACATCATTTGTATCACTTCGGACAGAAATTATTTACTTTGTTACCAGGACTCTATAACTTAGATAGTTTTCAACAGCCTGGTCAAGGTCAACGGAGGCAGAAATAAGCCAGATGGATGAGATGGTTAGTACATCAATTACATTTCAAAATCTTTCAAAAATTTTTCTTAAGGGGACTTGCAGCTATTTCAGGTTGATGCGGTCATGAACACTGGACCTATAAAAATTGTCTACCATATTAGCTGATATTGTTATATTTGCTATTGTAAAGGTTGGCCTTCTCTCCCCAATCACATATTGCATTTCACCTTGGAAGGCCTTGTCCTCTTCAGAGGGTTTAAGGCAAGTTACAAGTGTGTATGCTCTCCATCTCTCTCTCTTTGTAAAGGTGAGAGGGTTTAAGGCAAATTACATGTGTGTAGGCTCTCTATCTCTTTCTCATTCTGTTCACTTTTCTGCAACCCAAGGGGGTGTTGGAGGAAAGAGGTTGTTGCATATTTTGATGCTCAGGCTGGTTCCACACAGCAGCTTTGTTTTCAGGAACAAAGGAGAGTGAATTGTGATCACATAAGGACTGAAGCAGTGCAAAGGGAATGGGGCAGTATGAAAAATCCCACAGGGACATAGCTGAAGACAGTGGAACAGGAAGTCACCTCTTGACACAGGCCTTTTTTTTTTTTTTAGTGATTGCTAATGGTTTGGTCAGACATTAATTGCACTGGAATATTGTCACTGCACACTTTCAGGAACAAAAATAATATATATGTGTGGGTGTGTGTGTGTGTGTATGTATATATAAAATTTGTTGTACTCCAAGAAATATAAAAAACAAATAGAAATAATCTAAGTGAAGTGGAATGGTAATAATGCCTACATTTGTAAGATACTTGACAGTTTTCCAGGGATTTGTACCAACAAGAATATCTTAGTTGGGGGAGAAAACCAAACATCATTAATGAAGTTTAAACGTTCAGTGCAGTCTGTCTTCTACTGTGAAATGGTTGTCTTCAAATTTATGAAGTATAGCTAAGTTTATATTGGATTGATTTATATAAACAATCTTCAATCTTTTTTTGGCAAGCAGGCAGGTTAGCAATACAAAAAAGAATGTTATTCTTCTGGTACATTGACAGAGAAAATAGGACTCCTAATGCTTATTAAGTGTCTTAAGGGTTGCACCTTTGTGAGTGGCAGACAAGATATTAGAACTCAAGATAAACTCTTTGCTTCCTCCCACTCTTTGAGATGACATAATCTTTCACTTCCTATTAAATAAGACATTTTATAATGAATACAGGTCACTTGTAGAAGAAAATGCCACCCTTTTATAGGTACCTTTCTTGTCTTTAGTTAGAGATAAAACATGCCACTGTCAAAAAGTAAAGTTACAATTTCTGGCAGAAACTTTTATGATTCTTTCAAGTTATTTGGATAATTGTTTTTTTTTTCCTCAGCAGTTTATGTGCACACAGGGCATAATCTCAAATTCCTAGGTGTGCCTCCTAAACTTGGAAAACTCGATTGCATTCAGCATAGTTATTCCCACCCATATGTGCTCATCAAGTTGTTCATGAACATTTTCTTCAATGACTGAAGCTGAGGCACTTGTTTTTCAAGTGATCATGGCTTCCAGTTACATCTTGGTTTTGTTTCATCATTGGCACAGTCAGGCATGTGTAGATATGTAGGGTGTTTGGAAGAGTGAAGATGATGTGATGAAGATGAGAAGCCAGAGACATGTACTTATAATACAAACTCCACTTTTATGAGCACAGACAGCGCTGTACAAAGAGATGGAGAGGAATCTGTACCTATAGAAATGCCAGTGGAAAACTACCACTCGCCCCATACTTGAAACTGATGGTAAGGCTCTATTTTCTCTTTATCTCTATGCTAGATTCAAATTCTCCATCTTTTTTCCTCTAGGAAAGGCATTAGCAAATTCATTTTTTGTTATCAGAACTCCCCAGAAAATTTAGAAATGTCTAATGTATATGTCTGTCTCACATCAATGAATATATGTTCATATATATGCATATATGTTCTAAAATGCATTCTTTTTATAATTTATTTTTTGAGACAGGATCTCATCCTGTCCCCAGGTTGGAGTGCATGCTATGATCATAGCTCACTGCAACCTCTAGCTTCTGGGCTCAAATGATCCTCTCACCTTATCCTCCACAGTAGCTAAAACTACAGACAGGTGCCTGCCACCATGACTAGCTAATTTTTTATTTTTATGTTTTGTAGAGACTAGGGATCTCACTAGATTTCCCAAGCTGGTTTGCAACTCCTGGCCTTATGCAATTCTCCCACCTTGGCCTTCCAAAAGTCTGGGATTACAGCGGTGAGACTGTTCCATTCCCATACTGCATTCTGATGGTGCAGGGGCAGGTTATTCTTTGGAAGCCACCAAGCCTGAGTTCTAGCCATGACACAGCCACTTGTAAGCCATATGGCCCTGGATAAGTCATGTCACTTTTCTAAGTTCAGCTTCCATTATATATAACATACTAATAATAATACTAGCCTCCTAAGGTTGTTCCTATAACTAAATGGGTGTCCAGTATGTGGTACATTACTCAATAAAGAGTACCATTATAAACATTTCCAGTAACCTATGTATCTAATGAACATAGGTTTCTTGAAGCCATCCTGTGATTTCAAGGGAAAACAAGAAGGGAGATGAGAATTAGATGTGAATAGAGGCAAAGATTCATTTTCATCCTCTACAGATCAATGTCTTAAACAGTGACACCTTGATTCATGTTGAGTAATAGCAATTAGCTAAACGTCTGTTATTAGGTGGGCCAATGGTTTTATGTATTGATTTTCCATCATGAGGAGGACTGCCATGCCATACTCCCTGCACTGGCCACACCCCCTTTTGAAGGATCTACTACAGAGAATTCTTGTCTTTATTCCCTGAGTGCTGTGTATTGTACCAAGGGGAGGGAGACCTGACCTAAGAGGTAGAAGGAGGCCAGAGACATCAGGTACGGTCTGGTATGAAGAGATGACACAGACTAGGCATGTGCTCCTTCTAGAAATACCAACTAGAAAACACACTGGGAAAGTGAGGTGTTTAAGAATGAGAACTGAGTTCACCCAAATGTGGAAACAGAATGGGGAAGAAAAAACAGAAACCTTAGAAGTCATACTATTCAACACACTAAGGTAGCCCAAACTTAAGAGGTAGCAGCAGAAGCTATGAGGTAGAGAAAAGGGAAGAGATGGGGGAAAAATAAAAGACTGTGAAGCCATGCAGGAAGAATCAGACACAGGTAGAGGCTGGAAAGTAGAAATGCAAAGGAAGAGAATAGCACCTGTGGGGTTGTGAGGGTGCCAGCCTGATGATCATGTACAGGTTTCCTGCTAACCCATGAACTCCTTGAAAATACACGATTTTACTTTTTAGACATTTGTTTTTCTTTATGAAATTAACGCAGGTGGCCGGGCGCGGTGGCTCAAGCCTGTAATCCCAGCACTTTGGGAGGCCGAGACGGGCGGATCACGAGGTCGGGAGATCGAGACCATCCTGGCTAACATGGTGAAACCCCGTCTCTACTAAAAAGTACAAAAAACTAGCCGGGCGAGGTGGCGGGCGCCTGTAGTCCCAGCTACTCGGGAGGCTGAGGCAGGAGAATGGCGGGAACCCGGGAGGCGGAGCTTGCAGTGAGCTGAGATCCGGCCACTGCACTCCAGCCTGGGCGACAGAGCGAGACTCCGTCTCAAAAAAAAAAAAAAAAAAAAAAAAAAAAGAAATTAACGCAGGTTAACTATAGAAAACTTCACTTTTTTTTGAGATGGGGTCTGGCTGTTGTCCAGGCTGGACTACAGTGGCTCAATCTCAGCTTACTGCAAACTCTGCCTTCTGGGGTCAAGTGATCTTCCAACCTCAGCCTCCCAAGTAGCTGGGACCACAGGTGCACATACTACCACACCTGGTTTATTTATTTATTTATTTATTTATTTTCAGAGACAAATCTCCAATTGTTACCGTAGCTCATCTCAAATTCCTGAGCTCAAGCCTTTTATCCGCCCTGGCCTCAAACTGTTGTGATTACATGGGACAGTCACCACACCTGGCCAAAAGCTTACACTACACATACTGAAGAGGGGAAAAAATAAAAGCATCATAGTAAGTTCCCCCAAAGACCATTACTATTAATGTGTGGCTATATTTCATCCTAATTTTTTCAGGTATATTTTGTGCACTGCTATCATATTCATCTCAAATTATATTTTCTGGTTAATACTTAATATGATACATTGTATTTCCTAAATTTCTACATGCTTTTCACAATGTTTATATATATATAAATATATATGTATGTGTGTGTATATATGTGTGTGTGTGTGTATATATATTCCATTCAGTTGATGTAATGTGACATATTCAAACACATACCCACAATACATATTTCATTGGTTCACAACTAGTTTTTGTAGCTTACAGTAATATTCTGCAGGGCATTGTAGCCTCAGGAAATCTAATACATTATCTTATCATTGAAAAACCTCCACGCATGTTCTTCACCTTGGAATCTGCAATCTTCAGTCACCTTGTATATTGCTGCATTGATCTCTCCAGTTTTTACTTTTCCTTATGAAGATTTCAAAGCAGATCTTCTTTTTTATTGTGATAACAGTTCTAAAATCCAAATGCTTTCTGAACTTTGAGCCTGTTATTTACTCACCTCAGCCAATTCCTTCCATGCCTATTTTTGTCCAACAGAGACCAATAAATTCTATATTTAATAAGAAAGCAATCATTTTCAAAGGATTTTTCTTTGTGTCACTCAAATGAATGCATGAAGAATGCTTCCCTGTGTGTCTGTAGAAATTGCAAACTTTGTCTAATGTTTTGGATTTATGTATAAAACTTTGCTGTTCTCCTATCCCACCCCTAACTCATTCTACTACTTATCTCTCTAGCTTCACCTCTTGTGGCTCTCTGCTTCTTACTTGGTTTTTCAGCAGGGTGCACCTAGTTCTAAAAGTACACCAGGATCCTTTCTTCTACAGCCTGTCACATGGGATATTGGCTTCCTGGGTTAAGCTTCCCTCTCCACAAATCCCCCATGTCCATCCTCATCTATTCTTTTTCAATGTGTAAGTGATCTCTCAGAAGACCATACTTATTGTTCTGAGGGATGTTCCCAGACCACCATCTTAGGTATTCCCCTAAGTGTTTCTGAGTACTCTTCACATAATTCTCTTATGTGAGTACTCTTCATGTAATTCCCCAGTCTACTTTAAACTATGTAAAGGTAGAAAACTATGTCTTTTTCATCAGCCTTCTTTCAGTGCCCAGAACATTATCTCAGTGCATTTTAAAGAATAATGATTCAACATATGTCTTCAGTCTATTAACCATTGAATAAGAACCTCTTTGAGTGAGGTAAAATATGGAATGAGAAAAGATCTATAAAGTCTGATGTTTGTAGAAAATGTACAAAGTTATGGCCCAGTCATTGGAAGATTTGGCTTCAAAATCCAATTAGTATTATGAAATTATGTTATGCCACTTCTAAGAATAGTTTTGAAACAAATAAACGTTTCTGAGCCAAGTTTTAGCATGCCAGAGGAAGAAGCATAACTATTTTCTGAGCCATTGAAATGTATAAGAAGTTTTTCATGTATGCTGTATTGAAATCCTCACAAGTATTTTGTAAAATAGATACCAGTACACACACGTTGCAAATGAAAAAATAACAGAGAAGTCACCCAGCTCCTAGGAAGGTGTACTTGGATTCTGATTTCTTTGAGTCTGCCTAAAATGTGTTTACTAAGTTTGGAACCTTAGAATTTCCCTGTACATTGAGAGATGGAGTTACCCTCTTTTGAGAGCCCCTAAGAACATCCTTTGATTTTGAGAAATGGGCTTCTTTCTTTTCATCTTCCAGGCTGTACTGGTCTGAGGGCTTATACTCACTTTCGATAATACACCTTGCAAATGGAAGGCAAGTATCTTGTAAGGTAGATGAAATTCCACTCTCCCTTACTTCCTTTATTAGAGAGGAAAATATTCCTTCCAACCGCTTGCTGTTCTGCATGCCACACTGCCCATGTTGCTTCCAACAGCAGCACCACATCTGAGAACTATGCTGTGCAAATGAGATGTATTCTAGTATTCTATTCTGCAATGAAACTTCTAGCTAAATTCCCATGGAGCAGATGATAAACTCTCTAGTAAATGATTTTTATGCCACAAATAATTAGAATAGTAACCCATACCATGGCACCCACAGTCAACTAGAGGAGAGACAAAACTGCCAACAGCCATGGAGGTGAATCTCAGGATTCCTAATGACTCTTGGTAGAGATGCTGTCCATGTGGTATCAGCCTCAGCTTGATCTCTGTAGTCTCTGTTTTTCTCTCCTCTGTTTTTCATCTGACTTAGCTGGAGCTGATACAGCAGGATATTCAGTGTCTTAAAGAGTAAGAATTTACTCTTCACACTGCTTGGAGGCTGGGAAGTCCAAGGTCATGGCACCAGCAAATCCACTGTGTGGTGAAGGCTGTCTTCCTGGTCTGCAGACAGCTGTCTTGCTGTATCTTCAACGGTGGACAGAGATTCCTCATCTCATCTCTCTCTTCTTTCTTCTTATAAGGTCACTAATCCCATGATGAGAACTCTGCACTAATGACTTTCTTCCCTCCCAAAAACTCCATCTCCAATACCATTGCAATAGGAATTAAGGCTTCACCATATAAATTTGGGGCAGGGGGAAAGACACAAACTTTCAGTACTTGACACCATCTTTCTTTGTTTTATTCTTGACCTTTTACCAGGCCTTGTAACTGCCCAGTGGGTTCACTTTTCCCACTGCATAAACAAAGCCGATTTGTCACGACAGGGGAATTGAAATAGAGAAAGAGTAATTCATGCAGAGCCAGCTATGTGGGAGACTGGAGTTTTATCATTACTTAAATCAGTCTCCCAAGAATTCAGGGAGCAGAGTTTTTAAGGACAACTTGGTGGGTGGGGGAAAACCAGTGAGTGGGGAAGGGATTGGTCAGGAATGAAATCATAGGGAGTTGAAGCTGTCTTCCTGTGCTGAGTCCGTTCCTGGGCAGGGTCCACAAGGTCAGTTGAGCCAGTTTATTGATCTGTGTGGTATCAGCTTATCCATCAAAAGCAGGTTCTGCAAAATATTTCAAGCACTGATCTTAAGAGCAATTTGAGAGGGTCAGAATCTTGTAGCATCCAGCTACGTGACTCCTAAACCATAATTTCTAACCATCTGGCGAATGTTAGTCCTACAAAGGCAAGTTAGTCCCACTCAAGAAGGAGGTCTTCTTTGGGAAAGAGCAGTTATTGTTTTTGTTTTAAATTATAAATTATAAACTAAATTTCTCTGAAAGTTAGTTCAGCCTACACTCAGAAATGAATAAGAACTGTTTGTAAGTTAGAAGCAAAATGGAGGCAGTTAAGTTACATCTGTTTTACTGTCTTGGTCAGGCAGTTTCCCTGTTATGTTTTAAGCAGTACTGAGTTACTGACTGGCAATGTCTGCTATCTCAGAATCTCAAATTTACTTTTAAAAGCACTGAAAATTTCACTCCTATAAGGTATTTTCTAAACTCTAGAAAGAATTACAGATAAAATAAAATTGACTGGCTATATATGATCCCTTTATTGTGTGGAAAAGGAAACACTTATCAAGAGATACCAAAGGATATATGTAAAACAAAGAAAGTTGGAGCACAGTGCCCATTCATCATTTCCTCTTGTAGAGCATAGCTCCCAGCATGTTTTGGAGTATCCAGTAAATATGATTTCTGTCATGATTTACATTCATTTTATTTTTTAGTTTACATATTCAACACTATCCAGATGATGTTGGTTTCAAGGAAATATGCATTGGAAACTGCATTGGCAATGAAATGGACAAAGTCATTTTCTTTCTTGTCACTGAAATCTGTGGTGTTTTTCCAGTAGAGGAGTGAGTGTGAGCTACCAGCATTATGGCTTGTACTGGGAACCTGTCCTTCTTTGGGGGCTATTTTTAATGAGTGCTTTGGTGTATTCAAAATGAATATTTTTGTACATTTAAAAAATTTAATTTACCTTTATTTTAAGTTCCAGGATACATGTGCAGAATATCCACATTAGTTACATAGGTTAAATGCATGCCATTGTGGTTTGGTGCATCTATCAACCTATCACCTAGGTATGTAGCCCCATATGTATAAGCTATTTTTCCTGTTGCTCTTCCTCCCCAGGCCCAACAGACAGGCCCCACTGTATGAGGAGAACCCACTTCTGATGTTTAACATGGGTTCTTTTCTAATTTCTGAATGTCTCAACTGGGTTGAGTAATAAAGGGAAAGAGCCCAAGAGAGAAATTTAAAGCTGGGTGTCTGGGGCAGACATGAGATGTCAGCAGGATCCAATATGTTCCCAGAGCTGTAAAACCAGCAAGTTTTTAATTAGAGATTTTCAAAATGGGAGGGAGTGCATGAATAGGGTGTGGGTTACAGAGATCACATACTTCACAAGGTAATAAAATATCACAAACCAAATGGAGGCAGGGCGAGATCATAGGACCACTGGATGAGGTGAAATTAAAATTGCTAATGAAGTTTTTGGGCATGCATTGTCGTTGATAACATCTTATCAGGAAACAGGGTTTGAGAGCAGACAACCTGTCTGACCAAAATTTATTAGGTGGGAATATTCCTCATCCTAATAAGCCTAGGAGCACCACAGGAGACTGGGGCTTATTTCATCCCTTTGGCTTCGACCATAAAAGACATCACATGCTTCCAAAGGGGCTGTTTATGGGCCTGTCATCAGGGCTCATTCTCTTTCTCAGGGATGTTCCTTGCTGAGAAAAAGAATTCAGCGATATTTCTCCTATTTGCTTATGAAAGAGGAGAAACATAGCTCTGTTCCATCCGGCTCACCAGTGGCCAGTTCAAAGTTACCTCGCTTGTTCTCTGAACTTGGTGTTATCCTGTGCTTTTTTTAAGATGCCCAGATTTCATATTGTTCAAACACACATGCTCTACAAACAATTTGTGCAGTTGACACAATCCTCATAGGGTCCTTAGGCGACATTCATCCTCCTCCCCTTATGAAGAAGATGATGGATTAAGAGATTAAAGTGAAGACAGGCATAGGAAATCACAAGGGCATTGACTGAGGAAGTGATAAGTGTCCAAGAAAACTTTACAATTTATGTTCAGAGATTGCAGTAAAGACAGGCGTAAGAAATTATAAAAGTATTAATTTGCGGAACTAATAAATGTCCATGAAATCTTCACAATGTATGTTCTTCTGCTGCTGCTTTAGCCAGTCCCTCCATTCAGGGTCCCTGACTTCCTGCAACACCAGTGCGTGATGTTCTTCTCCCTGTGTCCATTTGTTCTCATTGTTCAGCTCCTATGTATGAGTGAAAACATGGCAGTGTTTGGTTTTCTGTTCCTGTGTTAGTGTGCTGAGGATAATAGCTTCCAGCTCCATTCATGTCCCTGCAAAGGACATGATCTGATTTCTTTTTAGGCTGCATAGTATTCCATGGTATATATGTACCACTTGTTTTTACATTTATCCAAACAGTACTTATTTGACATTTCTGGCCAATGAAGTTTGAATAAAGACATGCTTATTCTGCATTCCTTTCTTTAATTCAACCATAAACAAGTGAAATACTGAAACCTGTTGCCAGGGGGTGAAAAACACTTCCATCTTCAATCATTGCCTTAGTTTGTTATGTGGTGCTGTAACAGTATACCACAGATGAGGTAATTTATCAAGAATAGAGGTGTCTTTCTTACAGTCTTGGAGGTTGGGCAGTCAAAGATTCAGAGACCCTCATCTATTGAAGGCCTTCATGCTGTGTCATCTTGTGATAGAAGGCAAGAATGCCAGAAAGAAGAGATTGAACTCCTGGCTTTTTTTTTTTTATAAGTAGCATTGATCCATTCATGAGGTTGGAGGCCTCAGGACCCTCAGGCACTTCTCCTAAGCCCCACCTCTCAACATGATTGCATTGGAGGGTAAGTTTCAAATACATGGATTTTGAGGAAAACATTCAAACCATGGCAGTGATAGAAAATTGGAATTAGGTGCAATGGCTCACACCTGTAACCGCAGTGTTTTGGGAGGTTGAGGCAGAAGGATCACTCCAAGCCAGAAGTTGCAGATGAGCCTGTGGAACATAATGAGACCCCATCTCTTAACAGAAAAAAGATGCCCAGGGCATGGAGGCAGGAACCTGTTGTCAAGATGGCATCAAGCTTGCTCAAATGCCTCTGACAAATTTAGTCCTGAATCTGCAGTATGGGGTTGAGAAAGATGGGTGTCAACACTGGAGAAGGGAAAGAGTCCAGTAGTTCAGAGAAAGAGGTCAGAGCCTGTGTGAGGATGGTGACCACACAGGAAGACTGCGTGGTGTTAGGTGATGATGTTTAAATTTGGGAAGCAAGCAGGGCATGGTGACTCATGCCGGTAATTCCAGCACTTTGAGAGGCTGAGGTGGAAGGATCACTTGAGGTTAAAAGTGCAAGATCAGCCCAGCCAACATGGCAAAACCTGGTCTCCATTGAAAATACCAAAAAAATTAGCCAGGTGTGGTAGTGCATGCCTGTAGTTCCAGCTACTGTTGACTCTGAGGAATGAAAATTCCTTAACCCAAGAGACAGAGGTTGCAGTGAGCTGAGGTCATGCCACTGCACTCCAGTTTGGGTGACAAACTGAGACTCTGTCTCAAAAATAAAAATACATACATACATACATACATACATACATACATACATACATACATACTTACGTACATACATACATATGGGAGAGAACATGTGTCTCAGGCGAAAGACATGACAGTTGATTTGGAGCATTGGATACATGCAGAGGGGGAGGGCAAATAAAAATAAGCACCAATGTTAGGAATAATGGGAGTTAAATTTCTGTCAGATAAGCAAATTACAATTAAGAACAGAGAGAGCTAGAATGAAGACGATGGGTATTGATATAGAATTGGAGATATCAGCATGAAGTAATGGGCCTTATAATAGCCTTTTTGAGAGATAAAGAAAATAAGGGGGCGGAGCAAGATGGCCGAATAGGAACAGCTCCAGTCTCCAACTCCCAGCACAAGCGACACAGAAGACCGGTGATTTCTGCATTTTCAACTGAGGTACTGGATTCATCTCACTGGGGAGTGCCTGACGATCGGTGCTGGTCAACTGCTGCAGCCCGACCAGCGAGAGCTGAAGCAGGGCGAGGCATTGCCTCACCTGGGAAGCACAAGGGGGAAGGGAATCCCTTTTCCTAGCCAGGGGAACTGAGACACACAACACCTGGAAAATCAGGTAACTCCCACCCCAATACTGCGCTTTAAGCAAACAGGCACACCAGGAGATCATATCCCACACCTGGCCGGGAGGGTCCCACACCCACGGAGCCTCCCTCATTGCTAGCACAGCAGTCTGTGATCTACCCGCAAGGCAGCAGCGAGGCTGGAGGAGGGGCGCCCGTGATTGCTGAGGCTTAAGTAGGTAAACAAAGCTGCTGGGAAGCTCGAACTCGGTGGAGCTCACAGCAGCTCAAGGAAACCTGCCTGTCTCTGTAGACTCCACCTCTGGGGACAGGGCACAGTAAACAATGACAAACACAGCAGAAACCTCTGCAGATGCAAACGACTCTGTCTGACAGCTTTGAAGAGAGCACTGGATCTCCCAACACCGAGGTTGAGATCTGAGAAGGGACAGACTGCCAGCTCAAGTGGGTCCCTGACCCCTGAGTAGCCTAACTGGGAGACATCCCCCACTAGGGGCAGTCTGACACCCCACACCTCACAGGGTGGAGTACACCCCTCAGAGGAAGCTTCCAAAGCAAGAATCAGAGAGGTACACTTGCTGTTCAGAAATATTCTATCTTCTGCAGCCTCTGCTGCTGATACCCAGGCAAACAGGGTCTGGAGTGGACCTCAAGCAATCTCCAACAGACCTACATCTGAGGGTCCTGACTGTTAGAAGGAAAACTATCAAACAGGAAGGACACCTACACCAAAACCCCATCAGTACATCATCATCATCAAAGACCAGAGGCAGATAAAACCACAAAGATGGGGAAAAAGCAGGGCAGAAAAGCTGGAAATTCAAAAAATAAGAACGCATCTCCCCCAGCAAAGGAGCGCAGCTCATCGCCAGCAACGGATCAAAGCTGGATGGAGAATGACTTTGACGAGATGAGAGAAGAAGGCTTCAGTCCATCAAATTTCTCAGAGCTAAAGGAGGAATTACATACGCAGTGCAAAGAAACTAAAAATCTTGAAAAAAAAGTGGAAGAATTGATGGCTAGAGTAATTAATGCAGAGAAGGTCCTAAACGAAATGAAAGAGATGAAAACCATGACACGAGAAATATGTGACAAATGCACAAGCTTCAGTAACCGACTCGATCAACTGGAAGAAAGAGTATCAGCGATTGAGGATCAAACGAATGAAATGAAGCGAGAAGAGAAACCAAAAGAAAAAAGAAGAAAAAGAAATGAACAAAGCCTGCAAGAAGTATGGGATTATGTAAAAAGACCAAATCTACGTCTGATTGGGGTGCCTGAAAGTGATGGGGAAAATGGAACCAAGTTGGAAAACACTCTTCAGGATATCATCCAGGAGAATTTCCCCAACCTAGTAGGGCAGGCCAACATTCAAATCCAGGAAATACAGAGAACGCCACAAAGATACTCCTCGAGAAGAGCAACTCCAAGACACATAATTGCCAGATTCACCAAAGTTGAAATGAAGGAAAAAATCTTAAGGGCAGCCAGAGAGAAAGGTCGGGTTACCGACAAAGGGAAGCCCATCGGACTAACAGCAGATCTCTCGGCAGAAACGCTACAAGCCAGAAGAGAGTGGGGGCCAATATTCAACATTCTTAAAGAAAAGAATTTTAAACCCAGAATTTCATATCCAGCCAAACTAAGCTTCATACGTGAAGGAGAAATAAAATCCTTTACAGATAAGCAAATGCTTAGAGATTTTGTCACCACCAGGCCTGCCTTACAAGAGACCCTGAAGGAAGTACTAAACATGGAAAGGAACAACCGATACCAGCCATTGCAAAAACATGCCAAAATGTAAAGACCATTGAGGCTAGGAAGAAACTGCATCAACTAACGAGCAAAATAACCAGTTAATATCATAATGGCAGGATCAAGCTCACACATAACAATATTAACCTTAAATGTAAATGGACTAAATGGTCCAATTAAAAGACACAGACTGGCAAACTGGATAAAGAGTCAAGACCCATCAGTCTGCTGTATTCAGGAGACACATCTCACACGCAGAGACATACATAGGCTCAAAATAAAGGGATGGAGGAAGATTTACCAAGCAAATGGGGAACAAAAAAAAGCGGGGCTTGCAATACTAGTCTCTCATAAAACAGACTTTAAACCATCAAAGATCAAAAGACAAAGAAGGCCATTACATAATGGTAAAGGGATCAATTTAACAGGAAGAGCTAACTATCCTAAATATATATGCACCCAATACAGGAGCACCCAGGTTCATAAAGCAAGTCCTTAGAGACTTACAAAGAGACTTAAACTCCCATACAATAATAATGGGAGACTTCAACACTCCACTGTCAACATTAGACAGATCAACGAGACAGAAAGTTAACAAGGATATCCAGGAATTGAACTCTTCTCTGCAGCAAGCAGACCTAATAGATATCTATAGAACTCTCCACCCCAAATCAACAGAATAAACATTCTTCTCAGCACCACATCGTACTTACTCCAAAATTGACCACGTAATTGGAAGTAAAGCACTCCTCAGCAAATGTACAAGAACAGAAATTATAACAAACTGTCTCTCAGACCACAGTGCAATCAAACTAGAACTCAGCACTAAGAAACTCAATCAAAACCGCTCAACTACATGGAAACTGAACAACCTGCTCCTGAATGACTACTGGGTACATAACGAAATGAAGGCAGAAATAAAGATGTTCTTTGAAACCAATGAGAACAAAGATACAACATACCAGAATCTCTGGGACACATTTAAAGCAGTGTGTAGAGGGAAATTTATAGCACTAAATGCCCACAAGAGAAAGCAGGAAAGATCTAAAATTGACACTCTAACATCGCAATTAAAAGAACTAGAGAAGCAAGAGCAAACACATTCAAAAGCTAGCAGAAGGCAAGAAATAACTAAGATCAGAGCAGAACTGAAGGAGATAGAGATATAAAAAACCCTCCAAAAAATCAATGAATCCAGGAGTTGGTTTTTTGAAAAGATCAACAAAATTGACAGACCACTAGCAAGACTATTAAAGAAGAAAAGAGAGAAGAATCAAATCGATGCAATTAAAAATGATAAAGGGGATATCACCACCGACCCCACAGAAATACAAACTACCATCAGAGAATACTATAAACACCTCTACACAAATAAACTGGAAAATCTAGAAGAAATGGATAATTTCCTGGACACTTACCCTCTTCCAAGACTAAACCAGGAAGAAGTTGAATCCCTGAATAGACCAATAGCAGGCTCTGAAATTGAGGCAATAATTAATAGCCTACCAACCAAAAAAAGTCCAGGACCAGATGGATTCACAGCTGAATTCTACCAGAGGTACAAGGAGGAGTTGGTACCATTCCTTCTGAAACTATTCCAATCAATAGAAAAAGACGGAATCCTCCCTAACTCATTTTATGAGGCCAACATCATCCTGATACCAAAGCCTGGCAGAGACACAACAAAAAAAGAGAATTTTAGACCAATATCCCTGATGAACATCGATGCAAAAATCCTCAATAAAATACTGGCAAACCGGATTCAGCAACACATCAAAAAGCTTATCCACCATGATCAAGTGGGCTTCATCCCTGGGATGCAAGGCTGGTTCAACATTCGCAAATCAATAAACATAATCCAGCATATAAACAGAACCAAAGACAAGAACCACGTGATTATCTCAATAGATGCAGAAAAGGCTTTTGCCAAATTCAACAGCCCTTCATGCTAAAAACGCTCAATAAATTCGGTATTGATGGAACGTATCTCAAAATCATAAGAGCTATTTATGACAAACCCACAGCCAATATCATACTGAATGGGCAAAAACTGGAAAAATTTCCTTTGAAAACTGGCACTAGACAGGGATGCCCTCTCTCACCACTCCTATTCAACATAGTGTTGGAAGTTATGGCTAGGGCAATTAGGCAAGAGAAAGAAATCAAGGGTATTCAGTTAGGAAAAGAAGAAGTCAAATTGTCCCTCTTTGCAGGTGACATGATTGTATATTTAGAAAACCCCATTGTCTCAGACCAAAATCTCCTTAAGCTGATAAGTAACTTCAGCAAAGTCTCAAAATACAAAATTAATGTGCAAAAATCACAAGCATTCTTATACACCAGTAAAAGACAAACAGAGAGCCAAATCAGTAATGAACTTCCATTGACAATTGCTTCAAAGAGAATAAAATACCTAGGAATCCAACTTACAAGGGATGTAAAAAACCTCCTCAAGGAGAACTACAAACCACTGCTCAGTGAAATAAAAGAGGACACAAACAGATGGAAGAACATACCATGCTCATGGATTGGAAGACTCAAAAACGTGAAAATGGCCATACTGCCCAAGGTAATTTATAGATTCAATGCCATTCCCAGCAAGCTACCAATGAGTTTCTTCACAGAATTCGAAGAAACTGCTTTAAAGTTCATATGGAACCAAAAAAGAGCCTGCATCTCCAAGACATCCTAAGTCAAAAGAACAAAGCTGGAGGCATCACGCTACCTGACTTCAAACTATACTACAAGGCTACAGTAACCAAAGCAGCATGGTACTGGTACCAAAACAGAGATATAGACCAATGGAACAGAACAGAGTCCTCAGAAATAATACCACACATCTACAGCCATCTGATCTTTGACAAACCTGAGAGAAACAAGAAATGGGGAAAGGATTCCCTATTTAATAAATGGTGCTGGGAAAATTGGCTAGCCATAAGTAGAAAGCTGAAACTGGATTTTCCTTACTCCTTATACGAAAATTAATTCAAGACGGATTAGAGACTTAAATGTTAGACCTAATACCATAAAAATCCTAGAGGAAAACCTAGGTAGTACCATTCAGGACATAGGCATGGGCAAATATTTCATGTCTAAAACACCAAAAGCAACGGCAGCAAAAGCCAAAATTGAGAAATGGGATCTCATTAAACTAAGGAGCTTCTGCACAGCAAAAGAAACTACCATCAGAGTGAACAGGCAACCTACAGAATGGGAGAAAATTTTTGCAATCTACTCATCTGACAAAGGCTAATATCCAGAACCTTCAAAGAACTCAAACAAATTTACAAGAAAAAAACACACAACCCCATCAAAAAGTGGGCAAAGGATATGAACAGACATTTCTCAAAAGAAGACATTCATACAGCCAACAGACACATGAAAAAATGCTCATCATCACTGGCCATCAGAGAAATGCCAATCAAAACCACAATGAGATACTATCTCACACCAGTTAGAATGGCGATCATTGAAAAGTCAGGAAACAACAGGTGCTGGAGAGGATGTGGAGAAATAGGAACACTTTTACACTGTTGGTGGGATGGTAAACTAGTTCAACCATTATGGAAAACAGTATGGCGATTCCTCAAGGATCTAGAACTAGATGTACCATATGCCCCAGCCATCCCATTACTGGGGATATACCCAAAGGATTATATATTATGCTGCTATAAAGACACATGCACACGTATGTTTATTGCAGCACTATTCACAATAGCAAAGACTTGGAATCAACCCAAATGTCCATCAGTGACAGACTGGATGAAGAAAATGTGGCACATATACACCATGGAATACTATGCAGCCATCAAAAAGGATGAGTTTGTGTCCTTTGTAGGGACATGGATGCAGCTGGAAACCATCATTCTTAGCAAACTATCACAAGAACAGAAAACCAAACACCGCATGTTCTCACTCATAGGTGGGAACTGAACAATGAGATCACTTGGACTCGGGAAGGGGAACATCACACACCGGGGCCTATCATGGGGAGGGGGGAGGCGGTAGCGGGGAGGGATTGCATTGGGAGTTATACCTGATGTAAATGATGAGTTGATGGGTGCAGCACACCAACATGGCACAAGTATACATATGTAACAAACCTGCACGTTATGCACATGTTCCCTACAACTTAAAGTATAATAATAATAAATAAATTATTAAAAAGAAAAGAAAGAAAGAAAATAAATATAGGTACTTGTTGCTGGGGTTCAGAGCCTAATACTCCCAAATACTGCATTTTGATGTGCTGAACTAAAGAAACCTCAAAGTCTCCCCTAACCTTCTCCCCCAGAGAAGCTGAAGTTTCCTTATCTGCGTAATATCCAACCCCCTAAAGGAGAACCACTGTTTTTTCTTTCTCCCTCTATTATCCCATTATTTGCCTCAGAAAACACAAAAATGTGACCCCAAACCTGAGCAGACCTTTTTACCACTATAATGAGTGTCTTCTAAGGATCATTTTAACTCCAAAGAGAACTCTTCACAAATTAATCTATGATCCCCTCCTGTTTTTCTCCCTAGAAATTATTTTCTCCCTAGAATAGCAATTATTCTCCCTCAATAGAATTTTCCCCATCTCATCACCTGTTTTACCAGGATCCAAGTCCTGATCCTTTATCTAACCCACGGTGGCATACTAGCTTTTGGACCTGATTGAGAAGTTGGGTCTTCAAACTGAAGGCTCCAGTGTATGTGTATTAAATAAATTGGTATGCCTTTTCACTTCTTAATCAATCTGCCTCATGTCAGTGGTTTTAAGCAAATATTTAGGGGATGAATAACCATGGCCCCCACCACGTATGTGTGTGCCTAACCTAGCTCTGTTCACTAACAGGCTCTGGGCATGAGGACACTCCAATGTTACTGAGCATGTTGTGAATCCAGAGTTTGGTTTCTACACATCATTCTTCATTTATAGATTTCAGGGCTCCTTGGAAAAATTACAGAATCCAAGACTGAGTCAGGAGCAGTGTAAAGTACTAATCACGAATATAACATATAAAAAATATTCAATGAATCATGAAATTATGGCAAAAGACACAGAAGCCAATTTGGAGAAGCTACCACTGGCAGTTTTGGGGACAGGCTGAGTATCAAAACAACTAATGATACTAATGGAGTATAAGTCATTGAAATGAGAAACAACAAGCTCTTATTGAAGTGTCAACTTGATTGGATGGAGGTATAAAAGTATTGTTTCTGGATTTGTCTGTCAGGATGTTGCCAAAAGAGATTAATATTTGAATCAGTGGATTGGAAAAGGCAGATGAACCCTTAATCTGGGTGCGCACCATCTAATGAGCTGCCAGCATGGCTAGAATATAAACAGGCAGACAAACGTGAAAAAGAGAGACTGGCCTAGCCTCCCAGCCTACAAACTCCTCCAGTGTTGGATGCTTCCTATCCATGAACATTGAATTACACATTCTTCAGTTTTGGAACACAGACTGGCTCTCCTTGCTCCTCAGCCTGCAGATGGGCTGTTATGGGACCTTGCGATCCTGTGAGTTAATACATCATAAACTCCCTTTAATACATATATCATTAATTGATATATATTATTAATATATAAATATATTAATTATATATTAATATAAATACTTAATACTTAATAAACTTTCCCATATATACATATATTTCCTTTGTTCTGTTCCTCTAGAGAACCACAATACAAACATGGAGGGACTAGACTGGCTTAGTCTTCCAGTCTACATCTTTATCTTGTGCTGTAGGCTTCCTGCCCTAGAACATCAGATTCCAAGTTCTTCAACTTTTGGACTCACACCTTCAACCACAGACTGAAGGCTACACTCTCAGCTTCTCTACTTTTGAAGTTTTAGGATTCAGGCTGGCTTCCTTATGCCTTAGCTTGCAGACAGCCTATTGTGGGACTTCACCTTCTGTCATGTGAGTCAATACTCCTTAATAAATTCCCACTTATATACACATTTATCCTATTAACTCTGTACCTCTAGAGAACTCTGATTAAGGGCAAATGTGTAATTTTACTTTGGATAAGCATGACAAACACCACCTTCACTGAGTAATCAACATGAGCATCATTGTTGTGCACTTTTGTTTTGTGGTCAGAAAACACCACCACAAAGGCCATCTACGTGCTGGGTAAACCTAGAAAATTCTGCCCTACTACTGTTCACCAGTTGCAGGTGGAGTTCCCTGAGCGGCAGTCAGAGACATGAAAAGCTTGAGTTTGCTCATCTTACACTGGTGGTCCACTTGTAACATCCTCAAAGAGCACTACAGTGTCAAAGTTCTTTCTTGGACAGTCTCCATTCTTTCATTTATTTGAGTAGCTTTTACCAGTTTGCTTGTTTTGTAACCACCCAATGGGCTCTTGCCTGCTGCCTAGGCAGAAGGGATTTATCAAGACAAGGGACTTGCAATAGAGAAAGAGTAATTCAGACAGAGCTGGCTGTGCAGTAGACCAGAGTTGTATTATTATATATTACTTAAATCAGTCTCCCTGAAAATGTGGAGATCAAATGTGCAAACTTCTGGTAGCTCTGCTCATCCCCTTAATGTGCACATGGGCCCTTAACTTGAGTTACTCCGTATTACTTTGTTCCCCATACTGCACATGTGTTAGGGGATGGAATTTTCCATGGCAGGCATGTGTTGGCAAATCAACTGGGTAGGCTTTCTTATCTGTGCAGCTATAGGCATGTCTTAGGCAAGCCCCACTACCACATTGCAAGTTCCCTTATCTGTGGCTGCAGGCTGTTCTTTTGTTTAAAAGAGTTTAGCCAAGGACCCACCCTAAATGCCAACCTAAACAGGTTCTTTCTTTTCTCCTCTCTCAATAGGAACTAAAAACGGTTCTCTTCTGCTGAGTCAGTTCCTGGGCGGGGGCCACAAGGTTAAATGAGCCAGTTTATGTATCTGGGTGGTACCAGCTGATCCACTGGGTGCAGGGTCTGTGAAATATCTCAAGCTCTGATCTTAGGTTTTACAATAGTGATGTTAACCCTAGGAGGAATTTGGGGAGGTTGTGAATCTTGCAGCCTCTACTTTCACGACTCCTAAACCATAATTTTTAATATTTTGACTAATTTGTTAGTCACACAGAGACAGTCTAGTGCTTAGGCAGGAAGGGGGTTTGTTTTAGAAAAGGGCTATTATTTTCTTTGCTTCAAAATATAAACAATAAAATAAGTTCATACCAAAGTTAGTTCAGCCTCTGCCCAGAAGTGGACAAGGACAGATTGGAGGTTATAAATAATATGGAGTTTGTTAGGTCAGACCTCATTCACTGTCTTAGTTATAATTTGGCAATGCCAGTTTCAGTTAAATCTCTTTGTTTACTTTTCTTCTTAGAGTCTTTAAGAGACCACATTTTCTTTAGTTGCTTTCATGAGCACCCACAACATTAATGGCTAGTTTTATTTTAGTATTACTATCCAATGCAATACGTGGGAGAAAGGAATGGAAAATATTGTGCCAATTATAAAGGAGAAAGTAGAGTTATTATATTGGGGGAAGGGACAATTTTTTAAATGAAACTTAAGAGAATCAACCAGAAAGGAAGAATGGAGATATTAAGTCAGTAAAGTAACATTATTGGTTATGAATTTAACGCACAAATTCAATATATTCCCCATATCAAAGTAATAATATGTTAGGAAATAAACTGAGAGAAAACAGTGCATGTACATTACCAAATAAGCAAAATACAAATAAAATACCTCAAAACTAACTTAAAAAGCCATGTAGAATATAAATTTAGAGAAAATGTTGAAACATTACTGGCATATATTAAATAAGAATTAAGTTAGTGGAAAAACATATTTTTTTTCTAGCCAAGGAGGATCGTATTGGAAAGATGTCCATCTTCCCTAATTTGTAAATTGAAGGCAATATCGATATAAATCCCAAAAGAATTTTCTCGAGTACTAGAGAAGCTGATTTTAAGAGGAAAGGGAGAGGAACAGCCCAACTAGATATCCAACTGTATAAAGCTACATTTATTAAAGCTACTTGGGGTTGGCACCGAAATATACATAGAAAGTAATTGATAGGACAAAAAGTCCAAAAATAGATTGGCACACAGAAAGGAATTTGGTACATGACAAAGGGAGCACTGCAAATCAGTGAAGAAGACAGAATGCATTTAACAATAGTTGTGTGATCTGGCCATCAGGGGGAAAAATGCATTCATATATATATTATATAAAATATATTTTATACATAATATATATTTTATATATATTATATGTTATACATTTTATATAATATATATAATATAGATACATGTATGCATATATGTATTCATGCCTATATGTATGTGTAACTAAATTTGATACTATATGCAGAAACTATACACATATTTATACACATATACTAAATTCAACTATCTATGCATGTAGTTGTAGACTTCTACTTATTTACCTATGGTTCATTTTCTTTCTTATATACAATTAAATTAAGTTAGAAATTCTAAAAGGGAGCAGAGTTTATTTTATAAATATAGTGTTGAAGTGGAGATCACTTTGAAAGCAAGACAGAATCCCTGTGCACCACAAAAATTGATAGATTTGGACAGAGGTAATTTGACAGTTTCTATATTCAAAAATGAACTATAAATGAAATTAAAAGGCAAAATTTTAACACCCTCATATCTGCTGGATGCGATGAGATTGGATTTGAGGATAGGGATGCTTCCCTTTATTTACACAGTAGCTTAGTATCAACAAAAGTCCTGGACCTTGTATGTTGTGTTCTAGGTAATTACTCTAGAAATGTTAGAGACATGCATACAACAGTAGCTCCACGTTGAGAGAGGGCTAGGAAAAGTGATGCTGGAACTTGCCGCACTGCATTCCAAGGAGGTTAGGTACTCCTCTCCTCTAGATGTTTAAGGTTAAGGGAAGAATAGATTAATAATGTTTTCTAAATGGACCCAGATTCAGGAATATGCTGGCTATTCCATTATCTCAAGAACAAAAGTATTACTAATTTTGCTTTAAAGATAATAATATCAATTCTTGCAAAATATAGTAAGGAAAATTAGTTCTTTATCACAAACCCTTGTAGTGGAGCACATCTCCCCATGATTTTTGTTGTTGTTGTTGTTGTTGTTAACCTATATATAAACAAGTGTTGTACCTAGGATGGGTGCATTCCTCCCTTTACTTTCAGGAACACCAGACTGTTTGGGGAGTAGCTATTCTTTCAACCCTTTACTATCTTAACAAAGTTGCTTTTCCTTCGCACTGTGGACTCGCCTTGAACTCTCTCTTGCATAAGATCCACAAACTCTCTCTTGGGGTCTGAATCGGGACCCCTTACCAGTAACAAAAACATCAGGTTATCAATTGATTATGTTAATCAGAATTCCATACTTTCAAACCTAAATATTTTCCCCCACATGCAGGCCAGAGGCATTGATGCATGTATCCTAAAGACTCACCAAAAGTCCCAAAACTCATCCTTTCCTTTAACAGAAAATAAACTGTGGGATATCAGGGGATAAAAATCAACATTGTGAAAAGAGCGGACTCAATTATAAAGGTAGTTCAACCTACAGAACTCTCTGACTTACAGATTTTTTTTTTTTTTTTTTGGTTTGTACCTTTCTTTTGGTAACAGTTTTATTCAGATATGATTCACCCTTATAAGGTGTATTGGGTTTTAGCATCACAAAATAATAACTATAATCACAAACTATTTTAGAATATTTTCATCATCACCCAAAGAAATACTGTATTTGTTGGCTGTTATCCTGCATTCTAACCCCCTATTCCACTACAACCCCAGCTTCAGGCAAACACTAATATATTGATGATCTCTATAGATTTGCCTGTTCTGAACATTTACATGAATAGAATCAAACAAGAGTGGTATTTTTTCTGGCTTATTTCACTTAGCATAATATTTTCAAGGCACATCGATATTGCAGCATATACCAGTACTTCACTTCTTTCAGTGGTTAGCTATTTCATTGCCTGGCTACATCATATTTTGTTTATCCATTCGTCAGTTAATGAACGTGTCACTTCTTCAACTTTGGTCTTCTTTTTCAAGAATGATTTGCAGAATGCATTGCAATTCCATGTGAATTTTCGGATCAACTTTTATACTTCTGAAACAGTCCACTGGGATTTTTCTGGGGGTTGTGTTGACTCAAGAGACCACCCTCTCAGGTACCATCTTCTTAGCAATATCAGGTCTTCCAAACCTAGAACACAAGATGCCTTTCCACTTACATAGGTCTTCTTTTACTACTTCAAGCAAAGCTTTGCAGTTTTCAGAGTCTAAGTTATTATATTATACTACTTTCTGTAATTTACTACGAAGTATTTTATTTTATTTTTTGGTGCTATTGTAAATTGAATCATTTTTCTTAATTTTGTTTTTAGATTCTCAATTGGAAGCATATAGAAATTCAACTGACTTTCTAAATATTGATCTTGCATCTTTAGAATTTTATTTTCATGAGATCATACCATCTACAAATAGATATTGTTTTACTTCTTCCTTGCCAATATACATGCCTTTTATTTTATTCCTTTTTTTATCTGACATAATTACCTTGGCTAGAACCTCCAGTATGATGATTAATAGAAGTGGTGAGAGCAGAAATCTTTGTCCTCTTTCTCATATTAGGGGAAAAGCATCTGGTCTTTCCCCATTATGTATGATGCTAGCTCTTGTTTTCTCTGTGTTTGTGTTGCAGATAATTTTGTTGGTTTCTCATACATGTGGAAAGAGAAATAAAATATATTTCATAGTGTGTGCTCAAAATTTGACATATATATTTCCATTCAACTGTAATGTGCTACTATTCAATAAATAATGTTAAACTTATGTTGATTATTATGAATTTCTAAATAAAATTCATAGAATTTAACATTTACCAAAATTCAAATTCAATGTTAATGCTTTCCCCAAAACAAACAACAAGCAAAAAATTAAAAACAGACATTAGGTTTACTCTATGATATTAAAATACAAATTTTAGTTACACTGCTAGGAACCAAATGAGTGGTAATGTTTGAATTTGTTGAAAATATATTAAGAAAATGGTATGTTAAAATTACCTTGAATAACTTAATCAACTTGTCAGTTTCCTTTTTAAAAAAGTCATCCTACCTTACAACTGAAAAGCACTTTTCCATTTTCAAGACACTCTAATAATCATTACCTCATGTAAATCAATTTTGAGACAGGTACAATGCCTATACATTTGAGTAATGAGGAGACTTGGTTTCAGAGACATAGTGTATGGCTAGGAACATAGCTGTTTGCTTGCAAAGCTTGTACTAAAAGTGTACCTGCCTCATTGAGTTCTCAGATTCCCACTGCCCACTCAAAACTTGCTCTACTCATATGTCTACTTGATGTAATGTTTGCAGAATTGTCTGTCAATCTTATGCTACTTATACTTTTCAGCACAGGGAGTACAAATGGTCAAGGATAAATCATTAAAAAAATTAAACCACAGGAAATCAAAAGAACATTCAAGTATCACAATAAATTAGGATGCCAAATAAAAGCTATATTTAAAACATGATTATAGGCTGTTGGCACTAACTCGTGTTCCTTTATTTTTGCCATTGGGTGCTTAAGTAGGGTGAGTTAATTGATGTGTAGACACCAATTCAAATCTTTTCTAAATATATATTTTAGGCAAATGTATGTCAATCTTTAGGATGGGATGCTGTCTTGTCAACAGTTGATTCAATCTCTCACGTTCCATAATTCAATTAATTTCAAAATATTTAAAGAGCTAACCATTATTTCTAGATTGGTAGCAATTCAACATATTGTCTTGTGCATTGAGTTTTAAAATATCAGCAACATACTAAAGAATTCTAAAACATAAAAAAAATACCCAACGGAGACTTTTCCTTGTAAAGAAGAGATTTCATGAGTTAACAGGACCTACAAAGTAAAAATGGTCTAGTCAAGGAAAAGCGTTTTCTGGGGATTTTTTTGTTTGTTTGTTTGTTTGTTTTTGGTGACAGGGTCTTGTTCTGTTGCCCAGGCTGTAATGTAGTCAGGGCTCACTGCAGCCTTGACCTCACAGGTTCAAGCAATCCTGCTGCCTCAGCCTGTAGCTAGAACAGTAGGCACACAGACCAAACCCAGATATATATATATATATATATATATATATATATATATATATATATATATATATATATATATATATGTGTGTATCTATATACACACACACATACACATACACACATATATACACACACACACATATATACACACATACATACACACACACAAATATATATATATATGTGTGTGTATATATGTGTGTATGTGTATGTGCGTGTGTATATAGATACACACCTTTTTTTTTTTTTTTTTTTTTTTTTTGCAGAGATGGGGGTCATACTATGTTGCCCAGGCTGGCCTCAAACTCCAAGACTCCAGTAATTTTACTGCCTTAGCTTCACAAACTTCTGAAATGACAGGTATGAACCACTGCAGCCAGCTGGTAATTTTCACAGTTAGGCCTAGGAAATTTTTTTTTGGCAACAATATGTGTATCCTGAATATAATGACACAGGTTTTTTTTTATGAGAAGATAGGTAATTGCTTTGCAAGCCTGTTGACAATCCTATAAGTATGATTTGCAGCAAGCTGCCAAACACATTGGCCCATATGTCTCTTATGATACCAGTAGAAGAGCTTCTGCTCCTCGTCCATGCATATAGGGCAAATTTTCATGAATTTCAATTTTCATGAATAATTGAAATAACTGGAGAATTTAGGTAACACCTGAAGAGCTGGTAGTACAATTTTAAGAAGCACTCAAGACAGCTAATGGGCTGATTGTTTCCAGTGAAATAGGCACATTGTGCACTCTAAACGTTTGTTATGACATATTTTATAGTCTCCCAGTACAAAACCCACTTGCTCACAGGGGGTGATTTCCTCCCTTTCTCTCTTCTTCTCTTCCTCCCTCCCACCCTCCCTCCCTCCCTCTCTCCCTTCCTCCCTCTCTCCCTCTGTCCCTCCCTTTCTTCCTTCCTTTCTTCCTTCTTTCTTCCCTTCCTAAGGCAGAATGTCACTCTGTTGCTCAAGCTGGTGTGCAGTGGCACAATCTCAAATCACTGCAGCCTCAACTTCCCAGGTTCAAGTGATCCTCCCACAACAGTCTATTAAGTAGCTGAGACTACAGGCATGCACTACCATGCCCTGCTCACTTTTTGCATGTTTTGAAGAGATGTGGTTTCACTGTGCTTCTTGGGCTAGTCTCAAACTCCTGGCCTCAAGATATTCTCCCATTTCGGCCTCCCAAAATACTGGGATTACAGGTGTGAGCCACTGAACCTGCCCTAAGGACAAATTTTCTTTTGAAAACATCATCAAAATACATGATGAGTGACCCCAGAATTGCCCTGTGTCTCTCTGATCTGCGGGTTGAGCTGGTCTAGAAAAACGGTGAAGTTGGCATTTTTTTTTATTATTTGCTCTTTTTGGTATGCTTAAATCACATGCTGGGATGAGATTAGGGAAGGTTTACCGTTTATGAGGTGTATTAATCATGTTAACCAGGGCTAATCAAAGAAACAGAACATATATATACACTCACATTCACAGAAGGAGAGAGATTGGTTTTAGGAATTGGCTCATGTCATTATGGGGACTAACTAGCATTTTGGAAATCTATAGGATTACAGACTAGAATTTCAAGTAAGTGATGGTATTGCAATCCTGAGTCTGAAAGCTTGAAATTTAGGGTAGGGGTTCTATGTTGCCGGCTGGAGGCAAAAGTCCTTCTTCTTGGGGTATCCTCAGTTTTTACTTTTAAAGCTCTCAATGTTACATTAAGTCCTCTGTTCAAGGATGAACATGCATGTTACCTACAAAATCAATATGTTGAAATTTTAATTCCCCAGGTGATGATGTTAGGAGGTGGGGCCTTTGGGGGTGATTAAGTGATGAGGGTAGAGCCCACAGTAATGGGATTAGTGCCTTTATGAAGGAGACCACAGAGAGCTCCCTCACTCCTTGCACCATGTGTGGACACACAGCAAGAAGGTCCCATCCATGAACCAGGAAGAAAGTCCTCATCAGACACAGAATCAGCCACACCTTGATCTTGGGCTCCCAGCCTATAGAACTATGAGAAACAAATGTCTGTTTTGTAATTCTCCTAGTCTATGGTATTTTTGTAATAGCAGTTCAAGTGGACTAAGACACCCACACACATCACAGAGGACATTCTGCTCTTTTCAAAGCATATTAATTGTAAATGTTAATCATACCTCCATAATACCTTCACACCATCATTGCAAAACTGGTCTTTGACAAAACAGGAAGGCACTGTAATCCTGGGCAAGTTGACACACAAGATGAAACAATGAAGACAAGAAAGCAAAATCCCAACTGCATCAAGAAGGTGGAGTAAGAAAAGGATAAGTACCAAAGGTTGGATAAGAACACTCCAGACCGAGGGAATAGCAACTGCAAATGCCGGGAAGAATGAAAGACCATGAAACATTCACTCAAGAGACCACTGCATTCTGCAGGGACTGGAGCTCATAGTATTGATAGAGAAGCTATCAAAGAAAGGTACAGGAGAGATACAGGGCAGAGAGTAAACTTTGGAAATGGACATGAGTACCCCTGTTGGCCTCATCACTGTGGTCTTGCTAAAAGTGAAAATGTTTTCCAACTCCAGTGGAAAATGTTAAGTATTAGTGACATTCTAGGGAAGTAAATGGCAATCCATGGTTTCTGGTGGGAGACAAATTGCTATAAGTTCCTGGAAAAAAATACAGCAACATACAGGAAAGGTTTTACACATATAAATACCCTTTGATTTTTAATTTTCATTTTAATATTTTTAAATTTAGATTCAGAGAGTAGGTGTACAGGTTTGTTGTGCGACACTGGGGTTTGTTGGATAGGTGATCCCATCAACAAAGTAGTGAGCATAGTACCCAATAGGTACTTTTCTAAACCTTGCCACCCTCTCTTCCTCCCCATTCTACTAGTCCTCAGTGTCTACTGTTTCCATCTTTAAGTCCATGAGTACTTATGTTTAGCTCCCACTTTTAAGTGAGAACATGCAGTATTTGGGTATTTGGTTGTCTGTTTCTGCATTAATTCACTTAGGATTGAATCCATGTGATTCACTTAGACTGAATCCACATTGCTGCAAGTAACATGACTTTTTTTTTAATTTTATGGCTGTGTAGTATACATATGGTGCATATGTACCACCTTTACTTTATTCAGTCCACCATTGGTGAGTGCTTATGTTGATTCCACATCTTTGCTATTGTGAATACTGATATGATGAATGTAACAGTGTATGCATCTTTTTGATAGAATTATTTGTTTTCCTTCAGGTATATACACCGTAACAGGATTGCTGAGATGAATGCTCATTCTATTCAAGTTATTGGAGAGATATCTAAACTGCTTTCCACGGTGGATGAACTAATTTACATTCCCAACAACCGTGTATCAGTGTTCCTTCTTCTCCACAATGTTACCAACCTGTTATTTGTTTCAACTTGTAGTAATGGTCAATGAATATATTTGGATTTGGCAATTCCATTCCCATAAACATACGTATGTAGTCACTAACCTATGTGGGGAACTATTTAATTGTATGTTTTTCCAAGTTTTGTTTATTCATAGTGAAGAGATGGACAGACAATGAATGCCACAACTGGAGAATTGGCATAAAACTAAAAGGAACTGAAACTCAATGCAGCTATTTCAGGATAATGTTCCAGGATAACTAATGACAGAATGGGCCACTGGCATAATATATGAATTAATACAACAAGTCAGAATGATTTTGTACATATAAACCTATCTATAGATACAAAGATATGGATATAGGTACAGTTATAGCTATAACTATAAAGACGTATGCTCAATAGATAACAGTGGTGCAATTACAGGTAATTTAATTATTTCTTCACACATGTCTGTAGATATTAAATATATTTTTACATGATAACAAGTAGTAACTGTAGTGGAGAAACCTGAAAAATACTCCCTCAGCTGGGTGATCAACATCAAGGTCAACAGAAATAAGTGATGTTGGTGGGATGCACCCTTGCTAGGATGTGATTAATAGGTACTTTACCTCTACCTTTCTTTCAAAAATCTATAACCCTAGACTAAACATGAGAAATCCATCAGAAAAATTGCAATTAAGGGTCATTCTACAAAAAAAATACCTTGAGCTATACTCTTCAAAACCATAAAGATCATCAAAAACAAGGAAAGTCTGAGAAACTGCCACAGTTAAAAGGAACCTAAGAGGACAAGATGATTAAAGATGTAGGATACCCTGAAAGAGACCCTGGGACAGAAAAAGATTGTTAGGCAAAAAGGAAGGAACTCTAAATAAAATATGGATGTTACTTAATTCATTGTGACAAATGTACGGAACACTTGTGCAGAGATGAACTTTGTGAGGGGAAGGAACTTCACCATAATGAGTCTATTTTCTGGAGTTACAGAGCTTTCCAGTTTCAGCCCCTTCATTCCATCTACCTACTCTTCCCTCACTGCTCACGAAGATGCATAAGGGGGTTCACCTTTGCACCCCCTATTTGTAATTAAAATGGACCTAGGAGTCTACAATAGGAATCTTTTATAAACATTCAATCTGAACTGTGTCAAGCTTTGTTTCCCATCCCCACCCAATATAGCTGTCTGTAGTAATTTCTCTCCATGCCTGTGCCCAATTTGAACTCTGGCATCAACTAGCAGTTGTAGGAATAGCGTGGGAGATACTTTTTGTATCTTGATTATAATTTCCTATAACATATCACAGATCAGGTGAGCTGGCATCTGTCCTTCCTTAACCTTCCTCTGGGCTGGGGACAAACCAAGGCTTGGGGGCATCTCTGACCTCCCAGCTGGTGCAAGTCTCAGCTGACAATGATGTCACAGTGCCCTAGTTATGCATATCTATGATATCAGGGGTGTTTAGGAGATGAAATGTGTATTAGTCTGTTCTCACGCTGCTAATAAAGACATAGCCAAGACTGGGTAATTTATAAAGGAAAAAGGTTTAATTGACTCACAGTTCAACATGGTTGGGAAGGCCTCACAATCATGGCAGAAGAGCAAGGAATGTCTTACATGGTGTCGGGCAAGAAGAGAGAATGAGAGCCAAATGGAAGGGGTTTTCCCTTATAAAATAATCACCTCTAGTGAGACTTATCCACTACCACAGAACAGTATGGGAGAAACTTCCCCCACAATTCAGTTATGTCCCACTGAGCCCCTCATACAACACGTAGGAATTATGGGAGCTACAATGCAAGATGAGATTTGGGTGGGGACACAGCCAAACCATATCAAACTGTGATGTTTAAAATTATGAAAATGGACCCCTTGATGCATCTAGAATTTTGGCTATGAACCATTTTCACAGTTGCTGAAGCACATGCCTGAAACACTTTCCCAAGGAGTTGTGCCAGTATCCACTTATGCATTAGAGGTAAGAGCATTTTTTCCTAAACTGCATTTAGGAATAGATAGGAGAGGTAGAAGTTTGGGGAGAGGGCCAATAGCTGTCAGGTAATGGAAAAAATATTGGAGTACATTTCAGGTGAATGAACTTTAGCCCTTGGGCTCTCTGCACCATGGTGGTATCTTCATTCAGGCCAGTTACTGTGAGGCCTTGTGTTTTCTTTTTACAAAGATTGAAATCTGGACCTGCTATCTCCAAAGTTGCCTCTGGTTCTGCAGTTTTATGTCTATGATTCTGTCACAAAATTCACAATGATGCCAGAGTTCATTCTGCCGTGACTAAAGAGGGAGTTAAATAATCATAAAGCCCAAAGAATAAATAATGACATTATCATAGGATTTGAATTATGTACTTATTATCTGCCATGTAATGGCATGCTTTTGAGAGACATGACTGGAACCAAAAATGTGAAACATATTAGGTTTTGTTGGGTAGTCCCGACTGATTTATTCATTCAATAAAAATAGGTTGAGCATACTATCTGTGTTCGGAGTTGAGGTTACCTTGAAGGAACAGAAAAGACAAAAGAAGTAAAAAAGGAGAAAGGAAGGGGGAGGAGAGGAAGACAGAATGAAGAGTTGTGTGGAAATGGGGATAGAAGGCTACGAGCCAAGGAATGAGGGTACTTTCTAGAAATTGTAACAAACCAAAGAATAAACTTTCCCCAGACTCTTCAAAAGGAAAGATATCCCACCAATATCTTGATTTTAGCCCAGTGATACCTATGTCAGAATTTTGACCTCAAGGCTGTAAGATAATAAATTTGTGTTGTTTTAAGCTGCAAATAAATATGTGGTACTTTTTTTACAGAGACAGTAAAAAACTAATAGAGTTTAGATCTCTAATGAGTGATTCCTGTCCCCTTATGTGAAAACTCCTACTTCTGTAAAGGAATAAAACTCTAGAAAATCAGTCTTGATGAGCACTGCCTGTTTCTACTTATCTAGCTGAATGGAGTCAGGTAGGCCCTGGCCAGGACAGATCACCAGGGCAATATCCTGGCCCCATGCCATGTTCAGAATTCCCTGGAGTCAGTAGGTACAGGAATTTACTGTCCCTGGTGGTCCCTTTTGTCGCACTAAATTTCTTAATTAAAGATGAGACATTTTAATGCAAAAATAGTATCTTGAAACTGATGACATCGATTAGCATTAATATGCAATGAAATCTGGAGCATATTTTTTGTTAAATGATTACAAATTCTGTTAAAATTTTCCTAGATGTTCTTTCATACATAAGCTCAACTACACATTTATGTATTCCTAAAGCAAAGGAAGGTTTATATTTAAACCGAAGTAATTTCTTTTCTCTTTTCCTTTTTTACTCCTACAATATACATAGGTACATATTGGTAATTTGTATCAAGAGGAAGAACTGAGAACATCTAATTGTTAATTTTTGCACAATAGAAAAAGAAAAAGAAAAAAAGAAGACTGTGAATAACCAACTGGACACCATAATGAGAAAATATTTGTTTCTAAGCTGTCTAGCCCCCAGATAGAAAGATGACAATGTCCCAGGATGTGTTTAAAAGGCACATTTTTAGCTGAGCCAGGATGGTTACTGGAGGCCAAGTGTTTGAGACCAGCCTGGACAACACAGAGTGACTGCAACTCTACAAAAACTTTTAAAAAGTTAGCGGGGCATGGTGGTGCACCTGTAGTCCCAGCTATCTTGGAAGCTAAGGTGGGAAGCTCTCCAGAACCCAGGAGTTGGAGGCATCAGTGAGCTATGATTTTACTGCTGCACTTTACCCTGGGTGACAGAGCAAGATCTTGTCTCTAAAACACAAAATAATGGCACGTTTTCAGATCCCTGCCCAGATATCCAGGAAGAAGCCATAGAAGTCAGAGATCGAATGAACCTTGGTAACAAGGCAGAACAATACAATTGCTTCGAAGATGTGATCAAACATTGCACCCATGCGTGGTGGAGATCTAAGCATTTTTAAGGTTCCCGTCCAATCACACCTACAAAATTCCTATTGTACTAGAGTTGCCCTTTTTATCTGGCCTGTAAGAATAAAAAAATGATATATGTGTATTTGTGTATAAAATATATATGCAATACAAATGAATATCTATCTATCTATCTATCTATCTATGTATCTATCTATCTATCTATCTATCTATCTATCTATCTATCTATCTATCTATCTATCTATCGTCTATCTATCTATCTTATCTATCTATCTATGTCTTGCTACTGGAAGTGTAATTGTTGAAAGAGAGCTTATAGAAATTGGCAAATTGCAGGATGCCAACTGGACCTATTATGGAATCTGCATTCTTCCCAGGTGACTCACATACCCATTAAAAATGGAGAAACAATGTTTTGCAGGACTCAGTTCCTTGAAATGTTGAAGCTACTTCCTCAGACTAAGATATGTGCCTTCCTATTTACATACACACGCGCGCACACACACACACATACATGTAATAAGGTGTGAATTCCTTCTGATCCTTTATAGAAATTATAAGAAAATAAATAAATACAAATGTCCTGAATTAAATAATCATTTTAGAGTCTTGAATATTGTCCCTCCTTTTTAAAAAAAGTGTTTTTCTTTCTGTGTTACTACTAGCTATTTCCCCAAAACTGTAGAAAATATGGGCCTTGCATAAGCATTGTATTTTTAAAATACGGTAGGGAACACCCATTTCTGCAAAGGAATTCTGGAATTCACTGGGGTTTTATTTTTTAGTATAATTCAAAATAAGTTATGGAAATACTCTGAACTTGACACATACTGTTTTTGCACTTATTCCATCTTAGATTTTTTATAATTTACTTCAGTTTTCTTCCCTGTTGCTTTTCCATCACAAATCTGGTGCTTTTATAATATACGTTTTTTATTTATTTTATTATATATATATTTAATATGTGTGTGTGTGTGTGTGTGCGCGCGCACGCGTGTATTAAAGCTTCAGATCTTAATTAGTTCAATGTCAAAATAACCTTAGCACATTATTCCGGACCAACATGATTTCGGTTTTAAATTAATAGTATAATTGCCAAATTTCCTTTCACTTTGGGGTGTCAAGATGTAACTGTTTCAAAATCAAATCTCTTTTGTGACCCTCCCTTTCAACCCATTCTGCATTCAGTTGCAATGCAGGTAGACAAAATGGCTCCTTAATTGAAGAATACAGGTACACATTATAATATTAATTACAAATAAAACTTCACAATGTGCACCTAAGTCAGTGTGTAAGTGAAGAAAAGAGCATCAAAGCTATTCTTCATTATGACAACTCCTTTACTGTGGAGTGAGAAAAATTAAAAACATATTCATAAAGGCATTAATTCATGGCATTGATAGATAAATATGTCCTGAAGTTACTAAAAAAAAGTGTGATATAATTTAGCTACCATACCAGTCGGTTACCAAAAAACAAACAAACAAAAAAAAAATTACAGTCACAGAATTTATGAATCCATAGGTTTTTGTATTGCTACTAGAAGTGCAATTCTTAAAAGGGAGCTTGAAGGAAATGTCAAATTTCAGGATGTAAATTGGACCTATTATAAAATCTGCATTTGAACAACGTTCCTAGGTGACTTATTAAAAATTGAGAAATATGCCCTGTCATCTCAACACTTTGGGAGGCCAAGGTGCAGATTACCTTAGGTCAGGAGATTGAGAATAACCTGGCCAACATGACGAACCTCTATCTCTACTAAAAATACAAAAATGAGCTGAGCATGTGTGGTGGTGGATGCCTGTAGTCCCAGCTGCTCAGGAGGCTGAGGAAAGAGAACTGCTTGAACTCAGAAGGTGGAGGTTGCAGTGAGCTGGGATCTCACCAGCCTGGGTAACAGAGGAAGACTCAGTCTCAAAAGAAAAAGCAAAAATGAAAAAGAGAAACAATGCTTTAAAACACTGTATTTCTCAAAATATTGAAGCTACTTCCTCATCCTAATATATGAATCTTCTTATTTATTTATATACTGTTTTGAAGAACTGCAAAGGGAATAAAATCTTTAAAGATGGTCATTATCACTACCTAATTTCTTGACTTTTAAAAAATCAATAATTCATTACTGTATTAGTTTATTATATGTTTATTTTTAAAGAAGTAGGGAGAAAGCCCTATTTTCCCTTATTTAAATATAATATAATATAGAATGAAACAAATACTAATTTTTTTGACATTTGAAAACACTTTTCCTATTGTTAATTATCAAATTAAAGGGTCTCAGCTGGTAATTTCACTGGTGATTATTTTTCCTGTTTTCCAAATTGTCAAAGAATAAACCTACCCAACCGGATACCTTGATTTGATACCTGGGGTTAGAAAATGTTCAAGTGCCATCACAATGACAGGAGAGTATTTATTTTCACTGTTGGTGGCATTATACTCATTTGCACATTACCATGCCTCCCAGATTTTTCCTCTTCCAGCAAATCAATCAGGGTAATGTCATAGAAACAGAACTCCTAGAAAACATATGTGTGTGTATGTATGTATATATGTGTATGTGTACACACACATACCCGTGAAGTAGGAGAGATTGGGAGCAGTCTGGAGCCCACAAGTGCGACTTGCAGCCATACAAAGATGGTGCTGCTATGGTCTGAATATTTCCATTTCCTCAAAATTCACATGTTGAATTCTTCATCCCCATAGTGATGATATTAGAAGGTGGGGCATTTGTCAAGTGGTGAGGTCATGTGGGTGGAGCCTTGTCAATTAGATGAGTGTCCTTCTAAAAGAGACCCCAGAGTGCTCCCTTGCTCCTTTGACCAGATGAGGACACAAGAAAAAGGAGCCATCTATGGACCTCATCAGACACAGAAACTATCAGTGCTTTGATCCTCAACACCCAGCCTCCAGACCTGTGAGATTTAAGTTTCTGTTGTTTCTGAGTCCCAAGTCCATGATATTTTATGTAACATCCCAAATGGACTAAGACAAATGGACTAAAACGTATGTCTTATTACTGCCTCTGACCTTGGTAATGAAGAACTGCAGAACTGCAGGATCTGGAACCTTGCCTCACCAAGCTAAACACACACAGATAGTTTAGGAATCGGTGATGCTGAAAGAGGATCCAGGAACAGATGGGGCAGTTACAGACCTGGCTGCTGCTTCATGCCAACAAAGTGATTCAGCAGACCTATGACTAAATGTGTGACTTGCAAAATGCCTGCTGCTCTCTTTCTACATTCCTAATCCCCATGAATCTCCCTTGAGAAGATTCATGCATAAAGGAGAATATATAAGAAAGGAAGTTCTTGGAAATGTAATTCAGCAAAGCCAAATTAACACAGTACAAAGCCACTGAAGTCTATCCGCTCCTCCCTGACTTCTCTGAGTTCATAGCTCATTTAATGACCAGGATCTCACTATTTGATATGGATGAATCGAAACTAAGTTGAATCCAAATTTTCTTGCTCTGAGTCAGGTGACTTTTCAGAACCTGAATAATATAAAAATGCCCGAATAAATGTCCTATGATACGACCATGTTTTTCCAACTCGTGTCCATTTCTGATCCTCAAAGAGAGTTTATTAAAACTCATGTCTCTTTTAAATCAATAAGATAGCTACATCAGTAAGATTTTAGGTTGTTACTTTTAAATTGAATTATAGTATGGTGAAAGCAGCAACATGAACATTTATATGCAAAAGGTTTCAAGGCAGAAAGTGATGGGGTAATCAGAATTCTATTCCTAGTTCTTCATTTGGTGCATTTGAAAAACCTGGCATCTTTGTCGTATTCTCCAGGGAAATAGCTGATACACATCCAATTTGAAAGAGGGGATGTTAAGAAATGCTTTCCCCTAAATTCACTAGATGTATTCATTTCTGGACACTCACCTTATTCCTCTTTCAGACCACTTAACATCGTCCCTTTAAGTACATGTTTATCTTTTTCCTCTGGAAAACAAGAAAGCTCTCTCTTTTCTTAGTAAGTAGCTGGAGGGAAGATAAATACTCTATATATATAGTACCAAGTATTATTAGAATTCTGAATTGAAAATGAGAGTAATGATTTAATTTCAATCTTGTCAGGATGATGCATTTAAAAATACTGATGTGATATAATGCTATTACAGATTTAAGCACAACTTATTGATAAAACCATTACAACTGGAATCAGAGAGCTATCTGTCTACAAAATGGTTCTTGAAATCACAGATAATACTTGCACATTTTCCACTCCAACATTTATAATTCCTTTTTAGATTTACCATTTTTGTCAAACACATATGATACCTATTATATTTCAGGGAGTGTTTTAAGGGTCCTACAAATACTAACTCATTTATTCCTCACAATGACTCAACAATGCAGTACTGTGTCACCCCTACATTATGCACAAGAAAATGGCAGCATGACAAGCATTGGTAACTTGCCCAGCTGAACACAGTAGATGAGTTTTGGAACCATGACAAAAACCAGAGTCTGGCTGCCTGACCATGACTCTGTATTGTTTCTGCATTATAGGTAAACCAGTGAGAACTTGGATTGATGGCAGTAATTAATGTGCTTTTGCATTTGAGAAAGTAACTGGGTGGCAAGGTTATTGGTATAAAAAACTGAAATATATAAAATTCATATTTCTCATAGTCAAATAAAACACTGCAAAAATGTTCTCTTCACCGGGATTTATATAAATTTAGATGTAGAAAGTTAATGTAAAACTAGCACTTTTGGTTAAGAGGGGGTAAACAAGTAATTATCTTCCCATCAGAAAGAAATAAAGACAATATGTGAAACAATGGTTTTTAAGACACTGGATATCAATCAATAGATAAGTGATTCCAGAAAGAGAGCTAATAAATGAGATGAGTACTTTTGATTGCATAACTTCCATATTGAGAGAGATTCCAGGCAATGATAGAAGGAGGAGAACTCACACAGAATCCAGTGGGCTGTCTGATTTAAAGTGATGAACCGAAGAGTTTAGAGAAAACAAGGCACCTAGAATTTGAAGGACAGGGTTACAGGAGAGAAGATAGATATACAGAGACTCTTGCCGTCAAAAAAAGCAAAAAACAAAAAACCAAAAAAAAACCCCTACAGTACAGAGTGTGCTTGTTGAATATTTAACCAACAGCAGGATGGATATGAAAAAAATTACCCAAGGATGGAGATATAAATATCCAAAAGAACAAGAACACTGCGTAAGATTCACAGAAGGCTGTAAATGATGCCCTTTTCACCAGCCATAAGGAAAAAAAATTCCCTAAATACATGATACATTTCATAAACTTTTGAGGTTGATCTTACTTTAACAAGGAAAAAATGATTAGCAACAGCCTCAGCTCTAATCAAGTCCTGCCTAACAAACCTGAAAAGCAAAACCCAAAGAAATCAATCTCATTCAAAATCACATAACTGAAGCCCATAATAAAACCTAGGAATTTTTAGATAAATAAAAAACCCAACCGCCAAAGTAATAAAATTCACAACATCTGGCAATTCAAAACTTATAGTATTTGGGAGGTTGTGGTGACTTGTGGCTGCAAGCCCAGTACTTTGGGAGGTGAGGTAAGCAGATTACTTGATGCCAAGAGTTTGAGACCAGCCTGGCCAACATGGTGAAACCCCATCTCTACTAAAAATACAAAATTTAGCCAGGTTTGGTGACAGGTGCCTGTAGTTCCAACTACTAGGGAGCCTGAGGCAGGAGAATCAATTGAACCTGGGAGGAAGAGGTTGCAGTGAGCCAAGATCATGCTACTGCACTCCACACTGGGTGACAGAGGTAGACTCCATCTCACAAACACAGACGCACACACCAAAGTTTATAGCATTTGAATGAGTAGCAAGGAAAACTCCCTAAAATGAGACACACAGAAGAAAAAAATGGAAAGAGCGTCAATGAGTTGTGGGACAACTTCAAGTATCCTAATATGTGAGTAATTCGAATACCCAAATGAAAAGAAAGGGGAGAGGACACACACACACAGAAATACTTGATATAGTGGCCAGAAATTTTTGAAAAACTTCACAAATCTATCACATAGAAAGTTAACTAGACATTTGAAGGACACAAGGAGCAGGTATTTGGAATATATACTACAAGCCTATTTTGGGGGCTTCTGTGCAGATGAAATAATCAGTATTGTTTCCAGCAAAGCATGTATTTCTTCTCAGCAAAGCATATAATGTAGACAATACTAGTTGATCATAGATTGACACTGGATGAATCTAAATTGGTATCTCTGATGTTGACTAACTCATATCTCATCTTACAGGTGTTAAAGTTGAGGTACCAGTATTTCAGAGTAATTAGAAGAATATTCAGGACAAGAAGCCAAGAGCTTCACTTTAATCCAGAGACCTCTACATGACAAGCCAGAAGATAGGCTCCGTGGGTATATAAGAGTATGGGGGATGGGTGCCGAGCATGATGCAGGTAAAAATAAAAAGCTAAATTGCCTAAAATAAGACTTGTACCATAGAATACTTTGATTTGATCCACTTTCAAGTTTTTTTTTTACTTACGATAGTTTGATAGTTATGATCTAATATACTGAACAAGAGTTAAATAAGAAATTATATTTTAGCAGAGAATATTTTAAAATGATGAATCTTGGTAAATATGCTCACACTCTTTATTTATTTATTTATTTATTTATTTATTTATTTATTTATTTATTTATTTATTTTGAAGTAGAGTCTTGCTTTGTCACCCAGGCTAAAGTGCAGTGGCATGGTATTGGCTCACTGCAACCTCTGCCTCCCGAGTTCAAATAATTCTCATGCCTCAGCCTCCCGAGTAGCTGGGACTACCAACACACACCATTATGCATGGTTGATTCCTGTATTTTTAGTAGAGACAGAGTTTCACCATGTTGGCCAGGCTGGTCTTGACTTCCTGACCTCAAGTGATCCTCCCACCTCAATCTCCCAAAATGCTGGGATTAGAGGCGTGAGTCCCTTGACCCGGCCTTAAACTCATTTTTAAATAAATTAAGATATATTTACACAGTGAAGATATGTTAGGACTCATAGTGGAGTCCTATATGGACTCATAATTAATTCACAAGTTATATAAATGTATAATACATTCATAAAAAAATAAGGCAGAGTTACTTTGTAACTCTTTTAGGGTCTGATGGTTTAAAATCCTAAATATTTGCTCCCTCCTTATGAATCTTTCTTTAAAAAAAAAGGGGGGGGGTTTTGACCAGTGAAGATTTTACCGTACTTGTCCATTTCTAACCATTGTCAACAGAAAATTTATCAGAAAGCTTTTTATGTTGCATTGATTGGAACAATTAAAAGAAAGAATTAAAGTACTTTCATTGCAAGGAAATTTAAAAAATGATTTACTAACAATCCATTATAATTATACCCATGATAATAAACTCATAGGTGTTTCTAACAATATATTTTACAGCAAGAAACTGACAGAACAGGAGCATTGCCATTTTGGACAACACCACCATTTTAAAGCTCCCTTTGATTAAAAACCATCTAAATCCAACTCAAAGGGCATCAGCCTAATGGCTAATGTCAGCATGATCATAAACTACAAATGACATCTCCTATCCTAAGAGAAAACCCTCCCCAGTGAGAGACATGCCAACCCCAAGATAACCTCGCCTCCGCCCAGATATATTCCAACTCTGCCATAAACTTCTCCTCCACAGAGAAACATTCCAAGCCTGTCAAAAGCTCTCTAGCCTTAACCCTTAAAAACTCTTAGTCTATAGGAGTACTCCTGACTGAAATCAGTCAGAAGCCCTTGTCAGGTTTATTCTCCAAAATAAGTCTGTCTTTCACTGTTGAGCTGCTTTTCATATATTTTCCCTCTTTCTTTAATTGTTTCAGAATCAGACTTTAGACAGCTGTTACTCATTCAAAAAATCTTGTTAAGTATCCAGGCTAGACATAACGGTTACTCGGAGACAGAATATTTGGTTATAGATGTGCTTTTGAATGACAGTTTGGATCAGGTTATCACTTGAAACAACAGTATATATAAATTGGCAACAGGGACTTATGTGAGGTAGCTGGTCCCTTTCCTGAGATTAATTGAAAATTAAATTATGTTTACTTGAAAGTGATTATCAGCAAGCCAAAGAACTCTACATCAAGTTTTCATTTGTTTATAAAAACAGTGATAAAGCATTTCACTCTTAAAGCCTAATGCTCACAATGTTCAATTACAGAGGAGATAATTTAATAACCCATGTTATCAGTAATGAAAAATCAAGGTAACTTTGGCATTTTTGCAATGCAAATATTCAGTGTGTTGGCCTGTGTATTTCCAACAATGTATAAAAGTTACATTCAAGAGAATATCAGTGGTTTGAAGACTGCTTGGATTAGCTGAAATCTCCAAAAGACAAAGGAATACCCATAAGTCAACTGCAGTATTAGTCCTAACTGTTCCCACCATTTCTGATTCTTTTTATCAAAAAAGCAACCTTTTATAATGAAAATTCATGAGGAGCCTCCCCAGCACACATTTGCATTCCTTACCTGTGAGTAAAGTTCAACATTTTTTCATACACTTAAGGTCATTTTTTTTTCTAATTTGATTATTTTTTTTAAACTTTTATTTTATGTTCAGTGGTACAAGGGCAGATTTGTTGTTGGCTAAACTTGTGTTCTGGGGGTTTTTGGTCCAGATTATTTCATCACCCAGGTGTTAAGCCTAGTACCCATTGGCTATTTTTCCTAATCCTCTCCCTCCTCCCACCCTCCGCCTTCTGAAAGGCCCCAATGTGTGTTGTTCCCCTCTATGTGTCCATGTGTTCTCATCATTCAGCATCCATTTATAAGTGAGAACACGTAATATTTGGTTTTCTGTTCCTATGTTTATCAGAACATCCTTTTTTGCTAGTTATCTGTGCTTTTCACTGATTCTTAAAACACCTCTTTCCTCCTTTTTTATTTTTTGTAAGTTTCTATATATTGGTAGTATTAGCCACTTATCTGTTTTAAATCCTGCAAATATTTTCATGTTATTTGTCACTGGCTTTTTACTTAACCTATGGGATTGTATGCAATGTAGAATTTTTTTAAATGTACTTAAATTTATCAGTCTTTTTTTATTGATATGGGTCTTGTGTTATAAAAAGACATTTCCCTACTCTCAGGTCATAGAAAAAAGTTTTGACTTTCCTGCTAGTTCTTTCGTAGTTCATTTATTTAAAAAAAATTTAGATCTGTATTCCATTGGGGATTCTTTCTTGAGTGTGGTAAGATGGTAGGGTCTAAATGTATCTTTTCTTAAAAGGCTGCACATATTTGTCATAATACCATTTTTTAAAGTCCACTATTGCCTAAATGATATTAAGTCTAACTTCATCCTTTACTACATTTCTATATATCCTTGGCTCTATATCTCTACTTTCAGTTCTTTCATTACTTTCTTTATTCTTATGCTAGTTTTATAGTCTTTTTTTTTTTTTTTCTTTTTTGAGACAGAATCTCCCCCTGTCATCCAGACTGGAGTGCAGTGAGGTGATCTTGTCTCACTGCAACCTCTACTACCAGGTTTGAGCGATTCTCCTGCCTCAGCCTCCCTAGTAGCTGGGACTATAGGCTTGCACCACAATGCCTGGCTAATTTGTGTATATTTAGTAGAGATAGGATTTTGTCATGTTGACCTGGCTGCTCTCAACCTCCTGAACTCAAGCGATCCACCTGCCTTTATCTCCCAAAGTGCTGGGATTACAGGTGTGAGCCAACACACCGGTTTCGATAGCAAATTTGTTGCATATTTTAATATCCACTGTGATAAGGTTGCCCTCATGAGTCTTCATGTTGTTAACCATCCTCACTTAATAAAATATTATTTAGTTAGTCCTCATTACCCAGATACTCAGCAACCTCAAAGCTTGGTAGACCTGGAGGTGCATGGTGGATGGTTTGGAGTGTCAGTGGGCAACCCTAAACCAGCAAGCATTTCTAAATCTAAAATGGAGTGAAGGAAGGAGTGACGATGGGAAGTAGGGACAGAGAGAGAGAGAGAGAAAAAGAGAGAGAAAGAAAGAGAGACAGAGGGATGGAAGTAGGGGAGAAAGAGAGAAAGGAAAGAAAGAGATTTATCTCTGTCTTTGAAATCAAAGTTGTAAAACTTTGATATAAAAAATTGATAACAAATTATAAATAATAAATAAAATAGTCCTTTAAAAATTAGCAATAAAACTCTTTCATTTTAGTAACAACTGAACCTGGTAGATTACAATGTTTGGATAAATGAAATTCTCTTTTTGATTCAAAACTGAAGTAAAAGAATGAATGAATTGGATTAGCATGAAATTCTTAGCACACAGTAGCATGATTTAGCTAGGATTGCTGAGCAATACATTAAGAAATAAAATCAGAACCATTTATAATCACCCACTCTTTAGAAAAGGTGTGAAAGAAAGAAACATTTAAAAGTAAGTGAAATTGAGGTGGCTTGAAAGAAAGAACTAACTCCACAGCGATCACAGTGAATTATGTCATAAACTTCGTAATATGAGAAGTACAGAATATCTATTTTTCAATACTCTAATAATATTTGCATTCCAATATTATGACACTACCAAAAATGGCAGCTGCCTGTAAAACTAGAATAAGTGTTGCTGAAATTCTATATTTATTTTTTCACAAATTAGAAATAAGTTTTGGTGTTTTCTGAACAAACTGCCAAATGTTCATCAGCCTTATAGTTTACCATACATTACATGAGATAAGAAAAGACAGCTATACCACAGAGTGTATTTGTCTTCACAACAGCCACTTTAACCAATGTAGTTCTCTGCCTTTATGCCCCTGGCTCAGCACATGAATAAATACACAAATGAGTGGTCCTGCCCCTTCTTAAGCTTCATGATGCTTTCTACTGTCATCTTCTTTCCTCTCTCAACTAGGATTTAGGTACATCTGAATTCTGTGGCATATTCATAGTCTATACCCTGGTCAGTCTTATTTATTATGTATGTATGTATGTATGTATGTATGTATGTATGTATGTATGTATATATGTATGTATGTATGTATGTATGTATGTATGTATTTATTTTTGAGGCAAAATCTTGACCTCTACTGGAGTGCAGTGGTATGATCGTGGCTCAATGCAACCCTGCTTCCTGAGTTCAAGTGATTCTCCTGCCTCAGGCACTCAAGCAGCTTGGACTAAGGGTGCACAACACCTTGACCAGCTAATTTTTGTATTTTCATTAGAGATTCAGATTTTACATGTTGGCCAGGCTGGTCTCAAATTCCTAGTCTCAAGTGATCTGCCAGCATGGCCTCTCAAAGTGCTGGGATTATAGGTGTGAGCCACTGTGCCTGGTCTCTACCCTGGGCATTCTACAATAAAATCAATAACTTTTAAATACATGCACATTCATAATCATATGCAGCACCACCATTCTGTGTTACCTTGACAAATAACAAGTATAGCATTCAAGAAAAAAAGAGACCTGTCTATTAATACATATCTTTCTTAATTTTATGTAGAAATGATCAACTACAAAACACAATTGAATGGACAAACCCCTAACCAATCTCTCAGGTTCAATTTTGTATGGGAATTCCTGCTTTGTAAACGATAGTCAGATTCACAATTGTGTACCCATGGATGTATCCGTCAACCTCCTCAAAAAGTACTCCGGGTTTTTAGTGAAATAAATATGCAGACAGTACATAAACCACAAACATTTACTTGTAGCTGCAACTACCCTTGTTTTGCAAGTGATAGTTTATATGAAACTCATTGTAACTTTTCAGTGTTTTTAGAAATTATTCTTTTCTGAGATATCTCTTCTGGACAGAGGCTGGAGAATTTATTCCTCCAAACCAAACTCCTTCAAGTACATCTATTTTACCAAAATAATTCCTATATGATACATCAAATATTTTCTTAGTATAAGGAAACTAAAGTTTGTTAAGTTGAGATCATTTTATACTTTGCAAGCCTCCATGGATTAACTTGCCATGCCAAGTTATGATATAGAACCATAGTTGTTGTTGTTGTTTTGGCAGAGGGGAGATATCAGTAAATATGTTTGGGAGAAAAATGGAATTGTCATGTTAATCAATGATTGGAAATAATGTAAAGCCTACTGTTCAAAACATAGGTAGGAAGTCACTTCTCTGCAAATAGTAATATTTCCAAAGTACCCAGCATAATTATCTAGTTAACTAGATAATTTAATTAAATGATTCTCTTTGCTGATAGTGGGAGATTATGGGTCACTATAACTCCCTTGTTGAGGAAACTGCTGTCATCAGTGAGAGGGGTTGTTGTTAGTAAATAGGGAGTCCTTCTATTCAATGATTAATTGAAAAATAAAAATTATATAATATATATTTACAGTATACATTGTGATATTTTGATGTACGTGTACATTGAGAATCAGTTAAATCAAAGGAACATATCAATGAATTTACCTACTTATTTATTTGGGGGGCTGATAAAAGAAAAACTTCAGCCGAATTAAATTTAAAGGACTTTAATTGAGCAATGAACAATTCACAAATCGGACAGCCCCCAGAATCACAGCAGATTCACAGAGACTCCAGCAGTGCCTCATGGTCAGAACAAATTTACAGAAAAAAGGTAAAGTGACACAGAGGAATTGGAAGTGTGGCACAGTTAATATATAATTTCTAATACACTATAATTTTCCTTAGATCTATGTTATCTCCTGTTTAATCTACACTGTTTTAATTTTAATACATAGTCCCAAATGCTCTATGTGTTGTGTCTTTTGTTTGTTTGTTCATTTGTTTGTGTCATTTGTTTGTTTGCAGCTTTTTTTGTTTGTTTGTAAACATGGTCTCTAGCTAGGTTTTCCAGGCTATTCTCCCAACTCCTGGGCTCAAGCAATCCTCCCATCTTGGGTCTCTTTACAACAATTTCAGTTGTGAATTTAAATCAAGACGATCTTTCTTGGGTGGGTGCAGCAATTGACACCTGGAATCCCACTGCTTTGGAAGGCTGTATTTGGGACGATTGCTTCTCTCTTTTTTTTTTTACCTTTGTGTCCTATTCATGCAGTCTGTTTCCTGTTTGCTTCTGTAAACATCCTAAATATATTTGAGTTACATCCAAAATTCTACATATTTGAGGTGTTACATTCTATGTTTGAGCATCCAAAAATTTGAATTCCTTGAATATATTGTTCGTTTCTACAGCTAACTCTTGTTCTTGGTGGCTTGTCACCTTGTGTGGTTTTCAATTTCAGTTTGCATGTTTGTTAACCTGTGCATCTATAAGATCCCAGGTTTGGGCATCTTATGCCCAGTTTTTCAGGGGAGGAACCACCTTCCGAGATCTATGCATCCTGTGCATTACCAATGTGGCACCATCAGAAGTCCAGTTATTGTCTTGAATCTTCTTAAATTGTGCAGCTAAGGTAAGGGCTAACCCCCAAATCTTTGCAAGGACAATTCTGAAAGTGCAAATTCATTAGAGGAGACATTTTTCCAGCCTGGAGTTTGGTCCAAAGTGTAAATTTTTCTTTTTTCTTTTTTTTTCTTTTTCTTGTTTTAGCTGTCAGATATCTTTTCTAGTCCAATACCAGACTGGCAGAATACTCTTTTGAGTTTGTCACTGAACTAAAAGTTTTTAATTCCAACCCCATCCTCAGTACAAGATCAGTATCTTCTTTATTATCTATCCTTATAATGACTGAGTCGCTCAAGGAAGTTTCAAATCTTCTGAATACTCAGGTTTCCTGACCTATTATGTTTCTACCCCTAGCAATTAATAACTTCTGCTTTCTTAGAATTGGATATGTCTTTTAAAGAACATTCCACTTTTTCTAGAACTTCCATGATCTCTTTAGTGGGAGTGTTGGTTGGGCATAACCACTCTACTATATTGGTGGGAACACAAATCATATAAGTCTTCCTTTCCATTAATTCCACCTTTACCCACACTTACCCTCTTCTGTAAATGAGGCCAGTAGCTTCTCAAAGAAGCTACTAATTGACTTGACATTCAAAGAACCTGATTGACTGGACATTCTCTTATTTCTGTCAACTGGCCATTTTTTCTATAAGTTTCATCTTACTGAAATGCTATTGAAATTTTCTGCTTCAAACCCTTCTATACTTTTCCATTGTTCAATTATAAATGTAAATTTCTTCTTGATTTCTGGATTTTTTACAATTTTCACTTCTCTACTTAGACAAATGGGTGTTGACTCCCTGTATTGTACAAACTCAACTGTTTGTCAGTTTGTTTTAAGCAAGGTTTCTAAAAATATTCCCTTCTAACTTAATGACTTGAATCATTTTATCAACTTCTGCTATAGAATGACGTATCTTCCTCCAAATTTTGAGATAAATCCTAATTATGCTGCAAATCCCACTTTGTTTTTGAAGATCTTACCAGTGAAGTTGGCTCCAACCCTCATAAAACTGTGTAGCATTTATTGTAATTGCTTGGAAGTCACAGGTAAATACATTCAAATAGGCAACAATATTGCCTATTGTTTCATGGGCATTCGCTTTGTCTTCCCAATCACTTTTAATTATAATCAAGATTTTTTTTTTAAAGATTCACTCATCCAAAAGTGCTTAGTATAATGCTCATTCTACTTTATAGAATAGCTGCACAAGACATGCTTTTAGAATGGTCTATTGCAAGTAAAGGTAAACTAATATTCCTTTCTTTTTTTTTTCTTAGAATGAAAAATATAGCATCTTAATTAATTAGGATATTGCCTTCTAGGATTGGGAAACATTCAGTTCACACTGGATTCATCATTTACCATGCAGCATGAGGTGGTGGCAAGACGTTCTCTCTGTTCCTGGATTTCTGTCTGTACTTTTTCTAAGACAATGAGCTCATCCAGAAGATATACCACGTCTCATTTCCCTCAGTTTTCCTTGTACTTACCACAGTCTGGGGTTTTAGTCAGAACCTGATAAATATTCATCAGCCATACAGCTGAGTCTTTGCTTCTGGGATGCCTGAAATACAATCAGAGCACATCCTCACATTGCCTCTTACTATTAATGGAAACTCCCTCCATAAGAGGAATCTTGCTCTTTCCATAGGCTTTGATCATACAATTCATCATTCAGTTATAAGAGATATCCAGTTACAGACAAAAAAAGTTAAAGAAAAAGCATACTATTTTAGCTTATATTTTTAGACACAAGTTCTTACTCTGTTGCCTAGGCTGGAGTGCAGTGGTACAATCATAGCTCACTGAAGCCTTTACTTCCTGATTCAAACAATCCTACATTAACCTTCTGAACAGCCTGAAATACAGGCATAGCTTGACATAATTTACCCATCAAGTTGGCTCCAACCCACATAAAATTGTGTAGCATTTATTTTAATTGCTTGGTAAATTTTTTTTTCAGAGTTAGGGTCTCGCTCTATCACCCAGATTGTATTGCAGTGACATGATCATAGCTCACTGCAGGCTTGATCTCCTGGGCTCAAGTCAGCCTCTGAGGTAGCTGGGACTTTAGGTTCACCACCATGCCCAGTTAATTTTTCTTTTCTTTTCCTTTTTTTTTTCTTTTTTTGTAGAGATGGCATCTCTCTATGTTTCTCAAGTTGGTCTGAAACTCCTAGGCTCAAGCAATCCTCCCTGAGACAACTTCCGAAAGCAGTGGGATTACAGGTGTCAATCACTGCACCCAGCCAAGAAAAATCATCTTGATTTAAATTCACAGCCGAAATTGTTGTAAGAGACACCAAGATGGGATGATTGCTTGAGCCCAGGAGTTGGGAGACCAGCCTGGAAAACCTAGCTAGAACACATGTCTACAAAAAATAAAAATAAAAATAAATAAAAATTTAAAAAATTTAGCTAGGTGTGGTGGCATGTGCCTGTAGTCCCAGCTAGTAGGGAGGCTGAGGTGGGAGGATTGCTTGAGCCCAGGAAGTTGAGCTGTGATCATTCCACTGAACTCCAGCTTGAGTGACCCAGCAAGACCATATCTCAAAAACCCACAACAAAAAAACCCAAACACAACAACAATAAAACACAAAATAAATTTATAACTTCTCGTTTTCCCCAATTGCACGTAGCTTGATGAAGACTGGTCAGTTTAAGTACATTGGAAGGCGGTGATGTCTCTCTTTTGTCTCTCTCCTTCTTCCCTGCTTGGTGGCTTTTTTGTTTGTTTGTTTTTTAATATCAGGATCTACAATGAGGGAGGAGAGGTGAGAACCTCAGTAGGGTCTTCCTCAGCAGATATCATGCCACTCTCATTGATGACTCTTTCTTTGCTTTCTGAAACTAACTGATGGCCAAGACTGAAATGTTCTCTTTTGGACCCATTTGTGGGCTCTTTGCTATTTCCTGTCACTAATGGACAAAGGCAGTATGTGTTGCTCTTCAGGACAGGAACTCCATTTCTGCTCCTGGAGGATGAGAGCAGAGAAGGGAAGCTGCGTTTGCAGGCTTCACACATGGGGGAATTCATTGCTGTAAGATGACCTCAAGCCAATGCAGATGTGCAGGGTTCACCCTGGTCCTCTTATGACGACCCACCTGCCATCACCCTGATGATAGGAGGAAGCGAATTTTCAGACACAGACCTGTGCTCTACACCACAAGGCAGTTTCATATTTTCAGGAGAAAGTCAGGTATTCCTAAGTTCAGGAGATGCACATCAAGTTTGAGAAAATAAAAAAATGAGACAGAGAAGATTGAAGGGAAGGGGTGCTGGGGACATAATGTTAGGGAACAGGGAAATGTCATATACTTGTTATAGTACATATGATAGCATATTCTTAAAATCTATGAAAAAGCTGGTTTTAAGGACATGTGTATGCTGTACTCTTCAACATGCAGTAATGATGTATTAGGCTGGTGGAAAAGTAATTGTGGTTTTTAGCCTATACTTTTAATTTTTACTTTTAGTGTCCATGATAAATTTGAATTTCATGTGGAGCTGGCAAAATCAAACAAACAAATAGAACCTATTGTCCAAATACACAGACTACACAATTTCCAGATATTTTAGAATTCTAGAAGGTAGGTAAGCTACTTCTCCTTCAATTACTTTTCCTTAAGATAATAACTCTGGCTGGGATAAATGAGAACTTAGGTAGGATGTACTGTGGAATTGTTTTTTCTGATAAGCACTTATTGCTGACTCATTACTGATATTGACAGAAAGTGGATTTATGCACTTTAAGGATTACAAAACAGAGTATTATGCACATCTTACATTGCAAATTATGAAATTTAAAGGAGATTTATTTGAGGAGTGAAAGAAGAAGCAGTAGGCATTTCTCAAAGGATAAGAAACATATATATATATATATGAAATTTACATATCCTCAGGAAAGTCACTATTTCCTGAAGATACATAAATGTCTTGAAGATATGGGTGTCTGTGTGCATAAATACAGATAGCTATACACACACACACACACACACACACACACACACACATTTAGCAAAATTCTCGGTTCTTACTCCCTGAAATGCAGTCAAGAAAATAATGCATGATTTGACTTTTATTGAAAGAAGTTATAAAGTCCATGACATTTCTCAGAATCTCTTAGGTCTCATGGTTGCCAATTTTATTTTATCAGCAGAAATCAAACATCTTATTTGCTCCTCAGCAAGGACCAAAGTGCTGAAATGTCACCGTTTTGGTGGGGTTGATTGCATTGGATTCCCTAGGAGATCACAGAGAGAAAAAACTGATTGATCATAAACACAGACGTTGATAGGTGTGGCTGTAATCACAGAGGGATGTGACACAGGCAGACATAGTAAACAAAGACTTCATGAACAACCTTATGAGGGATACGGCCACGGCCTGTTTGCAGTGAGGCTCCATGAATTTGCTTTTGTTTGAGCAAACATGTCATTTAATGTTGGAGGCAAAAGACTTCTCTGTAAATGTTTATCCATTCTGTCAACACTCAGTAAATATGGAGGAGGTGGACTGTATGTACTGATTGGAACAAGGGAAAAAGGTTAAAATCATCTAAAATTACAAGCACAATCAGGACTTCTTTTTTAGGCTGAGGAAGCATTTCAGTGATGTGAAAAACATGACACATTTAAGGCAATGGGAGTAAAACATGCCTATCTTTTAAAGACAGATCTTAACATCATGTCTCTCACTTAAAGACAATTTTCTTTAAACCCCTCAAACTGGATTATTCCTAGAGCAATTCTTCCAAACTTTCAGAGACACAAATCTCCCACTTATATAACAAATATTTAAAATGTGCCACTTGTTCTGATACACTTATATTAACAATAAAAATGGCATGAATGACAGCTAATTTTATAGATTATAGTGTTTACTAAGTATCAGGCACAAATACTTTACATGCACAATATATAATGATTCTCCAATGCTCTATGAAGTTTCCTAACTGCAATTCAAAGAATAAAAATTATGGAAAGAAATTTGCAATGATATAATGTGTGTATTTTCACTGCATGACACAAGCAAGTGCTCCGATATTTATACGTGCACATCAGATCAGCTGTTTGTGATAGTCACAAGTGCCCTGGACACACATTAGGAGTATGGGGTGGAGATGGTGAATTCTTTGTGCCAGGGACTCAAATGCCATAAGCAGTGTTGGAATTTTTCTGAAATTATTAACAACTCTTGCTAAGTTTCCAAATAAACAGACTATAATTTTTCCTTTAATTACTTGGCAGCTGTTTCTTGGAAAGTTCAATGCTTATAAAAATGTGCAAAACAGTTCTTGGGTTTAGATATAAAGTGGAGTTTGGTTCTAGATTTAGATTCAGGTCACCATTGACAGGTTTTATATATACATAAATACCTAGCAGGAAATTTCAAAATTGTATAGGAAATGATAGAATTCTTTTGTTATTTTGTTTCATGTCATGTATGTTTTTAAACATTTTCTCATTCCTGGCATTTGTCCACTAAATGTCAGCAGTGACAATTAATTAGTATAACAATAATAATAACGCACACACAACTCGCAAAATTCCACAGTGACCCCAACAAGAGATAGAGCCACCATTGAAGAATTACGGTTTTGGGAGATTCAGACAGTAGAGGTTGGGAGATTATAGACTTCAGGATCTCTTTGGACTCTGAAATTTGATGGACAGTATTTACAGAGAGCTGCATTCTTCCAGGGAGGCTGTTCATAACACTCAGAAAATTCTCAAGTTCTCAAATTCTCCTGTGTGCTTATGGCTGTTATCCCAGCACTTTGGCAGGCCGAGGCAAGCAGATCACTTGAGGTCAAGAGTTCGGGACCAATCTGGCCGACTTGTCAAAACTCCATCTCTATAAAAAAAAACAGAAAGAAAATTAGCTGGGTGTGCTGGCGGGTGCCTGTAATCCCAGATTCTCTTGGGGCTGAGGCACAAGAATTGCTTGAACCTGGGAGGCAGAGGTTGCAGTGAGCCGAGATCGCACTACTTCACTCTAGCCTGGGTGACAGAGCTAAATTCTGTCTCAAAAGAAGAAAAGAAAAGAAAAGAAGAAACTCAAAGGGTGATTATCATCCTTTCTCCAAAAGGTTAGGAACCATTGATTTAGAGAATTCCATGACATTGTAGACTTCCTGAAATCCATTTACTTCATTTGGTAGCCACAATTCTTGGTTTTATGGGACATGTTTCTTGCACATTCAAAATGGGCATGTATTTGCTGGTTGTCTCAGAAGCCCCTTCAGTTTAGCATTGGTTATGGATTGCATTATAGTTAATGATGTTATTATTCATAGTTGCACTTTAGACAGCTGGGAAAGTTGGGTAGAGCTCTTCTGTGAAGTTGCAGAGTCGGCTTGCATGGTGTTCTCTAGTAGTATATGCAATGCAGACTTGGTATTCTGAGTTCCCACTTCCCCTGGTTACTTCTGAAATACTAGCAGCTAACCTCTTGTCCTAAACTTTTCCTGGTGCAAAGTGATTAACACTGCTGTTTAAAGACAGTGTGCTGGGGCCTCATTGATATGGCAAATTGTGCTGGGAAAGAAAAACCTAGGTGCTGTTGGCTTCTGACTGTTGACAACAATGGTCAGCAATACTGGCCATCTGGTATATTAGTCAGTTGACTCATGGCTGGTATTACTGCCCAAGAAATATATTTAAAGCCATCAGGTTAAAAACTTCAGCATGGCAGTAGGGCATTATAGGTTAGGTACACAGCAAATATACGCTGAAAAATAATGTTCCAGTTAATGCACATAAATAGCTGTCTAAATTCTCTTATCATAGCAGCTTTGTAATTCATGTTGATATGTCTTTTTAATTTAGATAGAATGACTACTAAATATTAATTTCCTCTTTTAAAATTTTTTTATCCTAAAACAGAGTCGTGTTCTGTCACACAGGCTGGAGGGCAGTAGTGTAATCTCTGCTCACTGCCATCTCCACCTCTCAGGTTAAAGCCATTCTCCTGCCTCAGCCTCCTGAGTAGGTGGGACTACAGGAATGTACGGCCATGCCTGGATAATTTTTATATTTTTATTAGAGATGGAGTTTCACCATATTAGCCAGGCTGGCCTCAAACTCCTGGCCTCAAGTGATCTGCCTGCCGCAGCCTCTCAAAGTGCTGGGATTACAGACATGAGCCACCATGGCCGGTCTAATTTGCCTCCTTTTCAGCTCCAAATGTTCTTGTTTGTATGTGAAAAGCAAAGAGACGGCTGTTAGCACAGTGGCTCCGCTAGCAAAAGAGCTTCACCTTCACAAGCACATGAATGGCATCCGTTTTCTGTTTGTGACATCAGAAGACAGAAATAGAATTTTCAATGAAGCTAATTCTAATAATGGTGAAGTTTTTAAAGTAGCTAGTTTATGGAATAAAATTAGAGTTCTGAAAGTTTTATTTATTTATTTTTATTTTACTTGTAGCTCTATGCTTGTTGTGAATTCCAGTCTAATGTGAAAAATGTAATTATTTGTTTTGTTGTCTTATAAAACACATACCTTGGTGGAAGCAAAGTTCTTAGTAAAGTAAGAAACCAATGGGTCAAACATACTTGGGAGTAGTCGTGGTTCACAAATCATTCATAATTGCAACAGGATAAACTGCAGTAACAGAACATATCAAAATCAAAGCCGTAATTGTCCACAATTATAAATGTCTATAGTAGGCTAGAGTAGCAATTATCAAAGTGTGGTTTTCAGAACCTTGGAGTCCCCAAGATCCTATGAGGGTGTTTAAAACCAGGAGGTCAAAACAATTTTCATAGCATATTCATGCCGTGTGCCTTTTCCTGAATGCTGACATATGCACTTCAGGGACAAAACAATGGTGAGTAAAGCTACTGGGTTCTTAAAACAAATCAAAACAGTGACACCAAAAGGTATGAATAGTCATTGTGTTTTTTTTAGCACCATGCAGTCTCAGACACAAAGAAGAGAAAGCGCCATTTCACTTAAGAGTGGTTTGGAGGAATTGTATACAGCTCTTTTATATATTTCATGTTAATAATCTCTACAGTGAAATGGCAACTGCTCATGAAGCACTTCTGCTGCATACTGAAGTTATGAAGGCTGTTTATGAGAAAAACAAGTGTGATATTGCTTCAGTTGCATTCTAAAGTGACTGAAGTTTTCATGGGAAGACAAAAGCATTTGAAGGAATGTCTGATGGACTCACATGATAATTCAGAATTGAATAAAGTGAGCCCCACACTTCAAGGAAAAATCAGATTTTTAGAAAACTTTCATTGACTACTGAGCTACTGAGAACTCCCTGTAGCAAAATATTTTCTTTTTTTTTTTTTTGAGTTTCCATCACTTTATTTTGCAAAAATAGAAAACTCAGCAATATGCGATACAACAGGGTAGAGGGGAGATGTAAACAGAGGGGAGGGGACAGTACCCTGACCCCTCAAGAGAACACAGGGAGTCAATGGGAATCTTATTTGGCAGCTAAGTACAAAGTGGGGATTGGAGAAAGAAGGGAGGGGTCACAGGGGCCGCAGGCTTCCCCACCCAAGAACCCTGGAGGAAGGGGTCAATTCCAGGGTGTAAATAAAAGCTAATAAATAAATAAATAGAGGCTTCCTCCGGGTCAGGGCAGGATCTGCTAAGCAGCACCCCCATCCCTGGGCCAAGTTGCTCGGGGGGATAAAGGGTGGAAGGCACTAGGGAGAGAGGGATCCCCTGGCCCCTCTGTAGTGTAGGAGGGTGCCTGCCCCGTTGGCTGAGATGGAGGGCAGGAGGAGCTCAAGGCACATGACAGGGCTGGGGGAGGGACTTGTAACTGAGGGCATAGGGTGAATGCTGCACTCCAGCCAAGAGGTGCAGAATGGACCTCCATCTATCTGTCCCTTTCACCCTCTGTTCCTGCCCCAGAAATGCATGGCCCAGCCTGCCCCCACCTTGACCTGGCACATGGACGGGGCACAGAGGCTAGCACACTCCTTGCAGGTGCATCACACAGCAGTAGGCACCAAGGGTAGGGGCAAGAAGGTGGGCTCAGCCCTTCTCCTTTGGCCCCTTTTTGGTTTCTAGTGTAATTATTTGCTCCCAGAGAACCAAGCACCTGGCAGAGGAAGGGACTGTGGAATGTCAGGGTCTTCCTCTTGCCCTGGGGAGCCTAGGACCCTGACACCCAAGGGGCAATGCTAAGATTTTAGAGTCCAAACCTAGGCTCATCCCTCTGCCCTCTCTCCTGATGGGAGCAGGGCAGGCCCCCAGGACTGGCAAGGGAGTCGATTAGATCGGGAAGTGGATGAATACAGAGGCACCCCTGGAAATTTTGGCAAAAACAAGGAGCTCATTGGAAGAAGTGGGGAGAGGGCAGAGCAGGTCCTCCCCAAGTCACTGGCAGTCTGGGAGGTGGTCAGACTGCTGCCTGGAGCCCCAACCACCATGGCAGGAGGTCTGGGGCCCTGGTCAGGCTGGGGACTTCAGGCCCCCTTTGCCCTGGCCCCTTCATCTTTGCTAGAGACATTAGGATGGGGACCAGGCTGCGAGGAGTCACGCTCAAACATTTCAGCGTTCTCCAGCATCTCTAGGATTAGGGGAGGCACTGGGCCTGGAATCTCCATCTTCAGGGTAACGGCCCTTTGGGCTCCCTTAGTGCTGATGCGCCAGAGGGCGGTGATCTTCAGGAGCATCTTTGAGAACATGTAGGGCCGGCTGGGCCACCGGCCCCAGGCGTAGAGCCTCGGGGCGGGTTTCTAGCAGTAGCTCCTGCAACTTGTCCACTTTTTCCGGCTCCTCCAGGTCCATGCAGTCTCCCCCGATGAGGCAGATGGTGCTGAACAGCCCTGTCTCGGTGTCATCCATCTCCAGGGGCAGAAGCTGCCCAGCAAAGGCAAAGACAGGGTCTGTGAGGGGCCCGAGGCCAGCATTGTGCATCTGGGTCTGGTTCAGGGTCAGCCCTTTGGAGAAGGTCATGGTGTCCTGCTCTGGGGTGTACCTTGTGCAGATCTGCAGCATCAGGATATCTAGGCAGGCAGCCTTGAGCAGAGTTATCTGGTCAGCAGTTCTCAGCCCTGTAAAGCCAAGCAACTGCTTGGCAAACTCCACAATCTTGATGATGCACTCGGTGGCCAGTGCACTGAACTTTTCCCACAGTCCCAGGTCTAGCTGCACGCGGTGGTCTGCACTGGAGTTCGGGGTATACTTGCCCAACTGGCAGAGTGAGGGGAAGGTCTCCTGATGGGCTTTGCTGACCTTGGCGATGAGCTCTTCTAACTGGGGGCTCAGCTCATAGCTCTCAGGTAACCCTTCTTCCTTCACCTCTTTCTTCTTCTTGTTCCAGTCATTTCACACAGCTTCCTTGGACATGCCCACTTGGAAGCATTTCTGTAGCTGGCAGTACTGGCAGCGATTCCTGGTCACCTTGTTGATGATACAGTTTTTGTCGCGATGACATATGTACCCCCTGTTCTTCTGGATACTTCAGTGAAAGAAGCCCTTGCAGCCTTGACAAGAGCTGACCCCATAGAGGTAGCCAGAGGGCTTGTCATTGCACACAAAGCATGGCTTATAGACCTGAGGAGGCAGAGGGGGTGAGGGTGAGCTGGGCAGCATCTCCTCTGAGCTGGTGCTCTGTGTATCCACTGACAGAGAGGCCATCTCCTTGGGGAGGTCAGGCTGGCCCAGGCCCTGGAAGCTAGAGCTCAGCATCTCAAAAGGCGGAGATCCCCTGAGTGCCCCTGGGAAGGCAAAAGGGAAACCTGCTCCTGAGTAGCCAGATCCAGGCCCCAGGGCACCAGCCGCAGAGAGTCTTTCCTTATTGGTGGCCATGGCAGCTGTGATGTGGGAGTCCCCTGGGGTCTGCAGTGGGTGGGGGAGGTCTTCAGCCACAGCCTCCACCCATACCCACTGCCCCAGTCTGGGAGGCTACATGCCCGCCTTGCCTGGCCTGCCAACTGGGTCTCCAAGAGTCTGACTGGCCGCCTTTGGAGACTGACTCCTACATACTGGGTCAGGTTGAGGGAACTGGGCTGTAGCTGCTGAAGTGGGAGGGGGAAGGGTGACGGCAGAGCCCCAAGGTCCCCAGTGTCGGGTGGTCTCTGGGATGGAGAGTCGCAGTGTCTGGGGCTAGTGGTACTGGGGGACCTCTAGAGGGGTACGGCTCTAGGCTGGGACTGTCCCAGGGCCTCTCGGAGCCCACCAGCCCACATGACCGCCCCAAAATAACCAACACATTTTCTCCCAAACCGCACACCGACTCTGCAGGCAGGGACACGGAAAATATTTTCATTCTTTTTCTCCCTCCCCACGCCCCAACACTTCCCTCCCTGCCCAATTCCCTCCTTCCCCTGCTGCCCTCGCTCCTCCCTCCCCTGCCTGCACCTCGCAAAATATTTTCAAATCAATTTGTTGACATCATTAACAAATGTGACTTTTTGGCCCCGTATAATGAAATGTGTCCACATATTGAAAATAATATGCATAAATTAACCAACAGAAGTTTTCCAAATGCATGATGCTAAAATAGTCAAGTGAGTAAAAACAAGATGGCTAAACAAAAAGCAGCAAAAGCCTCTGCAGATGTAAATATCCCTGTTTGACAGCTTTGAAGAGACCAGTGGTTCTCACAGCATGGAGGTTGAGATCTGAGAATGGACAGACTGCCTGCTTAAGTGGGTCCCTGACCCCGAGTAGCCTAACTGGGAGACATCCCCCACTAGGTGCAGACTGACACCTCACACCTTGCACAGCTGGGTGCACCTCTGAGACAAAGCTTCCAGAGCAAGAATCAGACAGCAACACTTGCTGTTCAGCAATATTCTATATTCTGTAGCCTCCGCTGCTGACACCCAGGCAAACAGGGTCTGGAGTGGACCTCAAGCAAACTTCAACAGACCTACAGCTGAGGGTCCTGACTGTTAGAAGGAAAACTAACAAATAGAAAGGACACCCACACCAAAACTCCATCAGTATGTCACCATCATCAAAGATCAAAGGCAGATAAAACCACAAAGATGGGGAAAACATGCAGAAGCGGGAAATTCAAAAAATCAGAGCACATCTCCCCCTCCAAAGGAATGCAACTCATCGCCAGCAACAGAAGGAAGCTGGACGGAGAATGACTTTGATGAGATGAGAGAAGAAGTCTTCAGTCAATCAAAATTCTCAGCACTAAAGGAGGAACTACGTACCCAGCGCAAAGAAACTAAAAAAATCGAAAAAAGAATGGAAGAAGGGATAACTAGAATACTCAATGCAGAGAAGACCATAAAAGAGCTGATAGAGATGAAATCCATGACACGAGAACTTCATGACAAATGCACAAACTTCAGTAACCGACTCGATCAACTGGAAGAAAGAGTATCAGCGATTGAGGATCAAATGAATGAAATGAAGCGAGAACAGCAGTGTAGAGAAAAAGGAGTAAAAAGAAATGAACAAAGCCTCCAAGAAATATGGGATTATGTGAAAAGACCAATTCTACCTCTGATTGGTGTGCCTGAAAGTGACAGGGAAAATGGAACCAAGTTGGAAAATACTCTGCAGGATATCATCTAGGAGAACTTCCCCTACGTAGTAAGGCAGGCCAACATTCAAATTCAGGAAATACAGAGAACGCCACAAATATATTCCTAGAGAAGAGCAACTCCAAGACACATAGTTATCAGATTCACCAAAGTTGAAATGAAGGAAAAAATGTTCAAGGGCAGCCAGAGAGAAAGGTCGGGTTACCCACAAAGGGAAGCCCATCAGACTAACAGCAGTTCTCTCAACAGAAATTCTACAAGCCAGAAGAGAGTGGGGGCCAATATTCAACATTCTTAAAGAAAAGAATTTTCAACTGAGAATTTCATATCCAGCCAAACTAAGTTTCATAAGTGAAGGAGAAATAAAATCCTTTACAGACAAGCAAATGCTTAGAGATTTTGTCACCATTAGGCCTGCCCTACAAGAGATCCTGAAGGAAGCACTAAACATGGAAAGGAACAACAAGTACCAGCCATTGCATAAACATGCCAAAACGTAAAGACCATCGATGCTAGGAAGAAACTGCATCAACTAATGAGCAAAATAAGCAGCTAACATCTTAATGACAGGATCAAGTTCACACATAATAATATTAAGCTTAAATATAAATGGACTAAATGGTCCAATTAAAAGACATGGACTGACAAATTGGATAAAGAGTCAAGATCCACCAGTTTGCTGTATTTAGGAGACCCATCTCACATGCAGAGACACACATAGGCTCAAAATAAAGGGATGGAGGAAGATCTCCCAAGAAAATGGAAAACAAAAAAAGACAGGGGTTGCAATCCTAGTCTCTAGTAGAACAGACTTTAAACCAACAAAGATCAAAAGAGACAAAGAAGGCCATTACGTAATGGTAAAGGGATCGATTCAACAAGAAGAACTAACTATCCTAAATATATACGCACCCAATATAGGAGCACACAGATTCATAAAACAAGTCCTTAGAGAATTACAATGGGACTTAGACTCCCATACAATAATAATGGGAGACTTTAACACCCCACTGTCAACATTAGACCGATCAATGAGACAGAAAGTTAACAAGGATGTCCAGGAATTGAACTCAACTCTGCACCAAGTGGGCCTAATAGACATCTACAGAATCCTTCACCCCAAATCAACGGAATATACATTCTTCTCAGCACCACATCACACTTATTCCAAAATTGACCACATAGTTGGAAGTAAAACACTCCTCAGCAAATGTAAAAGAACAGAAATTATAACAAACTGTCTCGCACAGCACAGTGCAATCAAACTAGAACTCATGACAAAGAAACTCAACCAAAACTGCTCAACTACATGGAAACTGAGCAACCTGCTCCTAAATGACTACTGAGTACATAACGAAATGAAGGCAGAAATAAAGATGTTCGTTGAAACCAATGAGAACACAGATACAACATACCAGAATCTCTGGGACACATTTAAAGCAGTGTGTAGAGGGAAATTTATAGCACTAAATGCCCACAAGCAAACGCAGGAAAGATCTAAAATTGACATCCTAACATCACAATTAAAAGAACTAGAGAAGCAAGAGCAAACACATTCAAAAGCTAGCAGAAGGCAAGAAATAACTAAGATCAGAGCAGAACTGAAGGAGATAGAGACACAAAAAACCCTTCAAAAAATCAGTGAATCCAGGAGCTGGTTTTTTGAAAAGATCAACAAAATTGATACACTGCTAGCAAGACGAATAAAGAAGAAAAGAGAGAAGAATCAAAGAGACGCAATAAAAAATGATAAAGAGGATATCACCACCAACCCCACAGAAATACAAACTACCATCAGAGAATACTATAAACGCTCTATGCAAATAAACTAGAAAGCCTAGAATAAATGGATAAACTCCTGGACACATACACCCTCCCCAGATTAAACCAGGAAGAAGTTGAATCCCTGAATAGACCAATAACAGGCTCTGCAATTGAGCAATACTTAACACCTTACCAAACAAAAAAAGTCCAGGACCAGACAGATTCACAGCCGAATTCTACCAGAGGTACAAGGAGGAGCTGGTACCATTCCTTCTGAAATATTCCAATCAATAGAAAAAGAGGGAATACTCCCTAACTCATTGTATGAGGCCAACATCATCCTGATACCAAAGACTGACAGAGATACAACAACAAAACAAGATAATTTTAGACCAATATCCCTGATGAACATCGATGCAAAAATCCTCCATAAAATACTGGCTAACCAAATCCAGTAGCACATCAAAAAGTTTATCCATGATCCAGTGGGCTTCATTCCTGGCATGCAAGGCTGGTTCGACATATGCAAATCAATAAACGTAAAGCAGCATATAAACAGAACCAAAGACAAAAACCACACGATTATCTCAATAGATGCAGAAAAGGCCTTTGACAAAATTCAACAGCGCTTCATGCTAAAAACTCTCAATAATTTTGGTATCGATGGAACATATCTCAAAATAATAAGAGCTTTTTATGACAAACACACAGCCAGTATCATACTGAATGGGAAAAAAACTGGAAGCATTCCCTTTGAAAACTGACACAAGATAGGGATGCCCTCTCTCACCACTCCTATTCAACATAGTGTTGGAAGTTCTGGCTAGGGCAATCAGGCAAGAGAAAGAAATCAAGGGTATTCAGTTAGGAAAAGAAGAAGTCAAATTGTCCCTGCTTGCAGATGACATGCTTGTATATTTAGAAAACCTCATCATCTCAGTCCAAAATCTCCTCAAGCTGATAAGCAACTTCAGCAAAGTCTCAGGATACAAAATCAATGTGCAGAAATCACAAGCATTCTTATACACCAATAACAGACAAACAGAGAGCCAAAACATGAATGAACTCCCATTCGCAATAGCTTCAAAGAGAATAAAATACCTAGGAATCCAACTTACAAGGGATGTGAAGGATGTTTTCAAGGAGAACTACAAACCACGGCTCAATGAAATAAAAGAGGACACAAACAAATGGAAGACCATATCATGCTCATGGATAGGAAGACTCAATATCATGAAAATGGCCATACTGCCCAAGGTAATTCATAGATTCAATGCCATCCCCAATAAGCTACCAATGAGTTTCTTCAGAGAATTGGAAAAAAATTCTTTGAAGGTCGTATGGAACCAAAAAGAACTCACATTGCCAAGACAATCCTAAGCCAAAAGAACAAAGCTGGGGCATCATGCTACCTGACTTCAAACTATACTACAAGGCTACTGTAACCAAAACAGCATGGTACTGATACCAAAACAGAGACATAGACCGATGGAACAGAACAGAGTCCTCAGAAATAATACCACACATCTTCAGCCATCTGATCTTTGACAAACCTGACAAAAACAAGAAATGGGGAAAGGATTCTCTATTTAACAAATGGTGCTGGGAAAATTGGCTAGCCATAAGTAGAAAGCTGAAACTGGATCCTTTCCTTACTCCTTATATGAAAATTAATTCAAGATGGATTGGAGACTTAAATGTTAGACCTACAACCACAAACACCCTAGAAGAAAACCTAGGTAATACCATTCAGGACATAGGCATGCGCAAGGACTTCTGCTAAAACACCGAAAGCAACAGCATCAAAAGCCAAAATTGGCAAATGGTATCTAATTAAACTAAAGGCTTTCTGCACAGCAAAGAAACTACCATCAGAGTGAACAGGCAACCTTCAGAATGGGAGAAAATTTTTGCAATCTACTCATCTGACAAATGCTAATATCCAGAACCTAAAAAGAACTCAAACAAATTTACAAGAAAAAAACAAATAACCCCATCAAAAAGTGGGCAAAGGATATGAACGGACCCTTCTCAAAAGAAGACATTTATATAGCCAAAAGACACATGAGAATATGCTCGTTAAAAAGTCAGGAAACAACAATTGTTGGAGAGGATGTGGGAAATAGGAACACTTTTACACTGTTGGTGGGAGTGTAAACTAATTCAAGCATTGTGGAAAGCAGTGTGGCGATTCCTTGAGGATCTAAAACCAGAAATACCATTTGACCCAGCCGTTCCATTACTGGGTACATATCCAAAGGATTATAAATCATGTTGCTATAAAGACACATGCAAATGTATGTTTATTGCAGCACTATTAACAATAGCAAAGACTTGGAATCAACCCAAATGTCCTTCAGTGACAGACTAGATTGAGAAAATGTGGCACATATACACCATGGAGTACTATGTAGCCATAAAAAGGATGAGTTCGTGTCCTTTGTAGGGACATGGATGCAGCTGGAAACCATCATTCTTAGCTAACTGTCGCAAGAACAGAAAACCGAACACTGCACGTTCTCACTCATAGGTGGGAACTGAACAATGAGATCAGTTGGACACCAGAAGGGAAACATCACACACCAGGGCCTATCGTGGGCTGTGAGTTGGGGGAAAGGATAGCATTAAGTGATATACCTAATGTAAATGACGAGTTAAGGGGTGCAGCACACCAACATGGTACATGTATACATATGTAACAAACCTGCACGTTGTGCACATGTACCCTAGAACTTAAAGTATAATAAAAAAATAGAAAGTAAAAAAAAAGAGATAATGATTATAAATTACGAGTAACTGCAATAAATATAAATGGATAAACTAGTCCATTTGAAACACACACACACACACACACAAACATTGTGAGTATCACACAGAGGAATGCATTTTCCTTAGGAACATGCACAAAGTTTGTGGCTAGATTTTAGGTTCCACATTGCACACAACCTTTAAGAAATAACTACAGTGTATGTTGAAATAGCCCCCTCTTTTAAACAAAAAGGAACCAACCTTGCTTGTAGTCAGGGTTCTCACTACTGAGGCACCTGTTGGCTCTTTCTCATTGCCTTTTCTGTTACAGGATCAAGCAAAGGCTGGTACAAAACACAGCAAAGATGAAAACGGGGGAAAAGATCAAAAGTAAAAGAGAAGAATTAGAATTTCTGCAGCCTGTTTGAATGGTACAACACCTCTTTCCTGATCCCCAAGCCAGTACAAGCGCTTCTACAATCCTCTGTGCCTGTGCCAATGAGCTCAGTTCCTAATTTGTTGGATTGCATTCAGGATGAGGGACCCTGCATTAGTCCTTTCTCATGCTGCTATAAATAAATACCTGAGACTGGGTAATTTATAAGGAAAAGAGGTTTAATTGGCTCACGGTTCTGCAAGCTTTATGGGAAGCATGGCAGCATCTACTTCTTGGGAGGCCTCAGGGAGCTCTTACTTGTAGCAGAAGGCAAAGTAGAAACAGGTGACTTAACATGGCGGGAGCTTGACCAAGAGAATCAGAAAGGTGCTGCACACTTCTAAGCAACCAGATCTTACGAAAACTCAAACAGTACCATGAGAATGGCACAGAGGGGATGATACTAAACCATTCTTGAGAAATTACCCCTATGAGATCCAGTCACCTCCCACCAGGCCCCACCTTCAACACTGGGATTTCAATTTGATATGATATTTGATGGGGTTGTAGAGAAAAACTGTATCAGACCACAAAAGGAAAATGGTAACCAGCTCATCACTGACTTGGTGGGACTTGGAACTCTGATCATCTTCTCCAGTCTGTCTCCAGTGTCATAGCAAATGTAATCTTAAGTAAGTTCAATTAAAATTAGCTACAAAAAGCTATTACTTAATCTGATTTTAACACATTACAGTTTCTGAATGGGATGTATTTAATTTTTGTTGCTGTTGCTTTTTAGTTAATAGGGTTTTTAAAATTTATTGTATTTTTTTTGAGATGGAATCTCCTGTGTTGCCCAGGCTGGAGTGCAGTGATGTGATCTTGGCTCACTGCAGCCTCCGCCTCCCAGATTCAAGTGATTCTTGTGCCTCAACCTCCCCAGTAGCTGGGATTACAGGCATGTTCCATCATGCCTGGCTAGTTTTTGTATTTTTAGTATAGACAGGGTTTCACCATGTTTATAAGGATGGTCTCAGACTCCCGGCCTCAAGTGATGCACGTGATTCTGCTTCCCAAAGTGCTAGGATTACGGGCATGAGCCACTGTGTTCAGCAAATAGGCATTATTATTATTTTATTATTATTATTATTATTATTATTATTATTAATTTGAGATAGAGCCTTCCTCTGTTGCCAGACTGGAGTGCAGGTGGGGCAATCTCGGCCCACTGCAACCTCCACCTACTGAATGCAAACAATTCTCCTGCCTCAGGCCCTGAATAGCTGGAACTACAGGTGTGTGCCACAACAGCTAGCTAATTTTTGTATTTTTAGTAGATATGTGGTTTCACCATGTTGGCCAGGATGGTCTCTATCTCTTGGCCTCTTGATCTGTCCACCATGGGTTTGCAAAGGCTGGGATTACAGGCATGTGTCACTGTGCCTGGCCCAGGCATTATGTTTTATAGTTATTTTAGTTTCAATGCAAAGTTAAGTGGGGCATCTTCCACTGCCCCATATATGAATAGCTTCCCCTACAGTTAACATCATGCAACAGATGGTACATTACAATTTATCAGCCTACATGGATATATCACTATCATCCAAAGTTCACACTTTACATTAGGATTCACATTAGTTTACATTAGGGTTCATTAGTGCTGTGCATCCTGTGGGTTTTGACAAATGTATAATGACATGGATCCACCATTATAGTCATGCATTTTCTCTGCCTTAAAAATCCTCTGTGTTCTGCCTGTTCTTCCCTCCATTCCTCAAACCACTGTCAAGCACTGATCTGTTTACTGTCCCCAAAGTTCTGCCTTTTCCAGAGTATCCTACAGTTAGACTCTCAGTCTGTAGCCTTTCCATATTGTCTTGTTTCACTTAGTCATATTCAAGGTTCCTGTGTGTCTCTACTGGTTTGATAACTCATTTCTTTTTAGGGAGGAGCGATATTCCATTGTTTGCATGTAACACAGTTTACTTCTCTGTTCATCTACTGAAGGGCATCTTGGTTGTTTCCAAGATTTGTCAATTATGTATAAAGCTGCTATAAACATTGTTGTGCAGTTTTGTTTGAACGTAAGTCTTTAATTCATTTTGGCAAATACTTAGGAGCACAATTCCTAGATATTATCATAAGACTATGGTTGGTTTTGTAAGACATTTCCAAATTGTCTTCCAAAGTGGCTGTATTGTTTTGCATTCCCACCAGCAACGAATGAGAATTCTTGTTGCTCTGTGTCCTCACCAGCATTTGGTTTGATCAGTGTTGTAAATTTGGGCCATTCTCATAAGTAAGTAGTAGCCATTTCATTTTTAGAGTCCTCAAATAGCCGCCCCATGCATCTTGTCCTGATTTCATAGCTTCATTCAGTGGGTGGATCAGGAAAACTTGTACATGTCCCATCTGTGAGGTGACTTGTTTTCTTGAACAATTTATGTATTGAACCCGTAACCCCTAGGACTTTAGAATGTGACTGTGTTTTTAAGTACGTGATTAAGGTGAAACAAGGTCACTAGAGTGGGCCCTAATCCAACAGGACTGGTGCCCTTATAAGAAGAGAACATGAGTACACAGACCTACACAGGGGAGGGACCCTTTGAGGACACAGGAAGAAGACAGCATCTACAAGCCAAGGAGGGAGGCCTCAGGAGAAACCAGCCCTGCCTACACCTTGATGTTGAACTTCTAGCTCCCAGAACTGTGAGAAAATAAATTTATGTTGTTTAAGCTGTCCAGTCTCTGTGATTTTTTTTATGGCAGCTCAACCCAATTAATACACCATTTTATCACAAACTGGAATCCAAGAAGTATTTTTTAAAGTGATATTTGTGCATGTCAATATATTTTATATATATATATATATTTAGAGATGAAGTCTCACACTGTCACGCAGGCTGGATTACACTGGCACAATCTCAGCTTACTGTAGCCTCCACCTCCTGAGTTCAAGCAATTCTCCTGCCTCAGCCTCCTGAGTAACTGGGACTATAGGTGTCTGCTACCACACCCAGCTAATTTTTAGTACTTTTAGTAGAGACAGGGTTTCACCATGTAAGCTAGGATGTTCTTGATCTCCTGACCTTATGATCCCATCACCTCAGCCTCCCAGAGTGCTGGGATTACAGGCATGAGCCACCGTGCATGGCCTGTTTCTTCTTTTTAAATGGCTGGATTGTTATTTTTAGGATCTAATAGAAACCTTTTATTTCATGATTCTCTTGCATGGGACTTTTCCATAGTTATTAATCAATGATCAAAATTTTAAAATGTTACTTTAGTGTTCAATAATATTAACAAAGGATTTAATCCAGTATCAAAAATGAAATCAAGGCCAGGCACCCTAGCTCATGCCTGTAATGCCAACACTTTCGGAGACCAAGGCAGGCCAATCACCAGAGGTCAGGAGTCCAAGACCAGTCTGGCCAAGAAAGTGAAACACTGTCTCTACTGAAAATACAAATATTAGCTGGATGTGGTGGTGCACACCTGTAATCCCAGCAACTCGGGAGGGTAAGGCAGGAGAATCACTCAATCCTGGGAGGTGGAGGTTGCAGTGAGCCAAGACTGTGCCACTGCACTCCGGCCTAGGTGACAGTGTTAGACCCTGTCTCAAAAAACAAAAACAAAAAAAGAAAGAAAGAAAAAAGAAAAGAATATGAAGTCAATGTGTTGATATGTCTTTTTTTTAATGACTGTATGACAGCAATTGAACAAACTCCACCATTAAAAAATAGGATTGATCTCTGTGCTTAACCATTAGCTTGTGTCTTGTAGAATATATGAGACCTGGTCAGCATTCTCGGGCAGTTGGGAATTATATAATCCTAAAAGAAAGTGGCATTAAAACCTGTAAATGTGGTTTGTGTCAACTGGGGGTGGGGCTTGTTTAAACCTTGTCCCCTTCTATGATTATGGAAGAAGGTAAAAATAAATGGAATCTCAGTTTGAACCTTTAGTATGATTCTTTGTGTATACACAGACTTCAAAGAGAGAAATCAAAGTAGCCATAGAGAACATTTGCCTCATGCAATTAACATTCACATCCATGCTAACACATGCTAGGATTGTTGTCGAAGGAGGGCTAGATGCCAAAACCTGGAGAAAAGAGACTACCGACAGGCTATCTCAGTGATGTTGGGTAACACATTGAATGTCTGAGACTTGGTCCCATTAATTTTTTTTTAACATATATGCAACCTACTTCTGACCATCAGAACAAAATTAGGAAGCACACATAAAGTTCTAAGTCAATTATAAAACACCATACAATTATAAATGATGACTTATTACCATATAATTATTATTAAATGAAGCCTTTTTGAGAATGGAAGTTGAGTTCATTTAAATTCTGCCTTATCCTTAAAGTATGGGATTCAGTATTATTATTGTACATTTTTCATTCATTCTTATGTTGATAGCATTAGTTATCCTTTGTAACTGTTAAGTTTCAAAACTTCTCCAAGTTTCCAAGTTTCCAAGTTGGCAAACTTGCAGCCAAGTTTCCAAACTTCTCCAGATTCATGCATTTAGGGTAAAAATAAATTGACAGATATTTATTGAAATAATGACTTCTAATTATTAACGGATTAAAAGATGTGAAGTACTTACTCAGCAATTGACCAAATTACCTTCAAATAAAGACTTAGTGGATACTTATTCTGATGATTTATTGCAAGGATACATAAATCTGTGCTTTCTGAAATTTGAACTATATATTTTGTGCTTGATTTTTAAAACTTGCTAATAAATCCAGCTCAACTTCTCACTGAGAAATCATTTTTCCTAAGCATCAGCTCCTGCTCAGTGTGAGGATTTGTAAGCAAGGAAAACACATGTGCAAAAACTACCACAGATTTGGAAATCATACCAATAAATCTTAAGGGGAAAAAAACACCATTATATTTATAAACCCTTACCTGATACTTAGGATATAGGTGAAAGATTTAGCAACTATGACCTTAAGTACAGTTACAGTTTGCATAATAAGCCATTACCTAATCTGATTTTAACATACTACAGTTTCTGAGTGGGTTTTATAAGCATCACAACATAAAGAGGGATATTATTTTAAGTAGATAGCTAAAGATATTTCTATTTGTAGGAGTTAGTAGGGATGGAGATGCTGTTTTTGTTCCCTGAGAATACTATTGAAAGGGTCAATTCACATTGGAAGTGGGACTACTCACATTTAACAGCTGCTTCATTGCTCTGGAGAGTGATCTTTGGTGAGTTGCTCCTTTTAAAAATTTATCTCTTATCTCTCTACCCAAAGGAGTCCAAAGCCAGAGACCCCCTGACATGGGAGCAGCTTGTTGTTGCATCAGTGAATCCCTTGCACCCAAATCCTTGTGTGGAGGTTTACTTCTAAGAAACCCAACCTAAAGCTTTTACTGTCTCTAACAATGCTTTACACTCATATTGCCATTCAGACTTATTTGCATTACCAACTCCACATTAGATCAGCAGGACCTCACTTCAAGTTGCAACTAGTTATTTTTACATTAAATTTTCTCAGATATGTAGAGGTCTGAATGCTTTGAAAGTGACTTTCATTTTTCTGTCTTGTGTTTGCTCTTACAAAAATCAGAGGTGGTTTATTATCTGCAATCAATATCTTGCTCATAGAAAAATCAGAGGTGACTTTTTATATGCAATAATTATCTTTAAAACTATATCATGAAATATCAGTATTTCATTGGGTTTGAATAACTTGAAGCAGAAAAGCTAGGTAATTTGGACTGTATATATCAGAGTTGTATGTCAAGCTAGGCAAGAGGTCTCCACTAAAGATGAGTGTGCAATGACATCCTGGCTTTCTGACTTCCAAAATCCTTGATCCTCATCACAGACTGGAGTTATCATTAAGAAATGCATTAGGAGCACTGGACGTTCTGAGATGAGCACAGAGTACTTTTTGGGAGCCAGAAAAACCTTTTCCATTACTTGTGGATAATGATGAATGTAGCTGTAGATGATGACAGTAATGATAGGGCTTAAAATATTCACTACATAAAGAATGTCCTATATAGGACCTACTTAAATGGTACCAGGACTACCACTTTGGTGATTAACTTAGATGCATTCAAAAGTTTGCTTTTGCAACTGTTACTGCCAGCAAGAGAAACTATAAAAGATCTTTCATCTCCTCTCATGGCTTGCAACTGTCATGTGGAAGAAATGTGGTTAAATACATAGAATGGCAAGGATGAAAGTTGAATTTCTATATTGATGATTAGCTTTGGGAGTGGAATAATACATTCAATAGGAAGGATTGCTGCAAAAATTTCTATGCACACTTGTATCCCATTGTGGTGCCATCTTGCACTTCAGGAAAACTAAAAAAATGACAACTTCCAATAACACATAGTGGTTCAGAAGAAGGAGCTACAGACCACACAGCCTGGATTCACATCACTCCTGCACATTTTGTTAGCTGGGGGAAGTCATGTAACTTGCCTCTTTGGGCAATAGTCCTTTGTGCAATGTTGGTACAATGATAGCTTCTAATTCATTGCTGTTGTGAAAATGTAATTGTGAAGTTAATACATACAGTAACTTCAGAAAGCTACCTGATATGAACTCTAAATAACTGTATATACGCATGTATGTGTGTCACATCTATCTCTATGTAATCTATCTGATCTATCTTTACATATCTATTCTATCTATCTCATGATATATAGGTATCTATTCCATCCATATCTGTCTCGATCACCTATTCCACTCATCCTAGTGTCTATTTATTCTATCCACATCTCCATCTATCTATCTATCTATCTATCTATCTATCTATCTATCTATCTATCTATCTATCTATCTATCTCTATCTCTGAGAGAGAGAGCTATATACATATATACATGTATACATATATGTGTGCATATATATAGGTGTGTGTGCATATCTATATAAACTTATGGGTATGTGGGTGTTTTGTGTGTATACATACACACACACTACACACACACACACACACACACACAGAGGCACACACATATGTGGCATTTGTTAAGCACATTGGCAATAAAATTCTAACTTTCTTTTCAAGCAATAATGACTAATGCCTGAAAAAGAACCTACACCAGCTAGCATGTAATGGACTAGATGAAATTCACTTAGATTTTCAGCAATGTGTGTAAAATAGCTAATTTAACCTATCTGCAAAGTGTATTCCATTTTTCAAATTTTGTAAGAGCTCTCTAGGACTACACAATGAGAACTGCTGGGCATTCATTGGGACTACATAACTGGTATACAGAATAACATCACAGTCTCCTACCAAAAATCATAAAACAAGCACCTTTAGGCTGTTTGCTTTACATAGGAAAATGTCTGTGGCATACACATCACAGAATTATCTACACATATGCATGCAGTCTTGTGTCAGAAAAGTTGTTCCTTATTGAAGCAGATGTCCTGGCGAGGAAAGTATCTAAACCAGTTGGTCTGAATGTTTGATTAACTGATGGATCTTAATGCTTAATGATGTATTTTGGCTTCTTAAGATCCACTACATGTGCCATCATTGCATCTTTCTTCATCTGTGAGGGCTGCTGTGACAGAATATCATATGCTGGGTGAATTTTAAAAACACATGTAATTCTTAGAGTTCTGGATGCTGAGATGTCTGAGATCAGGGTGCCATGATGGTCAGATTCTGCAGAGGGACTTCTATAGAGTTTGTAAACAGCCCCTTCTTTCTCACTGTATCTTCACATGGCCAAGTGGGAGAGAGATAAAGAAAGAGGGAAAGAGAAAGAGAAAGGGAAAAAGAGAAAGAGAGAAAGATAAAGACAGAAATTGAAAGAGAAAACTGTGATGAGATTGCTGTGATGGGATTAGTGTACTTTTAAGAAGTACAGAATACACCCTCATGGTCTAAACACCTTCATAGGTCCCCCACCTCCTTATCTCATCACACTGGGGATTAGGGTTTCAACATTAGTGTGCTGGAGGAACACAAACACTCAGTCTATAGGAGCATCTACATTTCCTTTTGGGGGAATTGTCTCCCATTCATTGTGTGAAATTGAGTGCTAAGGTAGACCAAGTCAACTTTCCCCATTTTAGAAAGCCCAATGGGACAAATGTGGTCTCTGGCCAAGGAGTAGGCATTTGACTTAAGCCTCCCTAGTCAGGGCATTTCCTCTTGTGCAAGGGACTAGCACAAAATCAATGTCCCATGTCTCATCACTGCCTACTGGTGTGGTGACAAATGGCTTCCAGGAGCATCTAGAAATATCTTTGTATGCACTGGATCCCAAGTCTTTTTCACCACACTCAGGTGGATTTTGTATCTTTTCAATATATTTCTCCCATATTCCAAAATGAGTTTCAATTACTTTGTACTAAAACTCATACAGATACAGATGTTCCCCCACTGGAGGTGTGTGGCAGGAGGTAAGAAAAAATATTTGAAATTAAATTTCATACTATTTATCTCGTGATTATTAATTTCATCCAAAAAAATGACAATAAACTTTATAAGGAATTAGGAACCTCGTTCTCAGATTGTCTTTTAAGACGGGGACAATATCCAGAAAAGACACTGGACTAAATGCCAAATTTTGTCAGTTTTTAAAAAGTAATGTTACGTTTTGATTTAAATTTTTTTTCTGAATTTACTATCTTTTTTTTAGAGACAGGGTCTTGCCTTGCTGCCCAGGATGGAGTACAGTGGCACCATCACAATTCACTGCAAACTTGAGCTCCTTAACTCAAGTTATCCTCCTGCCTTGGCCTCCCAGGTAGTTAGGACTACAGATGAACAACTCCATGTCCAGGTAAAAATTTTTGTTTTTTTGGTAGAGACAGGGTTTCACCAAAGTAAATTTCAGCATGAAGACTGCTGTTTGGTGGTTTGGTTATGTATGTATTGGTCCATTTTCTTGCTACTGATTAAGACATACCTGAGACAGATAAGAAAAAGAGGTTTAATGGACTTACAATTCCATATGGATGGAGAGGCCTCATGGTGGAAGGCAAGGAGGAGCAAGCCATATCTTAAATGAATGGTGGTGGCAAAAAGACCTTCTTCAGGGAAACTCGCCTTTTTCAAACCATCAGCTCTCATTTGACTTATTTCCTGGTATGAGAACGGCATAAGAAAGACCTGCCCCACATGATTCAATTACCTCTTACTGGGTCTCTCCCACAACATGTGTGAATTCAAGATGAGATTTGGGTAAGGACACAGCCAAATCACCATCCCCAATATCTATCTATCTATCTATCTATCTATCTATCTATCTATCTATCTATCTATCTATCTATCTATCTATCTGTCATCTATCTATCTATGTATGAATTGGAGTGGTTCAGGAAATAGCAGCTGTAGGACCTTGGTAGAAACAAGAGCCCTAGGTAAAGAGTCTTGGAGAACTCTTCTGTTGTTTGACACAAATCTATTCTCACCTGGGAAAGAGAAAAATCCTACTCCTCATCTACCATTTTCTGTGAGGGGTTTAATCCTTTGTTCTCCTTAAAATAAAAAACTGAAATTCATTGAATGATAAAAGCAGCACCCTTTAAAAATCACATATATCCATACACATGTGATTGTTAATATATATTATGATATATTACATATATGAATATGATATATAGGAAAAATAATATATATTATTTTGAATGTATATTGTTACATATTATATATATTATATAGGTTTTCATCCACAGTTCCCAGGTCATAACTCCCAAAACTCTTACTGTAATGTTGGAGTGCTTTTGGCCTCAGAAGCAGACCTCAGAAAACAATCTCTTCTTCATTGACTTTCACCTGCCTTCCTTCCACCTCCTCAAAGCGAGTCTCTACCTTTTCCCAACTTTCTGATCCATAGTCAGGTGTGTTATTTTTTGCCCCACTGACCCTCTGATATGGTTTGACTGTGTCCCCACCCAAATCTAATCTTGAATTATAGTTCCCATAATCCCCATGTGTCATAGGAGGAACCTGGTGGGAGGTAATTGAAATCATGGAGGATGTTACACTTATGCTCTTCCCATGATAGTGAGTGAGTTCTCAAAAGAATTGATGGTTTTATAAGGGACTTTTCACCCTTTTTGCTCAGCACTTCTCTCTCTTGCCACCATGTGAATAAGGACACATTTGCTTCATCTTCTGTCATGATTGGAAGTTTCCTGAGTCCTCCCTAGCCATACGGAATTATGAGTCAATTAAACTTCTTTCCTTTAGAGTCAATTAAACCTCTTTCCTTTATAAATTACACAGTCTTAGGTATGTTTTCACAGTCACATGGGAATGAACTAAGACACCCTCACTCCCCCAGCTGTGTGACTATGGGACTTAAGACCCTCATTTCATAAGGTAGCCTGCCTCATACCCTGGAAGAAGAACTACTGCAGAGAGGCCAGGAAGGATCTGAACAGATAGGCCTTGCTGTGTCCCCTTACTCAGCCTAAGAGTGTCAGATCATAGCCTTTTTGTCCAATCACATTGCTACTTGGTTGTCAATCATGCCTATCAATGAAATCTCCATAAAAAGACCAAGAAGACAGTGTTTGGAGACCTTCTAGACAACTGAACACAGGGAGGCTGGCAGGCAGGTGAATAAGAAATCACCCAGAGGCCTGGAGTGTGGCGCACCACAAACTCTAAGGGGACAGACACTGTTGGCCTTGGCACCTGATCAGACTTCACCCTATGTATCTCTTCTTATGACTCTTTTTGTCCTTTAAAATATCCTGTATAATAAACCAGGAAGTGTAAGTAAGTGTTTTTTTCTGAGTTCTGTGAGCCACTCCAGTAAATTAATCCAATACAAGATCAGGTTGTCAGAATGTCCCCAACTTGAAGCATATTTGAGAAGTTCTGGAGACCTACATTTTTGTCTGGGGAGATGCGGCTAGCTGTCTTGTGTGATTGAAGTGGTGTCCCCTGCAGAACTGTTTGCTTGTTTGTTGTGCGGGGGGAAATCCCCAAACATTTGTTCATAGACAGCTCCTATGTTGATTGTCATTGCAATGTCAGAGCAGAGAAAAACACTTTGAGTTTGTCTAAGAGTTTGTTTTTTGTCTTGAGAAAATTTAGATTAACATTTGAAATTTGGACTGTACTCTGCTTCGGTTGGTCAACAGGGGTGCTATTTTTGTCATGCAGTAAATTTCAGCTTTCTGTTTTGAGGGAGATGGGGAAAAACCACGATAGAAAATTGCAAGAGAAGAATGAAATTAAAATGTCTTGGTTCTCTTTCCAAGGTGAGAATAGGTATGTGGCAAAAACCACCAAAACTCTTTAGACTCTAGAGATCATTTCTGTAATACTAGTATCCCACACCTGCTGTTTCCCAGGTCATCATTGTCTCTTACTCCAATTATCATGAGAGACTCCTAATTGACATTCTTGCTTCTAGTTCCTCCCTTTTTCTGGTCTGTTTTTTGAATTACAGATAGATCTATCTTTATATTGGCTCAAACAAGTAATCACCCCATAACTTGGAAGACTAGAACACAACAAAACATGAAAAATGAAATAACATGGTTTGTGACATCAACTCAGCATTGATATTTTTATACTGAAAGAATGCAACAGTGCCAAAATATCATAATAATAAATAATAAGCATGAAAAGATTCATAAGCTGTTTGTTGAATATTGGCCCTCACTCTCTCTGGCTTGCAGAGTTTCTGCTGAGAGATGTGCTGTTAGTCTGAAGGGCTTCCCTTTGTGGTTAACCCGACCTTTCTCTCTGACTGCCCTTAACATTTTTTCCTTCATTTCAACTTTGGTGAATCTGATAATTATGTGTCTTGGAGTTGATCTTCTTGAGGAGTATCTTTGTGGCATTCTCTTTATTTCCTGATTTTGAATGTTGGCCTGCCTTGCTATGGGGAAGTTCTCCTGGATGATATCCTGCAGAGTGTTTTCCAACTTGGTTCCATTCTCCCAGTCACTTTCAGGTACACCAATCAGATATAGATTTGGTCTTTTCACATAGTCCCGTATTTCTTGGAGGCTTTGTTTATTTCTTTATACTCTTTTTTCTCTAAACTTCTCTTCTTGCTTCACTTCATTCATTTGATCTTCAATCACTGATACCCTTTCTTCCAGTTTATCGAGTTGGTTACTGAAGCTTGTGCATTTGTCTCGTAGTTCTCGGGTCATAGTTTTCATCTCTATCAGTTCATTTAGATGATGTTGAGATTTTGAAGTCCTTGTGATGGGATTAGTGTGTTTATAAGCAAGGAAGAGTCACCAGGGCCCCCCTCTCTCACCCTCTGCCATGTGGGGACTAAGACCAGGTGGCCATCTGCAAGACAGGAAGAGAGAGTTCTCATCAGGAACAAATCTGCTGGGACGTTGATCATGGACTTCCAGTCTCCAGAGCTGAGAACATAATTTTCTGTCCTCAAATCACCCATCCTATGGGTTTTTGTTGTTGTTGTTGTTATTGTTGTTGTTATTTTTCTTATGGCAGCCCAAGCTCACTGATGCAAATATAAACACCGTATGAATTGAACACATCCACTCTTTAGTAACCTCAGCTTCATAGAACAACTTCTATCCTGCAATCCATGTGAATCAGCATCCTCCAGGAAACAGAGCGTGTACCTGAGTTCCTCAGTGTTCAGGTTAATTATCTTAATACATGCACAAATATACAGATGGGAGGAAAATGATCAGTTTCCTAACTCCCTAATTATGCAGAAAAGGAAACTGGAGCCCAGATTGGTTTGGTGACTTGGTCAATGTCTCAGAACCACTTAGTTACAGAGATCCAAATACAAGTTGAGCATCTCACATCCATAATTCCAAATTCCAAAATGCTTCCAAATCCAAAACTTGTTGAACATCCACATGATGCCAAAAGGGTATGCTCATTAGAGCATTTGGGTTTTGGGTTTTTGGATTTGGCATGCCAAACTAGTAAATATAATGTAATTATTCCAAAATCCAAAGAAAATCTGAAATCCAAAACATTTATTATCCCAAGCATTTTATAAAAAATATATTCAACTTGTAGGACCCGCCTTGCAAACAGTACAATTTAAACTACAACATGACAGTTTAGTGCTAGACTTTTAACCCAGTTTTCTCTTTGTTGATGAGGATGTAGGAAACGCTTTGATAATACCATTCATTCTACAAATAATCGTATGTACGTGTGAATGTATATGCACATACGAATAGGCATGTGTATGTAAACACATCCAGATATGTATGGAAATTTTAAATGCATTAATATGTCAGCTTAATAATAAATTGCTACATGGTAATACTAAAGCAATCAGTAATAAAATAAGAGAGAAGTCATATCTTAAATCATTCCTGCATTTAACTTTTTTTCTGGTCTAAATTGATTGAGATACAATAATAAAACTCAAAAGAAAGTGTATCACAGTTTTAACTCCTAACTTCATCAATGTCTCTTTTGCGGTGAGTTTTGGGAGGCAAACCCCAACGCAGGACTTAGCCTTGTGACTGCATTGGCTTCTAGCGCCCTTCCTGATATTAAATACTGAAATGACAGTGCTGGCAAGAAAATGTGGGCAGAACTCGAGGACTAGAGAGTAGTCCCTCTAACATAGCTCTTACAAAAAAAAATGGGAGTCCAGTTCTACAACTGAAAGGGACTGACTTTTGCAACATTTGCCTGAGCTTGAAAGAGCACCCTGATGCATGCCAGTAGTCCCAGCTACTTGGGAGGCTGAGGTAGGAGGTTCAGTTGAGCCTGGGAGGTTGAGGCTGCAGTGAGCCATGATCACACCGCTGTACTCCGGCCTGGGTGACACAGAAGACTCTGTCTCAAAAAAAAAAAAAAAAAAAAAAAGGAAAAATTCAATTAACAAAGAAAACTGGGAATACCTTGACCGCAACTGTGTGAGACTTTGTACAAGGGATGCAGCTAACATTTACATAGATAACAAACTCTTGTTTTATAGGAGGCAGGACTCAACTCCAGAGGCGGAGCTGGGACACAGGACCAAATTGAAAACTACCTAAAACAGGTGCTAGACAGAAGCATCTTTTCATGAGGCATGCTTACCAGTTTGCCATTGCCATGGCAACACCCGGGAGTTACAACCCCTTTCCACACCAATGACCTAGTGACACAAAAGCTACTATGCCTTCCCTAGAAATTTCCGCATAAACCACCCCTCAACATGCATGCAATTAAAAATGAGTATAAAAGTAACTGCAAAACTGCCCTGAGATGCCACTGTCCGCCAAGGGCTCAGCCTTGCTCTGTAGAAGCAGTCATAGAGCTGTAACACTGTTGCTTCAGTAAAACTGTTTTCTTCTACCGCTGACTTGCTCTTGAATTCTTTCCTGGGCAAAGCCAAGGCTTAGCCTTCCAGGCTAAGCCCCACATTGGGGTTTGCCTCACTGACATCACTTGAAAACTCTGAGATAATAAAAACGTGTTGCTCTAAGTCACTTCATTGGTGCTAATTTGTTAGACAGCAATAGCACACTGACACAATTGGCATTCCTCACCTCCCAGTCTCTTTCTGACCATGCTTACAAGGACCACCTCCCAAATAAATTACACTTACACTTACCTAAATTCTCTCAGAATCTTCAGTTAGGAAGTCTGCACTGAGGTACGGCTCTCAAAATGTGTAAAGCCTTGGTGGGTGAATAGCAAGGTATTGAGGAAATATATGTGATAATATTCACCTTACATTTCTTGCAGGGTAAATGAAATTAAACGGGGTTTTCTTTTGAACTAAAATGTTCCCAACATTTAATTGCTCCCAGCATTTAAACCCAACATAATTAGGACTTTCTTCTCATTCTAACTCGAATTTTTTTTTCACAAAGGAAACAAAGATAGTAAAAATTTAAATTATATGAAAAAAATCAGGAAGATGTTAGAAATAATTTTACGTCTGCAAATTGATCTGCCAGATATTGATGGAAAATGGTTAAGGTTTATTTTCTAGGGATGTTAAGAAAGATAGTAGAATTTATAACACTGGTTGAAATAGCAATTGTAGAATAAAGGGAACAGATCTCTCTAACTAAAATTTTCCCATTTGGAATGAATGTCAGTATGTTTATATTACTGTTCTTCATACATCTTATTCCAGGTTCTTCATGCTGAAGCAATGCAACGCGAGTTAGGTTTATCTTCATGAATGATTTTATAGGAAGGTTTCTCTTCGTGCAGTGTATCAGTTTTCTAGGATTTCAATAACAAATCTCCATGGACCAGTTGAATTAAACAATAAAAGTATATTCTCTCATGGTTCTGGAAACTGGAAGTCTGAGATCAAGGTGTGGGGAGGGCTGGTTCTTCCTGAAGCCTGTCTCATGGGCTTGTAGATGCCGTCTTCTCCTTGTATCCTCACATGGTTGTTGATCTTTGTGTTTCTGTGTCATCATCTCCTATTCTTATGAGATGTCTTACTCCATTTCAGGCTGCTATAACAGCATATTATAGACTGGGTGGCTTAGGAAAAACAGACATTTATTCTCCCACAGTTGTGGAGGCTGGAAGTCTAAGTTCAAGGCATGGGCAGGGCTGGTTCTTCCTAAAGTTTCTCTCCTGAACTTGCAGGTGTTGTCTTCTCTCTGTGTCCTTACAGGGTCATCCCCCAATTTGTGTCTGTGTCCTAATCTACTCCTTTTTTTTTTTTTTTTTTTTTTTTTGAGATGGAGTATCACCCTCTCACCTGGCTGGAGTGTAGTGGCACGATCTTGGCTATAACCACCACCTCCCAGGTTCAAGCGATTATCTTGCCTCAGCCTCCTGAGTGGCTGAGACTACAGAAGGGCAGCACCATGCGCAGCTAATTTTTGTATTTTTAGTAGACACATGATTTCACCATTTGGCCGGGATGGTCTCAATCTCTTGACTTCAAGATCCACCAGCCTCGGCCTCCCAAAGTGTTGGAACTAGACGCATGAGTCACCGCATCTGCCACTCTTCTTCTGAAAAAGACACCAGTCCTGTTGGATTGGGACCCATCTTCATTACCTCAGTTTACCTTAATCACCTTTATGAAGACTCCATTTCCAAACACAGTGACATTCTGAGGTCCTGGTGGATAGGATTTAACATATAAATTTTGAGAAAACACAATTTAGCCTGTAACATGCAGTAAAAAATTTTATCTGGAAAATCCTTTCAGTTCCCTCAACCTCTGACCTCCCAATTCCAAATGCACTTAGCTAATTTCCAAACATGCACATATAGTATTAGAGTAACCTGGTTGTACAATGAACATTCACGCAGAGAGCTGCTACCATGAGGTGTAGATAAGTTCTACTGGATAAGATATTTATCCCTGTGCTATCCCTTCCCAAGCCCCACACCCACCTACAGGCCCCGGTGTGTGAGGTTCCCCTCCCCTGTGTCCACGTGTTCTCATTGTTCTACTCCTACGTATGAATGAGAAAATGCAGTATTGGGTTTTCTCTTCTTATATTACTTTGATGAGAATGACAGTTTCCAATTTCATCCATGTCCCTGAAAAGAACATGAACTCATCCTTCTTTATGTCTGCATAGTATTTCATGGCATATATGTATGGTATTTTCTTTATGCAGTCTCTCATTGAGGGGCAATGAGTTGGTTCCACGACTTTGCTACTGTGAACAGTGGTGCAACAAACATACGTGTGCATATGTCTTTATAGAAGAATGATTTATAATCATTTGGGTATATAACCAGTAATGGGACTGCTAGGTCAAATGATATTTTTGTTTTTAGATCCTTGAGGAGTTTCCACACTGTCTTCCACAATGGTTGAACTCATTTACACTCCCACCAACAGTGTAAAAGCATTGCTATTTCTCTACATGCTCTCCAGTATCTGTTGTTTTCTGACTTTTTAATGATCACCATTCTAACAGGTGCGAGATGGTATCTCATTGTGGTTGCATTCCTGTAATTGAAAAATGAGTTGCATTTCTCTAATTACTAGTGATGATGAGCATTTTTTCATGTTTCTTGACTGTATAAATGTCTTTTGAGAAGTGTCTGTTCATATCCTTCACCCACTTTTTCATCGGGTTGTTTCTTTTTTTCTTGCAAATTTAAGTTCTTTGTAGATTCTGTATATTAGCCCTTTGTCAGATGGATAGATTGCAAACATTTTCTCCCATTCTGTAGGTTGCCTGTTGACTCTTCTGATAATTTCTTTTGCTGTGCAGAAGTTCTGTAATTTAATTAGATCCCATTGGTTTATTTTGGCTTTTGTTGCCATTGCTTTGGTGTCTCAGTCATGAAGTCTTTGCCCATGCTTTTGTCCTGAATGGTATTGCCTAGGTTTTCTTCTAAGGTTTTTATGGTTTTAGGTCTTACATTTAAGTCTTTAATCCAGTTTGAGTTAATTTGTGTATAAAGTGTAAGGAAGGGATCCAGTTTCAGCTTTCTGCATATGGCTAGCCAGTTTTCTCAGCACCATTTATCAAATAGGAAATCCTTTAACCATTGCTTGTTTTTGTCAAACTTGTCAAAGATCAGACAGTCGCACAGGCGTGGTATTATTTATGAAGCCTCTATTCTCTTGCATTGCTCTATATATCTGTTCTGGTACCAGTACCATGCTGTTTTGGTTACTGTAGACTTGCAGTATAGTTTGAAGTCAGGTAACGTGATGCCTCCCACTTTGTTCTTTTTGCTTTGGATTGTCTTGTCTATGCAGGCTCTTTTTTGGTTCCACACAGCCTTTAAAGTAGTTTTTTCCAATTCTGTGAAGAAAGACAGTGGTAGCTTGATAGAGACAGCATTGAAATCTGTTGGCGAGCCTGCTGGAGTGCAGTAGGGTGATCTAACTCACTGCAGCCTTGAACTACTGGGTTCAATCAATCCTCCTGCCTCAGCCTCCCAATGTGTTGGGATTACAGGGGCAGTATGACCATTTTCACAATATTGATTCTTCCTATCCATGAGCATGGAAATATGTTTCCGTCTGTTTTTGTCTGCTTTTGTTTCCTTGAGCCGTGTTTGTTAGTTTTCCTTGAAGAAGTCCTTCACATCCCTTGTAAGTTGGATTCCTAGGCATTTTGTTCTTTTTGTAGAAATTGTGATTGGGAATTCACTTATGATTTGACTCTCTGTCTGTTATTGGGTGTATAGAAATGCTCGTGATTCTTGCACATTGATTTTGTATCCTGAGACTTTGCTGAAGTTGCTTATAAGCTTAAGGAGATTTTGGGCTGAGACAATGGGGTTTTCTAAATATAGAGTCATGTCATTTGCAAACAGAGACAATTTGACTCCCTCTTTTCCTAGTTGAATACCTTTTATTTATTTCTCTTGCCTGATTGCCCTGGCCAGGAGTTCCAATACTATATGGAATAAGAGTGGTGAGAGAGGGCATCCTTGTCTTGTGCCGGTTTTGAAAGAGAATGCTTTCTGTTTTTCCCATTTAGTATAATATTGGCTGTGGGTGTGTCATAAACAGCTTTTATTATTTTGAGATATATTCCTTCAATATCCAGTGTATTGAGAGTTCTTAGCATGAAGCTGTTGAATTTTGTCAAAGGCCTTTTCTGCGTCTATTGAGATAATCTTGTAGTTTTTGTCATTGATTCTGTTCATGTGATGGATTACGTTTATTGATTTGCACAAGTTGAACCAGCCTTGCATCCCAGGGATGAAGCCTACTTGGTAGTGGTGGATAAGCGTTTTGATGTACTGCTGGATTCAGTTTGCCGGTATTTCATTGAGGATTTTCACACCAATGTTCATCAGGGATATTGGCCTAAAATTTTATTTTTTGTTGTGTCTCTGCCAGGTTTTGGTATCAGGATGATGCCAGCCTTATAAAATGAGTTAGGCAGGATTCCCTTTTTTCTATTCATTGGAATAGTTTCAGAACGAATGGTACCAGCTCTTCTTTGTACCTGTGGTAGAACACAGCTGTGAATCCTTCTGGTCGTGGACTTTTTCGGTTGGGAGGCTATTAATTATTGCCTGAATATCAGAAACTGTTATTGGTCTATTCAGAGATATGATTTCTTCCTGGTTAGTCTTGGGAGGGTGTCTGTGGCCAGGAATTTATCCATGTCTTCTAGATTTTCTAGTTTATTTGCATAGAGGTGTTTACAGCATTCTCTGATGGTAATTTCTATTTCTTTGGGATTGGTGGTAATATCTCCTTTATCATTTTTTATTGCGTCTATTTGATTCTTCTCTCTCTTCTTCTTTGTTACTCTTGCTAGCCGTCTATCAATTTTGTTGTTCTTTCCAAAAAACCAGTTCCCGGATTCATTGATTTTTTTGAAGGGTTTTTTTGTGTCTCTGTCTCCTACAGTTCTGCTCTAATCTTAGTTACTTCTTGCCTTCTGCTAACTTTTGAATGCGTTTGCTCTCGCTTCTCTAGCTCTTTTTTTCTTTTTTCTTTTTATTATTATTATTATTATACTTTAAGTTCTAGGGTACATGTGCATAACGTGCAGGTTTGTTACATATGTATACTTGTGCTATGTTAGTGTGCTGCACCCATCAACTCGTCAGCACCCATCAACTCGTCATTTACATCATGTATAACTCCCAATGCAATCCCTCCCTCTTCCCCCCTCCCAATGATAGGCCCCGGTGTGTGATGTTCCCCTTCCCGAGTCCAAGTGACCTCTTGTTCAGTTCCCACCTATGAGTGAGAACATGCGGTGTTTGGTTTTCTGTTCTTGTGATAGTTTGGAAAGAATGATGGTTTCCAGCTGCATCCATGTCCCTACAAAGGACACAAACTCATCCTTTTTTATGGCTGCATAGTATTCCATGGTGTATATGTGCGACATTTTCTTCATCCAGTCTGTCACTGATGGACATTTGGGTTGATTCCAAGTCTTTGCTATTGTGAATAGTGCCACAATAAACATACGTGTGCATGTGTCTTTATAGCAGCATGATTTAGAATCCTTTGGGTATATCCCCAGTAATGGGATGCCTGGGTCATATGGTACATCTAGTTCTAGATCCTTGAGGAATCGCCATACTGTTTTCCATAATGGCTGAACTAGTTTACAATCCCACCAACACTGTAAAAGTGTTCCTATTTCTCCACATCCTCTCCAGCACCAGTTGTTTCCTGACTTTTTAATGATTGCCATTGTAACTGGTGTGAGATGGTATCTCATTGTGGTTTTGATTTGCATTTCCCTGATGGCCAGTGATGATGAGCATTTTTTCATGTGTCTGTTGGCTGTATGAATGTCTTCTTTTGAGAAATGTCTGTTCATATCCTTTGCCCACTTTTTGATGGGGTTGTTTGTTTTTTTCTTGTAAATTTGTTTGAGTTCTTTGTAGGTTCTGGATATTAGCCCTTTGTCAGATGAGTAGATTGCAAAAATTTTCTCCCATTCTGTAGGTTGCCTGTTCACTCTGATGGTAGTTTCTTTTGCTGTGCAGAAGCTCTTTAGTTTACTGAGATCCCATTTGTCAATTTTGGCTTTTGCTGCCGTTGCTTTTGGTGTTTTAGACATGGAGTCTTTGCCCATGCCTATGTCCTGAATGGTACTACCTAGGTTTTCCTCTAGGGTTTCAATGGTATTAGGTCTAACAATTAACTCTCTAATACATCTTGAATTAATTTTCATATAAGGAGTAAGGAAAGGATCCAGTTTCAGCTTTCTACTTATGGCTAGCCAATTTTCCCAGAACCCTTTATTAAATAGGGAATCTTTTCCCCATTTCTTGTTTCTCTGAGGTTTATCAAAGATCAGATGGCTGTAGAAGTGTGGTATTATTTCTGAGGACTCTGTTCTGTTCCATTGGTCTATATCTCTGTTTTGGTACCAGTACCATGCTGTTTTGGTTACTGTAGCCTTGTAGTATAGTTTGAAGTCAGGTAGCGTGATGCCTCCAGCTTTGTTCTTTTGACTTAGGATTGTCTTGGAGATGCGGGCTCTTTTTTGGTTCCATATGAACTTTAAAGCAGTTTTTTTCCAATTCTGTGAAGAAACTCACTGGTAGCTTGATGGGGATGGCATTGAATCTATAAATTACCTTGGACAGTATGGCCATTTTCATGATATTGATTCTTCCTATCCATGAGCATGGTATGTTCTTCCATTTGTTTGTGTCCTCTTTTATTTCACTGAGCAGTGGTTTGTAGTTCTCCTTGAAGAGGTCCTTTACATCCCTTGTCAGTTGGATTCCTAGGTATTTGATTCTCTTTGAAGCAATTGTGAATGGAAATTCATTCATGATTTGGCTCTCTGTTTGTCTGTTACTGGTGTATAAGAATGCTTGTGATTTTTGCACATTAATTTTGTATCCTGAGACTTTGCTGAAGTTGCTTATCAGCTTAAGGAGAATTTGGGCTGAGACAATGGGGTTTTCTAAATATACAATCATGTCATCTGCAAACAGGGACAATTTGACTTCTTCTTTTCCTAACGAATACCCTTGATTTCTTTCTCTTGCCTGATTGCCCTAGCCAGAACTTCCAACACTATGTTGAATAGGAGTGGTGAGAGAGGGCATCCCTGTCTTGTGCCACTTTTCAAAGGGAATTTTTCCAGTTTTTGCCCATTCAGTATGATATTGGCTGTGGGTTTGTCATATATAGCTCTTATTATTTTGAGGTACGTTCCATCAATACCGAATTTATTGAGAGTTTTTAGCATGAAGGTTTGTTGAATTTTGTCAAAAGCCTTTTCTGCATCGATTGAGATAATCATGTGGTTCTTGTCTTTGGTTCTGTTTATATGCTGGATTATGTTTATTGATTTGCGAATGTTGAACCTGCCTTGCATCCCGGGGATGAAGCCCACTTGATCATGGTGGATAAGCTTTTTGATGTGCTGCTGAATCCGGTTTGCCAGTATTTTATTGAGGATTTTTGCATCGATGTTCATCAGGGATATTGGTCTAAAATTTTCTTTTTTTGTTGTGTCTCTGCCAGGCTTCGGTATCAGGATGATGTTGGCCTCATTCACTCTTTTTCTATTGATTGGAATAGTTTCAGAGGAATGGTACCAGCTCCTCCTTATACCTCTGGTAGAATTCAGCTGTGAATCCATCTGGTCCTGGACTTTTTTTGGTTGGTAGGCTATTAATTATAGCCTCAATGTTCTTGGTCTATTCAGGGATTCAACTTCTTCCTGGTTTAGTCTTGGAACAGTGTAAGTGTCCAGGAAATTATCCATATCTTCTAGATTTTCCAGTTTATTTGTGTAGAGGTGTTTATAGTATTCTCTGATGGTAGTTTGTATTTCTGTGGGGTTGGTGGTGATATCCCCTCTATCATTTTTTATTGCGTCTATTTGATTCTTCTCTCTTTTCTTCTTTATTAGACTTGCTAGTGGTCTGTCAATTTTATTGATCTTTTCAAAAAACCAACTCCTGGATTCATTTATTTTTTTGGAGGGTTTTTTGTGTCTCTATCTCCTTCAGTTCTGCTCTGATCTTAGTTATTTCTTACCTTCTGCTAGCTTTTGAATGTGTTTGCTCTTGCTTCTCTAGTTCTTTTAATTGTGATGTTAGAGTGTCAATTTTAGATCTTTCCTGCTTTCTCTTGTGGGCATTTAGTGCTATAAATTTCCCTCTACACACTGCTTTAAATGTGTCCCAGAGATTCTGGTATGTTGTATCTTTGTTCTCATTGGTTTCAAAGAACATCTTTATTTCTGTTCATTTCGCTATGTACCTAGTAGTCATTCAGAAGCAGGTTGTTCAGTTTCCATGTAGTTGAGCGGTTTTGATTGAGTTTCTTAGTCCTGAGTTCTAGTTTGATTGCCCTGTGGTCTGATAGATAGTTTGTTATAATTTCTGTTCTTGTACATTTGCTGAGGAGTGCTTTACTTCCAATTATGTGGTCAATTTTGGAATAAGTGAGATGTGGTGCTGAGAAGAATGTATATTCTGTTGATTTGGGGTGGAGAGTTCTATAGATGTCTATTAGGTCTGCTTGCTGCAGAGATGAGTTCAATTCCTGGATATCCTTGTTAACTTTCTGTCTCGTTGATCTGTCTAATGTTGACAGTGGAGTGTTGAAGTCCCCCAGTATTATTGTATGGGAGTCTAAATCTCTTTGTACGTCTCTCAGGACTTGCTTTATGAATCTGTGTGCTCCTGTATTGGGTGCATATATATTTAGGATCGTTAGCTCTTCCTGTTGAATGGATCCCTTTACCATTATGTAATGGCCTTCTTTGTCTCTTTTGATCTTTGATGGTTTAAAGTCTGTTTTATCAGAGACTGGTATTGCAACCCCTGCTTTTTTTTTGTTCTCCATTTGCTTGGTAAATATTCCTCCATCCCTTTATTTTGAGCCTATGTATGTCTCTGCGTGTGAGATGTGTCTCCTGAATACAGCAGACTGATGGGTCTTGACTCTTTATCCAGTTTGCCAGTCTGTGTCTTTTAATTGGAGCATTTAGTCCATTTACATTTAAGGTTCATATTGTTATGTGTGAACTTGATCCTGCCTTTATGATATTAACTGGTTATTTTGCTCGTTGGTTGATGCAGTTTCTTCCTAGCCTAAATGGTCTTTATATTTTGGCATGTTTTTGCAATGGCTGGTACTGGTTGTTCCTTTCCATGTTTAGTGCTTACTTCATGGTCTCTTGTAAGGCAGGCCTAGTGGTGACAAAATCTCTAAGCATTAGCTTATCTGTAAAGGATTTTATTTCTCCTTCACTTATGAAACTTAATTTGGCTCCATATGAAATTCTCAGTTGATAATTCTTTTCTTTAAGAATGTTGAATATTGGTCCCCACTCTCTTCTGGCTTGTAGAGTCTCTGCCGAGAGATCTGCTATTAATCTAATGGGCTTCCCTTTGTGGGTAACCCGACCTTTCTCTCTGGCTGCCCTTAAGATTTTTTCCTTCATTTCAACTTTGGTGAATCTGGCAATTATGTGTCTTGGAGTTGCTCTTCTGGAGGAGTATCTTTGTGGCGTTCTCTGTATTTCCTGGATTTGAGTGTTGGCCTGCCCTTCTAGGTTGGGGAAGTTCTCCTGGATGATATCCTGAAGAGTGTTTTCCAACTTGGTTCCATTTTCCCCCTCACTTTCAGGCACCCCAATCAGACGTAGATTTGGTCTTTTTACATGATCCCATACTTCTTGCAGGCTTTGTTCATTTCTTTTTCTTCTTTTTTCTTTTGGTTTCTCTTCTTGCTTCATTTCGTTCATTTGATCCTCAATCGCGGATACTCTTTCTTCCAGTTGATCGAGTCTGTTACTGAAGCTTGTTCATTTGTCACGTATTTCTCCTGTCATGGTTGTCATCTCTTTCATTTCATTTTTGACCTTCTCTGCATTAATTACTCTAGCCATCAATTCTTCCACTTTTTTTTCAAGATTTTTAGTTTCTTTGCACTGGGTACGTAATTCCTCCTTTAGCTCTGAGAAGTTTTATGGACTGAAGCCTTCTTCTCTCATCTCGTCAAAGTCATTCTCCGTCCAGCTTTGATCCGTTGCTGGCAATGAGCTGCGCTCCTTTGCCGGGGGAGATGCGCTCTTATTTTTTGAATTTCCAGCTTTTCTGCCCTGCTTTTTCCCCATCTTTGTGGTTTCTTCTGCCTCTGGTCTTTGATGATGATGGTGACGTACTGATGGGGTTTTGGTGTAGGTGTCCTTCCTGTTTGATAGCTTTCCTTCTAACAGTCAGGACCCTCAGCTGTAGGTCTGTTGGAGATTGCTTGAGGTCCACTCCAGACCCTGTTTGCCTGGGTGTCAGCAGCAGAGGCTGCAGAAGATAGAATATTTCTGAACAGCAAGTGTACCTGTCTGATTCTTGCTTTAGAGGCTTCCTCTCAGGGGTGTACACCACCCTGTGAGCTGTGGGGTGTCAGACTGCCCCTAGCGGGGGATGTCTCCCAGTTAGGCTACTCAGGGGTCAGGGACCCACTTGAGCAGGGAGTCTGTCCCTTCTCAGATCTCAATCTCCGTGTTGGGAGATTCACTGCTCTCTTCAAAGCTGTCAGACAGAGTTGTTTGTGTCTGCAGAGGTTTTTGCCGGTTTTGTTGTTGTTTACTGTACCCTGTCCCCAGAAGTGGAGTCTATAGAGACAGGCAGGTTTCCTTGAGCTGCTGTGAACTCCACCCAGTTCGAGCTTCCCAGCAGCTTTGTTTACCTACTTAAGCCTCAGCAATGGCGGGCGCCCCTCCCCCAGCCTGGCTGCTGCCTTGCGATTAGATGGCAGACTGCTGTGCTAGCAATGAGGGAGGCTCTATGGGCGTGGGACCCTCCCAGCCAGGTGTGGGATATAAGCTCCTAGTGTGTGCCTGTTTGCTTAAAGCGCAGTATTGGGGTGGGAGTTACCCGATTTTCCAGGTGTTGTGTGTCTCAGTTCCCCTGGCTAGGAAAAGGGATTCCCTTTCCCCTTGCGCTTCCCAGGTGAGGTGATGCCTCGCCTTGCTTCAGCTCTCGCTGGTCGAGCTGCAGCAGCAGCTGACCAGCACCGACTGTCCGGCAGTCCCTAGTGAGATGAACCCAGTACTTCAGTTGAAAATGCAGAAATCACCGGTCTTCTGTGTCGCTGGTGCTGGGAGTTGGAGACTGGAGCTGTTCCTATTCGGCCATCTTGCTCCGCCCCCCTCTAGCTCTTTTAATTTTGATGTGAGGGTGTCAATTTTAGATCTTTTCTGCTTTCTCCTGTTGGCACTTAATGCTATAAATTTCCCTCTACACACTGCTTTAAATGTGTGCCAGAGATTCTGGAATCTTGTGACTTTGTTCTTATTAGTTTCAAAGAAGATCTTTATTTCTGCCTTCATTTCTTTACATGCCCAGTAGTCATTCAGGAGCAGGTTGTTCAGTTTCCATGTAGTTGAGCAGTTTTGACTGAGTTTCTTAATACTGAGTTCTAATTTGATTGCACTGTGGCCTGAGAGACAGTTTGTTATAATGTCTGTTCATTTCCATTTGCTGAGGAGTGCTTTACTTCCAACTATGTGGTCAAATTTGGAATAAGTGATGTGGTGCTGAGAATAATTTAGTATATTCTGTTGATCTGAGGTGGAGAGTATCTGTAGATGTCTATTAAGTCTGCTTGGTGCAGAGCTTAGTTAAATTCCTGGATATCCTTTTTAACTTTCTTTCTCATTGATCTGTCTAATGTTGACTGTGGGGTGATAAAATCTCCCATTATTATTGTGTGGGAGTCTAAGACTCTTTGTAGGTCTCTAAGGACTTGCTTTCTGAATCTAGGTGCTCCCATATTGGATGCAAATATATTTACGATAGTTAGCTCTTCTTGTTGAATTGATCTCTTTACCATTATGTAATGACCATCTTTGTCTCTTTTGATCTTTGTTGGTTTAAAGTCTGTTTTATCAGAGACTAGAATTGCAACCCCTGCTTTTTTTCTTTTCCATTTGCTTGGTAGGTATTCCTCCATCCCTTTGCTTTGAGCCTATGTGTGTCTCTGCACATGCGATGGGTCTCCTGGATACAGCAAACTGATGGATCTTGACCCTCTATCTAATTTGCCAGTCTGTGTCTTTTAATTGGAGTACTTAGCCTGTTTACGTTTAAGGTTAATATTGTTATGTGGGAATTTGATCCTGTTGTTATGATGTTAGCTGGGTTATTTTGCTTGTTATTTGATACAGTTTCTTCCTACCATCGATGGTCTTTAAAATTTGGCGTGTTTTTCACAGTGGCTGGTAATGGTTGTTCCTTTCCATGTTTAGTGCTTCCTTCAGGAGCCCTTGTAGGGCAGGCCTAGTGGTCACAAAATCTCTCAGCATTTGCTTGTCTGTAAAGGAGTTTATTTCTCTTTCACTTATGAAACTTAGTTTGGCTGGATATGAAATCCTGGGTTGAAAATTCGTTTCTTTAAGAATGTTGAATATTGGTCCCCACTCTCTTCTGGCTTGTAGAGTTTCTGCTAAGAGATCCGCTGTTAGTCTGATGGGCTTACCTTTCTGAGTAACCCAACCTTGCTCTCTGGCTTCCTTTAATATTTTTTTTCTTCATTTCAACTTTGATGAATCTGATAATTAAGTGTCTTCGAATTGCTCTTCTTGAGGAGTATCTTTAAGGTAATCTCTGTATTTCCTGAATTTGAATGTTGGCCTGCCTTGCTAGGCTGGGGAAGTTCTCCTGGATTATATCCTGCAGAGTGTTTTCCAACTTCGTTCCATTCTCCCCATCACTTTCAGGTACACCAATCAGATGTAGATTTGGTCTTTTCACATTGTCCCATATTTCTTGAAGTCTTTGTTCATTTCTTTTTACTCTTTTTTCTCTAAACTTCTCTTCTCACTTCATTTCGTTAATTTGATCTCCTATCACTGATGCCCTTTCTTCCAGTTGATCGAATCAGCTACTGAAGCTTGAGCATTCATCACGTAGTTCTAATGCTGGTTTTCAGCTCCATCAAGTCATTTAAGGACTTCTCTACCCTGCTTATTCCAGTTAGCCATTTGTTTAATCTTTTTTTGAGGTTTTTAGCTTCTTTGGTCTGCATTCAAACTTCCTCTTTTAGCTCAGAGAAGTTTGATCATCTGAAGCCTTCTTGTCTCAATTTGTCAAAGTGATTCTCCATCCAGTTTTGTTCTGTTGCTGGCAAGGAGTTGCATTCCTTTGGGGGGGGGGGGAAAGTAACTGTGATTTTTATAATTTTCAGCTTTTTTTTTTTGCTCTGTTTTTACCCCCCATCTTTCTGGTTTTATCTACCTTTGGTCTTTGATGATGGTGACGTACGGATGGGGTTTTGGTGTGGATGTCCTTTCTGTTTGCTAGTTTTTTCTTTCTTTCTTTCTTTCTTTCTTTCTTTCTTTCTTTCTTTCTTTCTTTCTTTCTTTCTTTCTTCTTTCTTTCTTTCTTTCTTTCTTTCTTTCTTTCTTTCTTTCTTTCTTTCTTTCTTTCTTTCTTTCTTTCTTTCTTTCTTTCTTTCTTTCTTTCTTTCTTTCTTTCTTTCTTTTTGTTTGCGATGGAGTCTTGCTCTGTTGCCCAGGCTGGAGTGCAGTGGCACAATCTCAGCTCACAGCAAGCTCCACCTCCTGGGTTCTCACCATTCTCCTGCCTCAGCCTCCTGAGTCGCAGGGATTATAGGCAACTGCCACCATGCCTGGCCAATTTTTTGTATTTTTAGTAGAGACGGGGTTTGACTGTGTTAACCAGGCTGGTCTTGATCTCCTGATTTCGTGATATGCCCACCTTGGTCTCCCAAAGTGCTGAGATTACAGGCATGAAACACCGCGCCTGGCCTGTTAGTTTTCATTCTAACAGTCAGGACCCTCAGCTGCAGTTGGAGTTGGAGTTTGGAGTTGGATTTTGGAGTTGGAGTTTGCTGGAGGTCCACTCCAGACACTATTTCACTGGGTATCAGCAGCACAGGCTGCAAAACAGCCAATATTACTGAAGAGCAAATGTTGCTGCCTGATCTTTCCTCTGGAAGCTTCATCTCAGAGGGGGACCAGGCCATGTGAGGTGTCAGTCTGCCCCTACTGGAGGGTGCCTCCCAGTTATGCTACTTGGGGGTCAGGGACCCACCTGAGGAGGCAGTCTGTCCATTCTTAGATCTCAAACTCCATGTTAGGAGAACCACTACTCTCTTCAAAGCTGTCGGACAGGAACATTTAAGTCTGCAGAGGTTTTTGTTGCCTTTTGTTCGGCTATGCCCTTCCCCCAGAGGTGGAGTCTACAGAGGCAGGCAGGCCTCCTTGAGCTGTGGTGGGCTCCACTCAGTTCAAGTTTTCCAGCTGCTTTGTTTACCTACTCAAGCCTCAGCACTGGTGGGCACTCCTCCCACAGCCTCACTACCGCCTTGCAGTTCGATCTCAGACTGCTGTACTAGCAATGAGTGAGGCTCCATGGGTGAGCACAATATTAGGGTGGGAGTGACCCGATTTTCCAGGTGCCATCTGTCACAGCTTCCCTTGGCTAGGAAAGGCAATTCCCTGATCCCTTGCACTTCCCATGTGAGGCATTGTCTCACCCTGCTTCAGCTCACATTTGGTGGGCTGCACCCACTGTCCTGTACCCACTGCCTAACAAGCCCCAGTGAGATGAACCCAGTACCTCAGTTGGAAATGCAGACATCACCCGTCTTCTGTGTTGCTCATGCTGGGAGCTGTAGACTGGAACTGTTCCTATTCCACCATCTTGGAACCCAGCCTAAATTACCGATGTTTACATACAGAATTTCTTTCAGTATTCTGACTCCGATTTCATTCTTTAACATTTTTTCTCTGTGATATAAGACTAATTAAGCCTAACATTTGCAGTTCTTGGGAAAGATGGTTATTTCAACTGTATCTAATAATATCTTATGGGTCTTTAGAATTGAAGAAGAGCTTTATTTTAGTCTGAATATGTAAATATGTAGATTTTAATATGTTTAGGATTTGTGTCCCTAGCCAAATCTCATTTTGAATTGTAATCTATATAATCCCCATAGTCTCCATGTATCAAAGGAGAGACTGAGGTAGGTAATAGAATCATATGGGAAGTTTCCCCCATGCCATTCTCATTATGGTGAGTTCTTATGAGACCTAATGGTTTATAAGGGGCTCTTCCTCATTAGCTCAGGAGTTTTTCTTTCTGTCACCTTGTGAAGAAGGTGCCTTTCTTCCCCTATGCCTTCTGCCATGATTGTAAATTTCTTGAGGCCTCCACAGCCTTGCTAAACTGTGAGCCCATTAAACCTCTTTCTTTACAAGTTACCCACTCTCAGGCAGTTCTTTATAGCAATATGAAAGTAGAGTGATATATTCAGCTAGAATTTGGATGTCAGTTCCTGTATGTGCAGTGATGTAGTTTGGTTCTGTGTCCCTACCAAAATATTATGTTGAGTTTTAATCCCAGGTGTTGGAGAATGGGCCTACTGGGATGTAATTGAATGATGGGGTTGGATTTCTCCCTTGCTCTTCTCATGATAGGGTTCTTATGAGATCTTGTTGTTTGAAAGTCTGGGCCAGTCACTGTTGTTCATGCCTGTAATCCTAGAATTTTGAGAGACTGAGGCAGGTAGATCGCCTGAAGTCAGGAGTTCGAGACCAACCTAGACAACATGGTGAAATCCCATCTCTACTAAAAACACAAAAACATTAGCAAGGTGTGGTGGCGGGAACTTGTAATTACAGCTACTTGGGAGGCTGAAGCTGGAGAATTGCTTGAATCCAGGAGTCAGAAGCTGCAGTGAGGTGAGGTTGTGGCATTGCACTCCAGCCTGGGTGATAAGAGTGAAACAAGAAAGAAAGAAAGAAAGAAAGAAAGAAAGAAAGAAAGAAAGAAAGAAAGAAAGAAAGAAAGAAAGAAAGAAAGAAAGAAAGAAAGAAAGAAAGAAAGAAAGAAAGAAAGAAAGAAAGAAGGGAGGGAGGGAGGGAGGGAAGAGAAGGAAAGAAGGAAGGAAGGAAGGAAGGAAGGAAGGAAGGAAGGAAGGAAGGAAGGAAGGAAAATGTGTAGCACCTCCTCCTTTACTCTATCTCTGTTTTGCAGGCCATGTGAAGATGCCCCTGCCTGCATCTGCATCCCTCTATGCTTTGCCTTCTGCCACAATTGTAAGTTTCCTAAGGCCTCACCACAAGCAGAAATCTGTACAACCTGCAGAAGAGTGAGTGCAATTAAACCTCATTTCCTTATAAATTACCCAGTCTCGAGTCTCAATTTATTTAAAAAAAAAAACAAAAAACAAAAACTGGTGTTAAAACACACTAATACATACAGCATCAAAAAATATGTATATTTTTTAGACAGAGACTCACTCTCTCTCCTTGGATGGAATGCAGTGGTATGATTTTGGCTAACTGCAACCTCTCTCTCCTGGATTCAAGCAATTCTCCTGCCTCAGCCTCCCAAGTAGGTGGGACTACTGGCATGTGCCACCAAGACTGGCAATTTTTTTGTATTTTTAGTAGTGACAGGGTTTCACCATGTTGATCAGGCTGGTATCAAACTTCTGACCTCAAATTATCTGCCCGCCTCAGCTTCCCAAAATTTGGGACCTGAGCCACTGTGCTCAGTCATAGACCATCAGTTTTAACATGATTTCACTTTCTTTTGAAGTTTGATTACATGAGTTTTGTTAACACAACCCACTCCAACCCTTCTCTTAGAATAACCTGCCGGCTTTCATACCTACATTTCCGGGACACAGACAGCATGAAAGCATTGCATATTTATTCTAGGTCAGACCTACAAATATTGGTGATCTAATATAGCCTCTGATGAGTTAAGAAGCAGTGACTACCTTTCCACAGCAGTTCCAGTTGCTATCCAAGTTTCAATGTAGACTATGTCAATGCTGATAGGTGAATATCAGTTCAGAGGACTTTGCTAGATATCTTCCTTTTTCCTTTTTCATTCTTTCACCTTCTGCTCTGCACATAATACCCTTCAATAATGCAGAACAGTACAATAGCTGTTCTTCAACAATGATTCTGCCAGACCTTAATAAACATAATCTTCAGTATCAAATTCAGGAAGAATTACACTGTCAACATTTTACAAGGTCATGGAGTTGATACTTATATGCATTTTTCTTCATTTGTCATGAATATCCTAACTGTCCTATATTACCAGACCATCAAAATCTGTCATATTATAATGCGTATTAGAAAATTTAATATTCATAGTATAATGGAGTACTTTTTCCATTTCTGGAAAATGTATATTTGGAATTAGTTGTCCAATAGTGACATAAGAAAAAAATCACATTTACTTTGTGAAAATAAGTGAGTAGCTATAGATAAATATACATGTGGCCTGAGACTAGAGTATGGGATGAAAAGAAGACAAATATGTCAAGTATAATGCAAGATTAGAGTGAGAAGTCTACAGTTAACTTACACCAGGCTATGTGTTCCTTTTCATCAAGGCTGCCTGAGGCACTGATAACAGTGCATATGATCCCTGATGTCTACAAATTTCCCTGTTCTCCATTGTTCTTGTAACAATTTCTAATGAAGAAATATACAAACGTTACTGAAAGATGTAGAAAACGAAAAACATAAATAAAGTCATATGGCATGATTTTGGATGAGATTTGTCAGTATTCTTAACATGTTAAATCTTTTAGATTTAACCTATCAGGTTTGACACAACACTAAACAAAACCATAGTGCAATTTTGTTCCGTTCTTTGTATTAAAAATTATTTTTGTATTCATCTAGAAGAACAAACATACAAGCAGAGTCATGACAATTTGAGAAAGAAGATCAATAGAGTAAGACAGAGGGAGATTTGAATTATCTTGGTATAAATTTCAAATTACTAAAATGGTGTTGTATTATAATTGGTCTATGGTGACTGCTAATGGCAAAATAAAGTAGACAAAAGATAAAACAAATGAAAACACAAAAAAGCCAAAGTGTGTTGGATTACCTTGCAATGCAAGGTTGTAAGTATTTGGATTAACTCTTTAGGAAAAGAAAATCATTATTTATCTAATTGAACCTCAGGATTAAATATAGTTATTAGGAGTCACTCCGTCTATTCAAGAAGAAAAATCATCACTCTCATCCTAATAAACAAAACAACACACATTTATTTAAAAGATTTTTTTAGTCAAAAATATTGTAGCTCTTTCCGGTTTTTTGTGTGGGTTTTTTTTTTTTTTTTTTTTTTTTTTCTGAGACCGAGTTCCTATCTGTTGCCCAGGCTGGAGTGCAATGGCGCAATCTCAGCTCACTGCAAGCTCCGACTCCCAGGTTCATGCCATTCTCCTGCTTCAGCCTCCCAAGTAGCTGGAACTACAGGCACCCACCACCATGTCAAGATAACTTTTTGTATTTTTAATAGAGATGGAGTTTCACTGTGTTAGCCAGGATGGTCTCAATGTCCTGACTTTGTGATTCACCTGCTTCAGCCTCCCAAAGTGTTGGAATTAAAGGTGTGAGCCACGACGCTGGGCCAAAAAAATATAGTTTTTTAAAACTTTTGTGGCTTTTTAGGTTTGTTTTGGTTTTGTTCTGAGACAGGGTCTTGTTCTGTTGTCCATACTAGAGTGTAGTGGTACAGTTGTAACTCATTGTAGATTTTAACTCCCAGCTTCAAGGCATCCTACCACCTCAACCTCCAGAGTGGTTTGCACTACCAGCATGTAACAGCATGCTTAGCTAATTTTTAAAGATATTTTTAGGCCGGGCATGGTGGCTCATGCCTATAGTCTCAGCCCTTTGGGAGGCTGAGGTGGGTGGATTACCTAAGGTCAGGAGTTCAAGACAAGCCTGGCCAAGATAGTGAAACCCCATCTCTAGTAAAAATACAAAAACAGCTGGGTGTCATGGCACATGCCTGTAATCCCAGCTACTTGGGGGACTGAGGCAGGAGAATTGCTTGAGCCTGGGAGGCAGGGGTTGCAGTGAGCCGAGATCATGCCACTGCACTCCACCATGTCCAACAGAGTGAGACTCTCTCTCAAAAATAAAAAAAAAAAATAGAGAGACAGGAGCTCACTATGTTATCTAGGCTTGTCTTGAAGTACTGGCCCCAAGTGATCTTCATGCCTTGGCTTCCCAAAGTGCTGGGATTATAGGCGTGAGGCACTGTGCCTAGCTAAAAAATTTAATTAAAGCTCAGGAAACAATGAAACACCTATAAACCCAATTCAAAATGTAACAAGCTCTATATAAGAAAGAAAACACCTTGACAACTTTCATCTTGGATTTGGAGAGGCGGAGGAAGCTGCTAATGTTGGAAAGGAGACACTAGCTAAATTTTTCATAAAGTGTAGTGACCACAGGACCACAGGACCACAGGCAGGTGGGCATATCAGTTTAGACAACTGAGAAGGACTAGTCTCTGAACACATCCTCATCCACCTGCCAACTGTTTCCCAAACATCTCTACAGAGGGTAGAGTGACAGTGTCAAATATAGTGGAGACAGGAGGAGAGAGCTGGGAAACATAGCTCCTCAAGCACAATCTACTTCAAGTTCAAGGCAGCCTCTCCCAGAAGGTGGGGGTCAGGGAAGGATACTTTAATGAAACCCTGCGTGGACATCCCTGACCTTCACAGGGTATAAGACAACAGCTCTCCAAACATTGAAGGCAGTGTCACAAGGTGAAGAAAGAAAGTTCTCTTGATGTACAGAAAGCTGGGCATGAGAGACAGACCAAATAGATACTCCAGGAATACTCCCAAAATAGCACTGAAATATTCCATGAAAATTTCCAGAAATAAACAAATCTCAAATTTTAAAGTACATGTTGTTATAAGTAGCATGTATTAGTCCATTCTCACAGTACTATAAAGACACTACCTGAGACTGAGTAATTTAAATGGGGAAAAAAAATAACTCAATTGACTCACTGTTCCACACAGCAAGGAAGCCTCAGAAAACTTAATAATCATGGCAGAAGGTAAAGCAGGCACATCTTACATAGTGGCAGGAGAGACAGAGCATGCAAGCGGGGGAAATGCTAGATGCTCATAAAACCATCAGATCTCATGAGAAATCACTCACTATCACAATAACAACATGGTAAACTACTCCCATGATCCAATCACTTTCCACCAGGTCTCTCCCTAAACACATGCAGATTACAATTCAAGATGAGATTTGGGTAGGGACAAAAAGCCTAACCATATCATAGCATGATGAAATCTCTCACCATTCTTCTCTGTCCTGCCTGGGGCATGAATCATCCTTCTCTTCAGTGTATCTATTCTGTAGACAATTAGGAGTCATCTCAGTTACTGGAGGCACTGCCCTGATATGGCAGTGCTTGAGTGGTTAAATAATCCTTATTTTCCTTAGTAATGGCCCCAAAGCATAAGAGTAGACATGCTGACATATCATTATAATTGATCTCTTTTTTATTAATTTTCTCACTGTCCCTAATTTATAATTAAACTTTCATAAGTACATAGCTATAGGAAAATATAGTATCTAAAGCGTTCAGTATTATCTGCAGTTTCAGGGATCTAATGGGGCCTTCAAACATATCACCCATGGTAAGGGGAAATGACTGAAGTATAATTTTTTTAATGTTCACTGGGATATATTAAAGATAAATATTGAATTTTCTACAGTCATGCTTTCAGCAGAACTTTCTGAGATGATGGAAGTTGGATTAGTCTCTTGGAAATGCTATAATAAAAATACCAGAGACTAGGTAGCTTATACAAAACACTAATATATTTCTCATAGTTTGGGAGGCTGGAAGACCAAAATTAAGACACCATCAGATTCAGTGTGTGGTGAGGACCAGCTTCCCCCTTCATAGATGTCCCCTTCTTGTGTTCTCACATAGTAGAAGGTGTGAGGGAGCTCTCTGGGGTCCTTGTTATGAGAGTACTAATCCCACTCACAAGTTCCACTTTCATTACCTCATCACCTCCCAAAGGTCCACCTTTCTAATACCGTCACCTTGGCTGTTAGGTTTCAACACAGGAATTAAATAGGAGGACATAAATGTTTAGTAGATAGAAGAAGTATTTTGCATTATTCAATATAGTAGCCATAAGCCACCTTGGCTAGTGAGCACTTGAAATGTGGCTAGTGTGAGTTAGGGGCTGATTTTTGACTTCTTTAATTTTTTTTTCATTTTTTTTTATTATTATACTTTGAGTTCTAGGGTACATGTGCATAACGTGAAGGTTTGTTACATATGTATACTTGTGCCATGTTGGTATGCTGCACCCATCAACTCGTCAGCACCGATCAACTCTTCATTTACATCAGGTAGAACTCCCAATGCAATCCCTCCCCTCTTCCCCCTCCCCATGATAGGCCCCAGTGTGTGATGTTCCCTTTCCGGGTCCAAGTGATCTCATTGTTCACTTCCCACCTATGAGTGAGAACATGCGGTGTTTGGTTTTCTGTTCTTGTGATAGTTTGCTAAGAATGACGGTTTCCAGCTGCATCCATGTCCCTACAAAGGACACAAACTCATGCTTTTTGATGGCTGCATAGTATTCCATGGTGTATATGTGCGACATTTTCTTAATCCAATCTGTCACTGATGGACATTTGGGTTCATTCCAAGTCTTTGCTATTGTGAATAGTGCTGCAATAAACATACGTGTGCATGTGTCTTTATAGCAGCATGATTTAGAATCCTTTGGGTATATCCCCAGTAATGGGATGGCTGGGGCATATGGTACATCTAGTTCTAGATCCTTGAGGAATCGCCATACTGTTTTCCATAATGGCTGAACTAGTTTACAATCCCACCAACACTGTAAAAGTGTTCCTATTTCTCCACATCCTCTCCAGCACCTCTTGTTTCCTGACTTTTTAATGATCGCCATTCTAACTGGTGTGAGATGGTATCTCATTGTGGTTTTGATTTGCATTTCTCTGATGGCCAGTGATGATGAGCATTTTTTCATGTGTCTGTTGGCTGTATGAATGTCTTCTTTTGAGAAATGTCTGTTCATATCCTTTGCCCACTTTTTGATGGGGTTGTTTGTTTTTTTCTTGTAAATTTGTTTGAGTTCTTTGTAGGTTCTGGATATTAGCCCTTTGTCAGATGAGTAGATTGCAAAAATTTTCTCCCATTCTGTAGGTTGCCTGTTCACTCTGATGGTAGTTTCTTTTGCTGTGCAGAAGCTCTTTAGTTTAATGAGATCCCATTTGTCAATTTTGGCTTTTGCTGCCGTTGCTTTTGGTGTTTTAGACATGAAGTCTTTGCCCATGCCTATGTCCTGAATGGTACTACCTAGGTTTTCTTCTAGGATTTTTATGGTATTAGGTCTGACATTTAAGTCTCTAATCCATCTTGAATTAATTTTCGTATAAGGAGTTAGTAAAGGATCCAGTTTCAGCTTTTTACTTATGGCTAGCCAATTTTCCCAGCACCATTTATTAAATAGGGAATCCTTTCCCCATTTCTTGTTTCTCTCAGGTTTGTCAAAGATCAGATGGCTGTAGATGTGTGGTATTGTTTCTGAGGACTTTGTTCTGTTCCATTGGTCTATATCTCTGTTTTGGTACCAGTACCATGCTGTTTTGGTTACTGTAGCCTTGTAGTATAGTTTGAAGTCAGGTAGCGTGATGCCTCCAGCTTTGTTCTTTTGACTTAGGATTGTCTTGAAGATGCAGGCTCTTTTTTGGTTCCATATGAAATTTAAAGCAGTTTTTTCCAATTCTGTGAAGAAACTCATTGGTAGCTTGATGGGGATGGCATTGAATCTATAAATTACCTTGGGCAGTATGGCCATTTTCACGATATTGATTCTTCCTATCCATGAGCATGGTATGTTCTTCCATTTTTTTGTGTCCTCTTTTATTTCACTGAGCAGTGGTTTGTAGTTTTCCTTGAAGAGTTAGACCAATATCCCTGATGAACATCGATGCAAAAATCCTCAATAAAATACTGGCAAATCGGATCCACCAGCACATAAAAAAGCTTATCCACCATGATCAAGTGGGCTTCATCCCTGGGATGCAAGGCTGTTCAACATTTGCAAATCAATAAACATAATCCAGCATATAAACAGAACCAAAGACAAGAACCACATGATTATCTCAATAGATGCAGAAAAGGCTTTTGACAAAATTCAACAGCCCTTCATGCTAAAAATGCTCAATAAATTCTGTATTGACGGAAGGTACCTCAAAATAATAAGAGCTATTTATGACAAACCCACAGCCAATATCATACTGAATGGGCAAAAACTGGAAAAATTCCCTTTGAAAACTGGCACAAGACAGGGATGCCCTCTCTCACCACTCCTATTTAACATAGTGTTGGAAGTTCTGGCTAGGGCAATTAGGCAAGAGAAAGAAATCAAGGGTATTCAGTTAGGAAAAGAAGAAGTCAAATTGTCCCTCTTTGCAGATGACATGATTGTATATTTAGAAAACCCCATTGTCTCAGCCCAAAATCTCCTTAAACTGATAAGCAACTTCAGCAAAGTCTCAGGATACAAAATTAATGTGCAAAAATCACAAGCATTCTTATACACCAGTAACAGACAAACAGAGAGCCAAATCATGAATGAACTTCCATTCACGATTGCTCCAAAGAAAATAAAATACCTAGGAATCCAACTTACAAGGGATGTAAAGGACTTCTTTAATTCTACTTTCTTCCAATATCCATATATGACTCACAATTACCATATTGGAGAATACAACTCCAGGTTAGAGGTGGGCAACCATTTTCTATTAAATACCAGGCAGGAGGAGGGGTCTATAGGAGGGTTGTCCAACCCCTGGACCACAGAGCAGTGCTGTGGTCACAAAGCAGGAGGTGAGTGATGGGGAAGGAAGCAAAGTTTCATCTGTATTTACAGACACTCCCCATCACTCACATTACTGTCTGAGCTCCACCTCCTGTCACATCAGCAGCAGCATTAGATTCTCCTAGGAGTGCAAACCCTATTGTGAAACATGCATGTTATGGATCTAGGTTGTGCACTTCTTATAAGAATCTGATGCCTGATGATCTGTCACCATCTCCCATCACCTCCAGATGGGACCAACTTGTTGCAGGAAAACAATCTCAGGTCTCCCACTGATTCTACAGGTGAATTGTGTAATTATTTCATTATAAAAATAAAGTGTAAAATAAATGTCATGTTCTTGAATCATCTTGAACTCATACAATGCAGCCCAGTCAGTGAAAACATTTTCTTCCATGAAACTGGTCCCTGGTTCCAAAAAGATTGGGGACAACTGTTCTAGTTTTGGGTTTATAGACTGAGAGGCAAAATCAAGGATATCATGTTGGTACACATATAACTATTTAAAATCACCCATTTAAAAATATAGAAACCCTTCTTATCTAGTAGACCACACAAAACAAGGTGGTGGGCTAGAGTTTTGTTACAGAATAATCACTAATATATGTATGTGTGTGTGTGCATGTAGATGTGCATATACATGTATATGTTTATATGTATGTGTATGTATACATGCATATACACATATATGAATTTGTACATACATATGTGTGTATACTTTTTTTAGTAGATGAGATTAAACCACATATTAAGTGTATTAGTAGAGGAGATTAAATCACATACTAAGTGTATCTTTGTTTTTATACTGTTAATAAAGATATAATTGAGAATGGGTAATTGGTAAAGGAAAGAGGTTTAATGGACTCACAGTTCCACTTGGCTGGGGTTGCCTCACAATCGTGATGGAAGGTGAAGGGTAAGTGAACACATGTCTTATATGGCAGCAGGCAAAAAGAGCAGATGAGCAGGGACTCCCATTTATAAAACCATCAGAACTTGTGAGACTTATTCACTACCACAAGAAAAATATAGGGAAAATTGCCTTCGTCATTTAATTAATTATCTTCACCTGACACTGCTCTTGACATGTGGAGATTACAATACAAAGTGAGATTTGGGTGGAGATGCAGCCAAATAATGTCAGTAAGAAAGAATGAATCCAAAGGAAAGTATAAAAAGAGTAATGGAATAATACAAAACAGATGAAAAATAACTATGGTAGAATTATACTTAATGAAATACACACACACATTTTGGTGGAATATTAAATGGCAAGACTACTTTTTTAAAGCATCTGGAGTACGTTTTATAAGGTAAGACATATGATGATGCCACTACCAAGCACTTCCTCTCCTAGATAATTATTTAAGAGGAATGAAAATACAAATCCTCACAGAGACTCTTCAAGAAATACTGTGACTTGTTTATTCATAGTAAAGAAAAACAGGAAACAATTCATATGTCTATGAAAAGGGAAATGATTCTTCCTATCCATGAGCATGGTATGTTCTTCCATTTGTTTGTGTCCTCTTTTATTTCACTGAGCAGTGGTTTGTAGTTCTCCTTGAAGAGGTCCTTTACATCCCTTGTCAGTTGGATTCCTAGGTATTTTATTCCCTTTTGAAGCAATTGTGAATGGAAGTTCATTCATGATTTGGCTCTCTGTTTGTCTGTTACTGGTGTATGAGAATGCTTGTGATTTTTGCACATTAATTTTGTATCCTGAGACTTTGCTGAAGTTGCTTGTCAGCTTAAGGAGATTTTGGGCTGAGACAATGGGGTTTTCTTTTTTTTTTTTTTTTTTTTTTTGAGACGGAGTCTCGCTCTGTCGCCCAGGCTGGAGTGCAGTGGCACTATCTCGGCTCACTGCAAGCTCCGCCTCCCGGGTTCCTGCCATTCTCCTGCCTCAGCCTCCTGAGTAGCTGGGACTACAGGCGCCCGCAACCTTGCCCGGCTAATTTTTTTGTATTTTTAGTAGAGACGGGGTTTCACCGTGTTAGCCAGGATGGTCTCGATCTCCTGACCTCGTGATCCGCCCGTCTAGGCATCCCAAAGTGCTGGGATTACAGGCTTGAGCCACCGCGCCCGGCCAGACAATGGGGTTTTCTAAATATACAATCATGTCATCTGCAAAGAGGGACAATTTGACTTCTTCTTTTCCTAACGAATACCCGTGATTTCTTTATCTTGCCTGATTGCCCTAGCCAGAACTTCCAACACTATGTTGAATAGGAGTGGTGAGAGAGGGCATTCCTGTCTTGTGCCAGTTTTCAAAGGGAATTTTTCCAGTTTTTGCCCATTCAGTATGATATTGGCTGTGGGTTTGTCATAAATAGCTCTTATGATTTTGAGGTACCTTCCGTCAATACGGAATTTATTGAGCGTTTTTAGCATGAAGGGCTGTTGAATTTTGTCAAAAGCCTTTTCTGCATCAATTGAGATAATCATGTGGTTCTTGTCTTTGGTTCTGTTTATATGCTGGATTATGTTTATTGATTTGCGAAAGTGGAACCAGCCTTGCATCCCAGGGATGAAGCCCACTTGATCATGGTGGATAAGCTTTTTTATGTGTTGCTGAATCCGGTATGCCAGTATTTTATTGAGGATTTTTGCATCAATGTTCTTCAGGGATATTGGTCTAAAATTCTCTTTTTTTGTTGTGTCTCTGCCAGGCTTTGGTATCAGGATGATGTTGACCTCATAAAATGAGTTAGGGAGGATTCCCTCTTTTTCTATTGATTGGAATAGTTTCAGAAGGAATGGTACCAGCTCCTCCTTGTACCTCCGGTAGAATTCAGCTGTGAATCCATCTGGTCCTGGACTTTTTTTGGTTGGTAGGCTATTAATTATTGCCTCAATTTCAGAGCCTGTTCTTGGTCTATTCAGGGATACAACTTCTTCCTGGTTTAGCCTTGAAAGAGTGTAAGTGTCCAGGTAATTATCCATTTCTTCTATATTTTCTAGTTTATTTGTGTAGAGTTCTCTGATGGTAGTTTGTATTTCTGTGGGGTCGGTGGTGATATCCCCTCTATCATTTTTTATTGCGTCTATTTGATTCTTCTCTCTTTTCTTCTTTATTAGTCTTGCTAGCGGTCTGTCAATTTTGTTGATCTTTTCACAAAACCAACTCCTGGATTCGTTGATTTTTTGGAGGGTTTTTTGTGTCTCTATCTCCTTCAGTTCTGCTCTGATCTTAGTTATTTCTTGCTTTCTGCTAGGTTTTGAATGTGTTTGCTCTTGCTTCTCTAGTTCTTTTAATTGTGATGTCAGAGTGTCAATTTTAGATCTTTCCTGCTTTCTCTTGTGGCCATTTAGTGCTATAAATTTCCCTCTACACACTGCTTTAAATGTGTCCCAGAGATTTTGATATGTTGTATCTTTGTTCTCAGTGGTTTCAAAGAACATCTTTATTTCTGCCTTCATTTCGTTATGTACCCAGTAGTCATTCAGGAGCAGGTTGTTCAATATCGTGAAAAAGGCCATACTGCCCAAGGTTATTTATAGATTCAATGCCATCCCCATCAAGCTACCAATGAGTTTCTTCACAGAATTGGAAAAAACTGCTTTAAATTTCATATGGAACCAAAAAAGAGCCTGCATCTTCAAGACAATCCTAAGTCAAAAGAACAAAGCTGGAGGCATCACGCTACCTGACTTCAAACTATACTACAAGGCTACAGTAACCAAAACAGCATGGTACTGGTACCAAAACAGAGATATAGACCAATGGAACAGAACAGAGTCCTCAGAAATAATACAATACATCTACAGCCATCTGATCTTTGAAAAACCTGAGAGAAACAAGAAATGTGGGAAGGATTCCCTATTTAATAAATGGTGCTGGGAAAATTGGCTAGCCATAAGTAAAAAGCTGAAACTGGATCCTTTCCTAACTCCTTATACGAAAATTAATTCAAGATGGATTAGAGACTTAAATGTTAGACCGAATACCATGAAAACCCTATAGGGAAACCTAGGTAGTACCATTCAGGACATAGGCATGGGCAAAGACTTCATGTCTAAAACACCAAAAGCAATGGCAGCAAAAGCCAAAATTGACAAATGGGATCTCAGTAAACTAAAGAGCTTCTGCACAGCAAAAGAAACTACCATCAGAGTGAACAGGCAACCTACAGAATGGGAGAAAATTTTTGCATTCTACTCATCTGACAAAGGGCTCATATCCAGAACCTACAAAGAACTCAACAAATTTACAAGAAAAAAACAAACAACCCCATCAAAAAGTGGGCAAAGGATATGAACAGACATTTCTCAAAAGAAGACATTCATACAGCCAACAGACACATGAAAAAATGCTCATCATCACTGGCCATCAGAGAAATGCAAATCAAAACCACAATGAGATACCATCTCACACCAGTTAGAATGGCGATCATTCAAAAGTCAGGAAACAACAGGTGCTGGAGAGGATGTGGAGAAATAGGAACACTTTTACAGTGTTGGTGGGATTGTAAACTAGTTCAGCCATTATGGAAAACAGTATGGCGATTCCTCAAGGATCTAGAACTAGATGTACCATATGACCCAGCCATCCCATTACTGGGGATATACCCAAAGGATTCTAAATCATGCTGCTATAAAGACACATGAACACGTATGTTTATTGCGGCACTATTCACAATAGCAAAGACTTGGAATCAACCCAAATGTCCATCAGTGACAGACTGGATGAAGAAAATGTGGCACATATACACCATGGAATACTATGCAGCCATCAAAAAGGATGAGTTTGTGTCCTTTGTAGGAACATGGATGCAGCTGGAAACCGTCATTCTTAGCAAACTATCACAAGAACAGAAAACCAAACACCGCATGTTCTCACTCATAGGTGGGAACTGAACAAGAGGTCACTTGGACTCGGGAAGGGGAACATCACACACTGGGGCCTATCATGGGGAGGGGGAAGAGGGGAGGGATTGTATTGGGAGTTATACCTGATGTAAATGATGAGTTGATGGGTGCTGACGAGTTGATGGGTACAGCACACCAACATGGCACAAGTATACATATGTAACAAACCTTCACGTTATGCACATGTACCCTAGAACTTAAAGTATAATAATAATAATAAATTAATTAAAAAAAAGAAAGAGAAATGAATAAAGAAATTGCAATAGATCCACACAATGAATACCATAGTAACTCATTTTCATGCTGCAGATAAAAACATACCTGAGACTGGGTACTTTATTTAAAAAAAAAAAAAAAGTTTTAATGGATTCACAGTTCCACGTGGCTGGGTAGAAGGCGATGGTAGAATCATGGTAGAAGGCGATGGGCATGTCTTACATGGTGGCAGAGAAGAGAGATAACGAGAACCAAGGGAAAGGGGTTTCCCCAAATACTATTCATCAACAAAAGCCAATGGAAGAATGGGTGCCCATCTGATTAAATGTTTAGAATTCAGACAGACTAGTACAATCACTACGCAAGTCAAAAGCTGGGTCAAAATGAGCAACCTTGAAATGCCCCTTGTGTCCTTCCTAAGAAGACTAATTTTGCTTGCTTTTAAAGATTTCTGTGTTTTCCAAACTTTCTACAAGGAATGCAAACATTTTTAAATATATGTTTCTCTGTAAGTTTCTTGTTTTTAAATAATTTCTGTACCCTTGTGTCCTAGAATCCACATCCTCTGCTACTTTGCTGGTTAAGAACTGACATATTTAAAATAAAATGTTATCTTTTCAATGATTATCGTAGAACTGTCTTCTGAAGCAATTTAGAATAAAATTGAAGATTGCATTTAATGTCTCTGAGCTTTAATTTCTAATTGGAATCTAGGGTGGAGCAAATAGATTGTAGAAAACAAATTTTAACACAAATTAATATTGTTCCTCATATCATACTGAAATGATTTGATGATTTATCCTATTTTTAATGACTTTATACTTCTGCAAAACACACTAATGGAAACAGATTTTCCTGATTATTTCAGCAAAGTCTTTGGAAGGCAACATATTTTAGTGACACCCTGAATACTGTCTACTCTACACTCTATGTTACCCAGGACAACAGCTATTACAGAAAGAAATTTCTTTGTACCACCCACCTTTGTCATCCAGAAACAAAAATAGTGCCTTAATTGTTCTCTCTGATGTACTTTTGTGTAGATGTCCTAACAACTTAATTCCCAAAGTCGTGGGCCTTGGGAAACAATACAGAATTTTCCAATCCATCCTCATAACTTTAGGCAGGGTCCCACTTCCACTGTGCTAGATTCACATAAGACCGTATTTTTCCTGGAAATCTGCAAGGATATTGCCGCTTTCACTTTGGATTATCTCTCAGACTGGAAGTGCATAGCTATTTTGTATTCCAAAATATAACATGTAAACAGTTCATTTAATGACATTATAAAGTTTCAGAGTTATGCAATGCAAAGAGGGACTGTGCACGGAACATTTGGACTTAAAATTTTGTCTGTCACACACTCTAGTTCTATCAGTAGTTCACAGCACCAACTTTTAAGAATCATTACTACATCAGGATCTATCCAGAAAAATCAACATTCTTACCTGGTCACTGGCTGATGTCAGCCTGATAGATACACTGCCTCCCAGGCCTTGCTTACTTCTTTACTTTGGACATAAGAGGTTCACACGATTGTTTCCAGTGCTTGGCTTTAAATTGTTGTGTCCTGTTTCCTGACCCTTTCATTTATTTCAGCCTCATTCTTTTCTCCAGCTAACATCCATAGTCATGATCTATACACTGGCAGCTTCCAGACACTGGCCCTCAATTCTGACTCTTTTCAGAGTCAAAAGAACCCTCATGAAAGCCCACCTGGCATACACGTGTACCAAGTTCCAGAAGGGACCCTTGGCTTACTTAACACACTTCCTTCTACCTTTTTATCCCTTCTCATGCACCATCAGTAAGTTCTCTTATTTCTGATTTCTACATATGTGGACGTGTGTGAATACACATTTGTGCCTTTGTACTTTGTTTTGTTCTCTTTTAAATTTGTGCATATCCTTAATTTTCACTACCACCACCCAACTTCATACCATTGTCTTCTTCTGCCCAGCTGTTGCAGTAGATTCTCAGCAAGGCATCTCAAATCCCTTTATACTCAACTCCAGTCCATTTTCTTTAGGGCAGTTTAACTTACAATTCTAAAACAAAACTTGGATTGGGCCACTTCCCTGATTAAAATCTTGCAATTATTTTATTATTTATTTAACATTGGAATAGACCAAATGTTTGGAATGGAATGTGTAGGCTTCACTTCATTAATCTTGCTCCTGATTCTGTCCCCCAGAATGCTGCATTATAATGATAAAATGTTCCTAAATAGACAAGAAAGCTAACAAATGGAGTAATTTAAAATTTTTAATAAGATTTAAAGGAATTTCTCCTGTTATTTTGATAGCTGAAATATTTTCTGAGACAGAGTCTCAGCTGGAGTGCAGTAGTGCAATCATAGCTTACTGCAATATCCAACTCCTGGGCTCAAGCAATCCTTCCACCTCAGCCTCCATGGTAGCTGGGTCTACAGACACAGGTCACTATGCCCATTTGATTTTTAAAATATTTTTGGTAGAGATGAGGTCCCACTATTTTGCCCCATGTTCAAGGAATCCTTCTGTCAGGGTTGAGAACTCAGGCTCAACTGATCCTCCAGCCTTGGCCTCTCAAAGTGCTGAGATAACAGATGTGAGCCACCACTCCTAGCCTAATAGCTAACATTTTAACTTTATGATAGAATTTTCTCAAAACAAATAAAAAAATATGTAGAATATCCTGCTTCCAGTTTCCTGATCCAAGGAAGTTAGATTATAGTTTAGATTTTTTTAAAAATTACATAACATATTTGGAATGCTTTTGTATCAATTTTATAGAGAAACTGTAAGTTCATAATAGAATAAGAAAGATTTCCTCTCTCCCACCTTCTTGTCTCTCTAATTACACCATTCCATAAGCCTACTCTCACAACCAGGGACGTGGTCACTTTTCACTATTTATACTGTCCAAATAAGAAATGCAAACTTATTTAAATAAAATAAAAAATGTACTCACTAGATTTGCGAGATTTGTCATAAGCAGATATAGCAGACTGGGTAGCTTAAAACCAACTGAAATTTATTCTCTCCCATTCTGGGGGCTGGAAATCCATGATTAGGCTGTCCCCAGGGTTCATTCCTCCTGAGCCCTCTCTCCTTGGTTTATAGATGCTGCCTTCTGCCTGTGTCCTCAGAGGTTGTTGCTTTGTGTGTGTTTGTGTCCTCATCTCCTCTTTTCATGCTGTGTCTTGGTCTATTTCATGCTGCTATATTACAATACCATAGACTCAGTTGCTAATAAAAATATACATTAATTCTCCCATACTCCTGGAGGGTGGAAGTCTGAGATGAAGGTGTGGGCAGTGCTGATTTCTCCTGAGGCCTCCTTTCCTGGCTTGTAGGTGCTGTCTTCTCGCTGTGTCCTCATGTGGTCTTTCCTCTGTGCATGTCTGTATCCTCATCTCTAATTTAGACACCAGTCCTATAGGATTAGAGCCTGCCCTACTGAGCTCCTTGTATCTTAATTGCCTCTTTAAAGATTGCATTTGCAAATACAGTCACATCTTAAAATTCTAGGGATTAGGACTTCCACACATGAATTTTGGGGGATAAAATTCAGCCTGTAATAAGCACTGTAAATATGAATGCAGTTCCTGATACCCTCTACCACAGTCTATCCTTCTGTGTTATTAGCATGTTCTGATCACTGATGTTGGCAGACCTTGATCTTTTTGATTGGCCTGAATTCCCATGAATATACAGAAACAACTAATTTTGTCATCAGAGTATTCTAAAAGTATTAAATGGGGTTGGATGCACGTATCTGAGTATTTCCTAGATTGTCAATGAATGTCAGTGAGCCTTCATCAACACTTCCTCTCGTATGTTCACTTTTCTAAAACACTAAAAAAAATCTTAAAACTTTAGACATGGGTAGATTTATTTGCCAAACTCCAGGTCTCTGGAAAGCACATTACATTAAAACCTGAAAAAAAAAAATTAGCCATGTTTCAGAAGCAAATTTTACTTTTAAGGAAAGTCAGAAAAACATATTCATCATTTGATATTTGGGCCCTTGCTGCCGGTGGGTTACTTGAAATACTATTAATAGAATTGCAAAATCACAATTCAGATCGAGTCCAGTTTATTTCAATCCATGTGACTTTGGGGAAGACACTGACCTAATCACTGTGATTAGAAAACTGGTTAAACATAGAGTGAACTCACTTCTATCTCTTGGAGAAGTTTAGAGAGACTGTCTGTACTAATTTACAGCAGTTTAACAGAGAAATCCCAGTTTCCTGAAATAAAAAAGTTCACCACCATATCCTTAAATTGTCAGAAGTAACATCTCAGCAAATCAAAACCGCAGTTCTGTTGCACATCCTGTAGGCTAGTTAGTATTATTCAGAAATAAGTGTATGGTTGATGAAAACCATGATCCACTGGAAAGTCTTTACTTCTTTCTACTTTAAATACTAAGGTTTGTAAATTTTTTTTAGAAAGTTTATCTGCCTACCTTCCCCCATCCTACCTTCTGCTCTCACTTGATTCCTATCATAATCCTGAATTGGTTGAAAATATCTTAAAATACTTGAATGGTTAAATCAATGGCTTAAAATGATTGAATCACAATTAGTTGCCATGGAGATGACTGCAATGTCACAAACAAGATTCTGACTTCAAGTGGTGAATAAACAGTAGGCATTCTGAACTCTTCACAAATGAAATCCTGTCTTCATGCAAATAGCCTTCAAATAATCAAGTGTGACTTAAAATGCATAATTTTCTTTTGTTGGATTTTTTTCTTCCTTTGGTGTAGAAAATACATTATCATCTACTAAATTCAGTTATAAAAGGAAAGTGTCATGAAATTTCAAAGATACATTTTAGGTTGAAACATCCCCATATGTAACAATTAAACATCATCAACATGCTGTAGAGATCATTTTAGAAAATGCAATGATTTGTCCAAATTTAACCAATCTTTCCCAAATCAGGAGAGTAACAGCAATCATACTAAATAATTGCCAAATTATGGATTTAAAATTAAGGCACTTGCAATAGATATGAAATATTCTTAACTTGGCTTCTGAGATTATAATAGTTACTGATCACTCTCACATAGTGCCTAAATTTTGACCAAAGATAGACGGACATTTGGGTAATAGATAAATTGACAAGTGATAGATACATATAGATAATACATGATAGGAATAGGTTGATAGATTACAGAGGACAGAGAAATGACAGAGAGATGGATCAGATAGATGACATATACACATATAATACATACATACATACATACATAGAAAACATGATGTAATGATGTTTAGGGCTCCATGAAAATTTTCTTTGGCCAAAATACACCTTGAATAAATGTGGAATAGTATCTAAATTTTCCATGTGAATCAATCTTTACAATAAACAGAAAACAAAGGCAGATAATAGTCACTAAGCATCCACTTGCATATATAATTTCAATTATTGTATATGTGTTCATTGAGCTCTCACAACCAAATTGGTCATGTCGCTGGTAGACTACAGGACACATAGCTTTGGGAAAATTTTTTTGTGAACACCTAAATGTTACATTCTATGACTAGAAATGTTGTCACACATCTGAATCTTGTAGCTTGAGTCAAATGGACTGGGGTGGGTAGATTTTACACAGAGGGAAGGTCTCCTAAATATTTTCTGGATCAATATGCCTTGATGCAGGATTCTTGGGTTCTTAGAGGATGAACTCGTGAAATACTATAGGATTGGTATTGATAGGTGAGATACCATAGGATAGAATACTATAGTATAGGTGTTATGTGTTAGTTCTTTTAAAACAGAATAAAGTGACTTCCATCATAACCACATAGTTTATTTCCATTGTTGTTAATACTTGAAGATACAAGGAATTGTGAGTTGAAATAAGTGGGGAAATCTATTACAGAGAGAACAGACTAACATAAAAAGTTAACCATATTTCTTTACAAGAGCCATTCAGGAAGGTTTAGGGAGGTGAGGGAGTGTCTGAGGGTTCATGTATCTATTACAAAAACAATATGCACTCTTATTTATATATTTAGAGACAGTGCATTGCTCTATTTCCCAGGCTGGAGTGCAGTGGTGCAGTAATGGCTCGCTGAAGCCTTGACCTCCCGGGCTTAAGTGATCCTTTTGCCCTTAGCCTCCTGAGTAACTAGGACTACTGGCACAAGTCACCAGAACTTGATAACATTACCATTTTTAAGCTATTGATGGTCATGAAAATTACAGTGAAAGGTCACCCAAATCTACCACATTGGCATGCCTCTCTCTATTGGTCTATTCTTACATTGTTACAAAGAAATACCAGTGACAGCAGTTTTTTTAATAAAGAAAAGAGATGTAGTTGGCTTACAGTTCTCCAGGCTGTACAGAAAACCTGATGCTGGTATCTGCCTGGTTTCTGGAGAGGCCTCAAGAGAATTACAATCGTGGTGGAAGAAAAAGAGGAAGCAGGGATATTACATGGCCAGAGCGGAGTAAGAGAGAAAAGGGGGATGCGCCACACACATTTTAAACCACCAGCTCTCATGAGAAGCCACTCACTATCTCCATGACAGCATCAAGGGAGTAGTGTTAAACTATTCACCAGAAATCCACCCCTATGATCCAATCACCTCCCACCAGGCCCCACCTCCACAACTGGGAATTACAAATGCACATGAATTTTGGGCAGGAACACAGATACAAGCTCTATCACCATCTTAGGAATTGTACCCTGTGTGTTAGTGCTGGGTAAGCCTAGCCACCAGCCAGTAATAAGGACACCATCCAAGGCAAGAATTAACAGGATATGTCTGTAGTGCCAGCTGGGGCCCTCAATGTGTTCCTCTTACATCTTCCTGTTACATCTGTTCGGCCCACATGGTGAGGATGGCAGGATGCCTGCTTCACTAGCCTACAACATCACTGACAAACATTGGCCTCTGATGACTGATTGCCTGTGCTTATGTGGAAAGAAGCCCTTCTAAGGAAGCTGTTACTTGGCATTCCAAAGATCTGTTCCCCTTTGATGCCATTAGAGTCCAAAACAGGTCCTACTTCCTCCATTCCATGGTTCCTGGATGGCAGGATGCCTGCTTTACCAGTCTACAACATTACTGGTCAACATCAAGGAAACAAGGAAAATCAGTCAGTTAGTGGTGGGTTTCCTTGGCTAGTAGAAAGTTAGAAAAGTACTTCAATTTCATGAGGAGGTTGCAGTGAGCCTAGATCATAACACTGCACTACAACCTCGGTGACAAAGTGAGACCCTGTCTCAATGATGATTATGATGATGATGACGATGATGACGATGATGACGATGATGATGATGATGATGATGATAGTGAGCATCTTTTTGTGTGTCTATTGGCTATTCATGTATTTTTTTTTTTGAGAAATATCTATTCAGTTCCTTCGCATATTCAATTTGGTTATTTATTCTTTTATTACTGAGTTATGAGTTATTTATATGTCCTGGGTAATGTCCCTTGTAGGATATGTGGCTTTCCAATATTTTATTTTAGTCTACATGTTGTCTTTTCACTTTCATTGTCATGTCTTTTCAAGAGCAAACACTTTTAATGTTGATAAAGGCCAATTTTTCATTTTTTTTTTCTTTTGTCATTTGTGCCTCTAGCGTCAAATCTAAGAAATCATTGTCTAACCCAAGGTTAGGAAGAAAAATTTGTAGGTTTTCTTCTAACAATTGTACAATGTAGCTCATATATTTAGGCCCAACATTCATTTTGTGGTAAATTTGTGTATGGCATGATGTATTTCATATTATGAATAATTTTCTTCCTTTTCCCTCTTAGTTGGGGTATCTAAGTCTCTCCCGATAAAATGTCATCCAGTTACAAATGACGAACCCAAGGTGATAATGACCCATAACTATGGCTTAATAAATATAGATCTCATTAAGGTTTGGTTTTGTAACAACTTTATTGAAGCATAAACTCTTATTAAGTGTACATTTCAGTGACTTTTAGAATATTCACAGAGCTGTGCACCCATCACCACATTGTAATTTAGAACATTTCCAGCTGGACACAGTGACTCATGGTTGCAATCCCAGCACTCTGAGTGGCCAGTTCAGGAGGTTGGGTTGAGGACAGGAGTTCAAGACTAGCCTAGGCAACATAGCAAGACCCCCCCTCCACCCACCCCGCATTTCTACAAATAATGAAAGAATTACCCAGATGTGTGATACGTATCTTTAGTGCCAGCCACTCAGGAGGCTGAGGTAGGAGGAGTGTTTGATCTCAAGAGGTCAAGACTGCAGTGAACTGTGATGATGCCTCTGTACTCCAGCCTAGACAACAGAGTAAAACACTATCTCCAACAAAAAAAAATTAGATTATAAAAAAGAACATGTCCATCACTGTAAAAAGTAAACTCATGTTTATTGGCAGTCATTACCTGTTCCTTTCATACCCTTCTTCCCCTAGCTCTAATGAACTCCCAAACTACTTTGGGTCTCTGTAGCTTTCTTTGCCTTTCCTGGATATTTCATGTAAATGAAATCATAATATGTATCTATATATATATTTTCTATCTATCTAACTATCTATCTATCTGTCTTTAAATATTAATTGTGCTGAAGCACACATAGCATAAAATTACCATCTTAGAGTGAACAATTCAGTGGCTTTAAGTACATTCACATTTTTATGCAACCATTAAAATCATCTGTACACAGAACTGTTTTCACCTTGAAAACCCAAAGCTCTGTATGTATTAAACAAGAACTCCAGTGTGGGTGTGGTGTTTCACAAGTATAATCCCAGCACTTTGGGGGACCAAGGTGGGTAGATCATTTGAGGTTGGGAGTTCAAGGCCAGTGTGACCCACATGGTGAAACCTCATCTCTGCCCTAAAACAGAAAAAAAAAAAAAAAAGAACTCCTATTGCCCTTACTGTATGTAATTTTTCTTTTTTTAATGACTGGCTTTCTTCTCAAAATTTATGCATGTTCTAACATGTATCAGTACTTCTTTCTTTACTCCATTGTGTGTATATGTTACATTTGTCTACACATGCATCAGGTGGTGGTCATGTGGGTTCTTTCTACTTTTGGCTATTGTCAGTAAGGACTGCTGTGAACATTCATGTGCAAGTTTTTGTATGGAGAAGTGTTCTCACTTCTCTTGGATAAATACCTAGGAGTAAAATTGCTGTGTCAAATTTTATGTTATCATTTTGATAAATTGCCAGACTATTTCATCAAAGCAGTTGCATGACTTTATACTCCCAAATAATACATGAAGATTCCAGTTTCTCCACATCCGTGTGATCATGTTATTGTCTGCTGTTTTTATTTTATTTATTTACTTATTTATTTAACTTTTTGAGACAGAGTCTCACCTTGAATCCAGGCTGGAGTGCAATGGCATAGATCTTGGCTCACTGCCAACTCTGCCAACTAGGTTCAAGCGATTCTCCTACCTCAACATACTGAGTAGCGGGAATTATGCACACATCACCACATCTGGCTAATTTTTGTATTTTTTTAGTACAGATGAGGTTTCCCCATGTTGGTCAGGCTGGTCTCAAACTCCTGACCTCAGGTGATCCACCCACCTTGGCCTCCCAAAGTGCTGGGTTTACAGGCATGATCCAATATGCCCTGCCCTGTGGTCTGCTGTTTTTATTTTAGCAGTCCTAGTGATTGTGATATGTGAATGTGGTTTTGATTTACTCTTCCTGATGGCTAACAAAGTTAAGCATTGTGGCTTATGCCTATAATCCCAACACTTTGGGAGGCCATGGCAAGAGGACTACTTGAGTCCAGGAGTTTGAGTCCAGCCTGGGAAATATACTGAGATTCCATCACTATGAAAAAAAAAGAAAATTAACTAGCCAGGTATGGTGTGTTGCTGCAGTCTCAGCTACTTAGGAGGCTGAGGTAGGAGAATTTTTTTGAGCCCAGAAGACAGAGACTGCAGTAAGCCAAGATTGTAACACTGAACTTCAACCTGGGTAACAGAGTTGAGACCGTGTCTTAAATAATAATGGTGATGATGATGATGATGATGAACATCTTTCCACTGTCCATTGGCTATTCATGTGTCTTTTTTGGAGAAATATCCATTCAGTTCCTTTGCATTTTCAGTTTGGTGATTTATTCTTTTATTATTGAGTCCTAAGAATTTTTTACATATTCTGAATAACATGTCTCATAGATATGTGGGTTTTAAATATTTTATTATTGTATGTTGCGTTTTCACTTTCTTGACCATGTCTTTTGAAGAGCAAATACGTTTAATGTTGCTAAAGTCCGATTTTTCAATTTTTTCTTTTGTTATTCATACTTCTAGTGTCAAATCTAGAAAATCATTGCCTAACCCAAGGGCAGGAGAAATATTCATAGGTTTTCTTCTAAGAATTGTATACCGTAGTTCTTAATTTAGGCCTCTGATTTATTTTGAAGTAAGTTAGTGTATGGTATAACATATTTTTTCATTTTCATTTTTTTAATACATGGACACTCAAGTCAGAAACCATATATATCTTATACGTGACATTTACCTCCAGCATCTAATCTGTTGTCATGAAAACAGTAAGCATTAAGTACAGATTTTCTAATCAATAGATGTTTAACTTTTTAATGTATTTTTAATTTCAGAGTTACTTGTGCAGGTTTGTTATATAGGTAAACATGAGTCACAGGTATTTGTTGAACACATTGTTTCATCACCCAGGTATTAAGCCTAGTACCCTTTAGTTATTTTCCTGATCCTCTCCCTCCTTCCAGCTTCTAACCCCAAGTAGGCCATGGTATCTAATGTTTTCTTCTTTGGGTCCATGTACTCTCATCTTTTAGCTCCCACTTATATCTGAGAGCATGGAGTATTTGGTTTTCTATTCCTGTGTTAATTTGCTAAGGATAATTCTCTTTAGCTCCAACCATGTCCCTGCAAAGGATATGATCTCATTTTTTATATGGCTGCATAGTATTCCATGTTGTATATAAACCTCATTTTCTTCATCCAGTCTGTCACTGATGGGCATTTGGGTTGATTCCATGTATTTGCTATTGTGAATAGTGCTGCAGTGAACATATGAGTGCATGTATATTTATAATAAAATGATTTCTATTCCTTTATGTGTACATCCCATATTGAAATTGCTGGGTTGGGTGGATATTTCATAACTGTAGAGTCTATGGCTCTAATTCTCAAATCCAGATTTCATGCTTCAGTTGTAACAAAAAGTCAGAAGAAGGCAGAATGAGATAGGAATAAGGAATAAAAAATATATATTCTTACATCTCTTCTACTAAGCATGCTACATGAATGGCATTTCATTTTTTTTTTTCATTAAACCTTTTCCATCAACTGTGAAGACAGATATTAAAATAACAAACTCTCAAGGATGCAAGAATACTTACTCATGAACTTTGAATGGAATGGTTTGAAAAGAATCAAGACCAGAGGCAGCCTCTTCAGATACTATTGAGAATCTGCTGTGTTAATAATAATGTTTAGTTACACCAGTCCTTCAATGAATTCTACTGTACCCATGCATGGAAATCCAGCAGTTTAGATGGCACTAAGAGGGTACCACAGTTAAGTTGTACAAGCCACTTACAAAATCACAGACCATACAAGATTGATTTCTAGTTCAGAAAGGAAAATATTATTGAATTGTATAGATATAAAAGTCTGGCATGTGAATCTTATGCAATGACACCCCACCTCTATGCCATCTCTCACTCTACTACCCACATGCCTTTTGTGATAAATCGCCAACACACACTATGACGTATATCCAAGTGAAATTATCATTTAGTTACATTACTGTAAACAGTCTACAGTTTTACAATTTTAATTTTGATTTGAAAAATATGAATAGAAAAAAGTGACTTGAGAAACTGGTAAGTGCATTATTATTTCATCTTTCAAATGAGAATGTACTTTTAATTCCAGCCTTCCTCCCTGATCAGATATCCTTTTATGCACTGAATTCAACAGCACTCTAGAAGTTCATTCTCTAATGCAAGCCATCTGATGCATAATCACACAAGGGAAGATTCTTCACCCACCATGTCTTAATTTTTCCCAACAAGAATCCACTTTTCTCAATGCCATGAATTCCTCAAAATGTTAATGCATTAGTCCATTTTCATACTGCTATGAAGAAATATCCAAGACTAGCTAATTCAAAAAGGAAAAGAGATTTAATGGACTCACAGTTACACATGGTTGGTGAGGCCTCACCATCATGGTGGAAGGCAAAGGAGGGCACAGTCTCATCTTACATGGCAACAGGTAAGAGGGCATGTGCAGAGTAACCGCTCTTTATAAAATCATCTGATCTCCTGAGACTTATTCACTATCAAGAAAGCGGCACCAGAAAACTTACTTCCATGATTTGATTACCTCCCATGACGTCCTTCCCATGACAGGTGGGGATTATGGGAGCTACAATTCAAGATGAGATTGGAGTGGGGACACAGCCAAACCATGTCAGGACACACACATGTAAGTTTGGCTGCTTTTTTGGACCATTAAAATAACTCTTCTAAGAGATGTGAAAGAAAAATAAATCTTGGGGACCCCAAAGTTACTAAGCTAAAGGGAAAAGTCAAGCTAGGAACTGCTTTGGGCAAACGTGACTTCCATTCTATTCAAAGTCACCCCTCTGCTCACTGAGATAAATGCATATCTGATTGTCTCCCTTGGAAAGGCTAATCAGAAACTCAAATTAATTCAACCATGTGTCTCTCACCTCCCTGTGACCCAGAAGCTCCTTGCTGCTTGAGTTGTCCTGCCTTTCCAGACAGAACCAATGTACTTCTTACATATAATAATTGATGTCTCACATCTCCCTAAAATGCATAAAACCAACCTGTGCCCTGACCGCCTTGAGCACATGTCATTAGGACTTCCTAAGGCTGTGTCATGGTTGTGCATCCTCAACCTTGAATAAATGAACTTTCTAAATTGACTAAGACCTACTCAGATATTCAGGCTTCACAGAGGTGACTAATTCATGGAACAAGGTTCTAACATTATTTCATGGCTCTAAAAAGTTGGATTAGCTGAGGCTGAGCTGGTTGACTTGGCAGACAAGGAGGTAGTCTGAATATAACCACAACTGATATATTAGAATAAGCATTTTGAATGAACTCCATTCGCCAGCTACTTTTCTCCCCTTCTCTTTACAATTTTTTTTTTCTGAAGTAGTTTTTTGTGTGTTTGTTTGTTTGTTTTTCCCTACATATCTTGATTCAAAAACTTCAGATTCAGCCTCAGTTACAATTGACAAGATTGCCCTCAATCACACTGCACCCTGGAGAGTTAAGACCCTCCTGGAGATAATTAAGGACATTTATAAAATTCAACTCTGCCTGCCTTCATAAATCCACATTTCAAGGGAAGCAAAACCCATTGAAGCACAATGAATATTCTTCCCACTTGATATTTTTCTGTGGACTTTTAAAACAACACGTCTTTCAAAGTTCGGAATGCTCATTTCAAAGACAGAGTTTTTTGTTCTGTTATAATCAGAGACAGAGGACCTTCGTCAGGAGAATTCTATAACTTATTATAATTTGCTTTAAAGCGAATATTCCAGCTTCATACCTGATCATGTGGTTTCTCCTTTAGCTCTCCTTGTTTGAACAATTAAGGAAAAGGAAGTCAACCTGTGTAAATAAAGATGGAGAATTAAGTTATGTTGTCTTTTTAAAAATTTCTCCCCAAAATTGTTTTACAGGCTGTCTAAGTAGGCTTCTGAGGTATTGGTTTTCTGAAATTCTATGGCCAGATTTGATGAGTGTAATTCCAAATTGTAATTTCAAGCACAATCTAGTAGATCACCCACAAAATGCTGATACTTGTTAGAATTAAAGAAGGAGGAAAGAAACACGGAAGGTGGTTTGACAGTTAAAAAAGTTTGTTTAGAAAAAGCAAATCTGAGGGGGCTTCTGGCTAAGTTAGTTTAGTGCCTACTCTTTTACAGACTAAGAGTTTTCAAAGATTTAGGCTGGAAGAGTTTATTAGAGACTCGGAATATTTCTGTATCTCTTTGTCTTGCTTACCTGGAAGAGAGAGTTGTGTGTCTGTTCCTATAAATCTTCCTGCAGTTGCAGGCATACCACTAGAGACTGCTTTTAGATGCCTCATCTTACTACATGTAAAGGGAAAAAAAGAATGTACTTACTAAGGCCTGTTGTTTTACTGGAGGCCATTGTATGAGGGTGAAGTTTGGCAGTTACTCAAGAGACTTTTCCCCCTATCCAAGAGACTTTCCTTCCACCTCCTTTCTGTACTTGAGCTATCTTATCTGTGTTTTACTGTCTGCTCTTTCTGTCTGCTTCTTGTTAGAAGAGAAATAATTTCCTTGAAATGAATAAGGCTAGAAAGGGAGCTGGAACTTAAAGTCATGGCGCTTGTCCGAGATGATGGTGCTCCTGCTATGTCAGCACTGACCCATAAAGACTACTTAAAGGACACAAGATTTCAGTTTCCTTCCTGAACAGCCTGGGTGTTTGTGGAAAAAACAAACAAACAAACAAAAAATAGTAACAAGGACATAGCTGATGTACTGGCATTTCAATACCTGCTGATTTCTATTTTTGTTTAAATATTTGAGGCTAACAGATAGTTAGAGCAGCATCTTGTCTTCTCTTTGTAGAATTTAATTCCTAGACCAACCCAGGATCCCTCTTTTGAGGGAGTATCTCCATCAAAGCTCCCATGGGAAACCTTTTCTCTGATTTCCTTTACAAATTTTTTAAATTTAAAAACAATAAAAATGGCGATCATTAAAACATCAGAAAACAATAGATGCTAGATTGGATGTGGAGAAATAGAAATGCTTTTACACCATTGGTAGGAGAGTAAATTAGTTAAACCGTTGTGGCAGACAGTGTGGTGATTCCTCAAGAATCTAGAACTAGAAATACCATTTGATCCAGCCATCCCATTACTGGGTATATACCCAAAGGATTATAAATCCTGCTACTATAAAGACACATGCACACGTATGTTTATTGCAACACTATTCACAATAGCAAAGACTTGAAACCAACACAAATGCCCATCAATGATAAACTGGATAAAGAAATTGTGGCACATATGCACCGTGGAATACTATGCAGCCATAAAAAGGATGAGTTCACGTTCTTTGAGGGAACATGGATGAAGCTGGAAACCACCATTCCAAGCAAACTAATACAGGAACAGGAAACCAAACACCATATGTTCTCACTCATAAATGGGAGATGAACAATGGGAACAAATGGACACAGGGGTGGAACATCACACATCGGGGCCTGTTGTGGGATGGGGGGCTAGAGAAAGGGATAACATTAGGAGAAATACCTGTAGATAATGGGTTGATGGGTGCAGCAAACCACTGTAGCATGTGTATACATGTGTAATAAACCTGCATATTTTGCCCTTGTACCCCAGAACTTAAAGTTCAATAAAAAGTAAATAATCCTCACAAAAACAAATGTAAAAATAATCTTTGTTCCTCTCTCTTTTCAGGGAAGCCTAGATCTCAGGGATTTATGTTTCAAAATGAAGAATTCAGAACACTGTATTGAAAATACTTTTTGCTCTTTAAAAACATCTCTTTTTCCTGACATCACCTGCTCATTCAAGTAAAATATGGTAAAATCATGAGAAGACAATGGAGGAACTAGAACCTTGAGACTGGGAACATTCCTGGAGTCTCTAACAGGTTAGAATCCTGTGCATTGGCACTACTCATATTTGAGTTCTGATAACGAAACTGCGTTTGTAAAATTATGACAGTAAGAAAAATCTGATATTAACTACATCTTACTTCTGACCTTCAGGCTGTCCTTGGTTACCCTGGGCACAGGCTAAGCTAACTTTGGGAGAAATTTAGTTCATATTTTAACTCTGAAATAAGAATGATGATAGGCTCTCCCTAAAAATACTCTGCTTCCTGTTACAGGCTGAAACCATCTTTGTAAAACTAATGACATGTCAGAAGGTAGATGTAGCTTCTCTCTTTCCTTACTGCTCAGGAGTCATGTGGCCAACTCACAAGATTTGTGAGCTACCCCCAATTTCTCCTATAGTAAACACTTATTGTAGAACCTAAGGTTGGTTTTATTCTGAGTAGTTTTTCAGATTGGCACCACACAAACTCAGGAATCACGACTGCACTGATCCTGTAGTCACACTGAGAGGTGGACTCAGTGCATGAAAGTCGCTTTCTACACTTATGCAATTTCATCCCCAAACAAGCAGCAGTACTCATTCCATATCCCCCTGCCCACTGAATTCTCCAAAGAACTCCCTAACTGCCTAGTCTCCAAGAAGACTGGTTTCAGTGATAACTCCAGTTATCCTGAATGCACCAGTCTCATGTTAATTAAACAATTTCTCTACTATTGCAATGCTACAGTCTCAGTAGATTGATTTTATCTGTACAGTGGGTAGGAAGAACCCATGGGATGATTACAATAATTCTCAGTGGTGGGGCTGTCCTGTGCATTGCATGCTGGTTAGCAGCATTTCTGGTCCCCACCCATTAGGCATTAGTAGAGCACTCCTCTACCTCTAACAATTAAAATGTCTTTGGACATTTTTCCCTGGTGATCATAATTGTCATTGCTTGAGAACCCTACAGTGATGTATAATAGGTCATTACCTGGAAAATATGTAATAATTGTCATTATCTGCATAGCTATAACAAAATTCCCCCTTTAAAAGTAAAACTCTTTTCGTATTGTAATACTTTAATAAAAATTCCACTTTGCATTTCCAAATCATTTTAATCAAAATGATTTTTTCTTCTAATTTCATGGTCTTGAGATATCCAGGAGGCATATTGGCCATGAATCCTAAAATTGTCTTTTTGGCTGGAAAAATCCTTAGTCTTGTGGATAACTGACCTGTTCTACCTCAAAAAGTTCTGCTAACAACGAACACATCTTCTATTCAGTATACAGCCATGTTAAACATTCCAGAAAATTTTCTTCCCCAGTGTTACAATTGAACTGAATTTATTGAAATGAATTTTGGAAAATATTTTAAAGAGGTTTATTCTGAGCCCATAAGTGATCACAGCCCAGGGAAAACACAAACCGAAGAAGCCTTGGTGGTAACAGTTAGCGTCATTGAACTGTACACTTAAAAGTGGTTATGATGATAAATTTTATGTTATTGGCTGTAAGATTACAGTTTAGTTTTAGGGAGACAAGACTTACAGGCAAAGATATAACTATGTGGAAGGTAGATATTGGTTTTACTAGAAAGGTGGGATGTCTTGAAGCAGGGGCTTCCAGGCTATAAGTGGATTCAGAGATTCTTTAATTTTTTGCCGTAGGCTACAATTATAGGACTAAAGTTCTTTCTGGAACTTGGAGTCAGCAGAAAAGAATGGTTAAATTAAGATAAAGTTGCTGTGCGGCAAGACTGATGTTCTACAGGCATGACATAACAATTGCCTGGCATGTCCTGAGGTTCTATTTGTAATTTGGTATCCCATTGCCACAGATACCTCAGTCTTGTAATGGAGATGTTTTTTAACGTAATCCTGGTCAGTTGTGTCTAAATTTCAAAAGGGAAGAGGTGTAACAAGGTATGTTTGACTTCTAATATGGTTTGGCTGTGTCCCCACCCAAACTCATCTTGAAATATAGCTCCCATAATTCCCACATTTTGGGAGAGGGACCCCATGGAAGATAATTGAATCATGGGAGTGGTTTCCCTCATGCCATTCCTGGGGTGTTGAATAAGTCTCATAGGATCTGATAGTTTTATGAGGAAAACCATTTCACTTGGCTCTCATTCTCTCTTGTCTGCCACCATGGGTGATGTGCCTTCCACTTTCCACCATCATTGTGAGTCCTCCTTAGCCACATGAAACTGAGTCAGTTAAACCACCTTCTTTCCATTGTAAATTTTTCCATTTTGTGTATGTCTTTATCGCTGCATAAGAACAGACTAACACAACTTCCTTTCCCATCATGTCCAGAACTCAGTGTTTCAGGATTCTCTGGGATTCCATTGGCCAAGAGGCGATCTGTAGTGGAGGGCTTAAGATGTTATTTTTAGTTTCCAAATTTAACAAGATATGTGGTTGCGTGATGTTTTTGAACACTACTTCTGATACCATCTACATGTCACTTTCTTACATCAATTCGGCAACAATTCTCAGATGTCAACTGTGTGTCCAATATAAACTAGCTCTTCAGTTGACCACAAACATCAACTGAGTGTTCAATTCTGACACTACCTGGAGTTAGCACAGACCACACATATTAAGGCTTCATTTCCACAGGACTTCTCCCACTTCAAGTCCCAGAGACCGCCTATATTTCTGACCCACCGGCTAGAAGTTTGGGGGTCCCCACAATGCCTTCTTCAGGCTCAATAATTCTTTAGAATGACTCACAGAACTTGGAAAACATTTTTGATCACTATTACTGTTTTATTTACAGGATATTAATCAGGAAAAGCCAGAGGAAAGAGATGTATAGGGCAAGACACGAGGGCAAGGAATAAGACACGGCCAGGAACTTCCATACCCTCTGCAGACTTTCCACTCTCCCAGCACATCACTGTGTGCACCCACCTGGAAACTCCCCATCTCATTGCTTAAGGATTTTCATAGAATTCAGTGCCCAGCTTCACTTCCCTGTGGTCAGGGGATGGAGCTGAAAGTTCCCACTTTCTAATCACAGCATTGCCCTTGCTGGTGACTGGTCCTCAATCTGAGGCTATCTAGGGATCCCCTCACCACTCACTGTCATAAACTCAGGTGTGCTGGAAAGGGGGTCCTTATGAATAAAAAATAAAGAGAGATATACTGAAGTGCACACTTTAAATGGGTGAGCATTATGGCATGTAAATTACAGCTCAATAAAGAGGTTAAAAATTAAAAGAAAAATAAATATTGTTAATTCCAAAAAGTCTGATGGTCTGCTTAAGAGAATCTCATCTTTTGCCATTACATGTATGAGTGTAAGTGTGTATGTATACATAGACTTTATTATTATTCTTTCTTTTCTTTTCTTTGTGTGAGTGTGGTGGGGGGGTGTGGGTGTCGCGGGGTGGGGATGGGGCATGTCTTCCTCTGTTGTCGAGGCTGGAGTGCAGTGGTGTAATCTCAGCTTATTGCAGCCTTGGCCGCTTGATCTCAGGTGATCCTCCCACCTCGGCCCCTTGAGTAGCTAAGACTACAGCCATGCCGCACTGCACCTGGCTTATTTACTTTTTAGAAATGAGTTTTTGCGATGTTGCCTAGTCTGATCTTGAACTCCTGGGCCTAAGCCATTCTCCCATCTTGGCCTCCCAGAATGCTGAGATTACAGACATGCTGCTGTAGATGGAGTCTTGCTCTGTTGCCCAGGCTGGAGTGCAGTGGTGAGATCTCAGCTCACTGCAAGCTCCACTTCCTGGGTTCACGCCATTCTCCTGCCTCAGCCTCCCAAGTAGCTGGGGCTACAGGCGCCCGCCACCGTGCCCAACTAATTTTTTGTATTTTTAGTAGACAGGGAGTTTCACCGTGTTAGCTAGGATGGTCTAGATCTCCTGACCTCATGATCCATCCACCTCGGCCTCCCAAAGTGCTGAGATTACAGGTGTAAGCCACCACACCCGGCCTCATTATTTCTTTTACAAGATATTTATCAATTGTTTTCAATATACATCAGCATTAAAACCTTCATTTTCATGTAGCCATGCAGAAATAAAACAAGTCGTTGTCTTCTCTGAGGCTCATGTTGAAGAGAAACAACTTTTCCTGTACCTCCTTAAGTCCTAAAATTGAGGGTATGCAAAACTAAATGGACAAAATACAGATTTGCAAGAGAAAAAGCAGATTGTTATTTACTTATATGTGGCAATTAACAGAAAAATGTGACTCAAGGAGAGGGTTAGAAATTGGGCCTATATTCTACCTTAGTAATTGAAGGGGAAGGGGATAAGGTTTGAGACCAGGTCTTGATTTGTTGCCCAGACTGGAGGGCAGTGGTACAACTATGGCTTACTGCAGCCTTGATGTCCTGGGCCCCAGAAATCCTCCTGCCTTAGCCTTCTGAGTAGCTGGGACTTCAGGTGTGTAGCACCACAGGGTTGATTTTTAATTTTTATTTTTTTTTATTTTTTGTAGAGACAGCATCACACTTTAAAAAATACTTATTTAAGAATAATGACTTTTAGAAAAGACAAGTAGTCCCTTTGAAGAACAGATGGAAGATATAACAATTTTGTGACAATATCTGGTGTTATGCCTGCTTCTTGTTTCTGGTGATAAGAATCCATCTTCCCTGGCAGCTCCAAGGAAGGAGGTTTATGATAATTGAGTGCTTCATCTGAAAATCATATTTATGCATATTCTGTACTCCTTCACTTATTCTGGCTCCCCACTTCTGCTTACTCCAAAACTCCTAAAATTTATTGTGACACAAATCAACTTTACTTACCAATGGAGGCTTTATATTTGCTGCTGACCTCATTTTATCCACCTGCACTCAGTGAGGAAATGAAAAAGGAAAGGCACAGGTACAGTACTGGAAAGAGAGTTAAAGGATCAGGCCCAGAGAAAGCAGCTTGGCACTAAGTCTTGAAGGGCTAGCAAACACCCAGCCCAACAGAGGATTGGGAAAAGGGTCTTAAGCAGAGGGAATCTTGTGTGCTGTGTATGACAACAGAAAAGCCAAAACAGGCAGGGATCTCTTACCAACTATCTGATGGAGTCCTAGGATTTGTGTAGAAATTTCTCTGGATTGGTAGTAATTTATGGAATCTCAATTTCCTCCTCAGGGCAATAAAGAGCTCATAAGAAATTTGAGCACAGTGGTGGTGATATGAATATATTTGAATGTAAGAAGTGGCATGTTAATGGCACTCTCCCATTGCCTAATTTCTCTCCTAAGGTCCCCAAGTTTGTAAACTTATTCACCTTCTCCTATGCTATCTCCAAGTTTTCTCACATACAGACTCTTTGTAACTTTTGTCAGTGTACAGCCAGCATTAGAATTTCTAATTGCCCTTGAAGAAGGAAAAAAATGTACAGCATGAAATTAAAGAGCCAATTTCATTTAGGTCATTGCAATACGGAGAATGTTCATTAACAAGGAACATACCAAATGACAGGATTGGAGCCTGGGGTTTTGTAGAGGGAAGTTGATAAGACAAGGGAATCATCTTTATCATCTGCTAGTCTTAAGGATGAAAAGAGATGGTTAACTTGTCAGTTAACCCTTTCCTGGAATTCAGAAGTGTGGGGGAAATAGAAAAATCATAGAATAAACCTACATGCCCCTCAACAGTAAATTGGATAAAGAAAATGTAGTACATATACACTGTGGAATATTATGCAGCCAAAAAAGAATGAAATTATGTCTTTTGCAGCTACATAGATGTAGCTGGAGGCCATTATCCCAAGCAAATTAACAGAGAAACAGAAAACTAAATACTATATGTTTCACTTAAAAGTGGGACCAAAACATTGGGTACTCATAGACATAAAGATGGGAAGTCCAGACACTGGGACTACAAAAGGGGGAAGAAAAGAAGGGGAGCAAGCTTTGAAAAAGTAACTGTTGGGTACTCTGCTCAGTACCTGGTGATGGGCTCATTTGTACTCCAAACCTCAACATCACACAATATACCCAGGTAAAAATTCTGTATCCCATGAATCTAAAATAAAAGTTAAAAAAGAAAAAAAGTGTGGAAGAGAATTTGTTAACTCTGCTATGTTCTGAGCTAGGGCTCAGATAATGTTCAACATTGTCACCCTGCTACTCATGTGCCGTGGTTATGGGTTTGACCTCTACATCTAAGGAAAGAGAGAGAGAGAAACAGCACCTGTGCTAGGGAGATCTTTGCTGTTCACTAGCTATATGCACTTTTTATCTTAGGGTGAGAGGGTATGATTTCATTTTTTAATTATAATTTGAAAAATGTCTTTCACCATTGCAGCTCATTATGGATAACATCATGTAGATTTTCAACATGGGGCCAAACATGGAAACTGCAATCAAGTAGTTCTCACATACATCAGCTGCTACTGATGTACTGACCATTTGTAGCCCTCCAGTGGAGTTTTCCCCAACAAACACAAGAACTCACCAAAGTGAACTACGTCTTTATCCTTCAATGTGTTGTCTGATGTAGTATATTTCTGATGTATAAAATTTCTCTTTTAACAGGTATTGGTGGGAACTGAATGCTCTCTTATATGTCTGATAATGGAGGAGGGGAGCACCTACTAAATAGCTGTGTTTTCATAGATTTGAAAGCATATTTCTCCTCCTTTACATACCTCCTTCCACTGCTTGGCACTGAGGATATATTGATGTCCTTGCCTCTTCTCACTATGTCAGTTGAATGAGGCAGCAGGTGTATTTCTGACCAAAGGCAGTATGTGTATTTCTACCAGGCAGCAAGTGTATTTCTGACCAAAGGCAATATGTGTATTTCTGCAAGCTAGCCATTACAGACCAGGAGGGCTAGAAAATTTTATCATTACAAGGAAGTGACTTTGGGCACTTACATCCAAACTACATATATTCCTACCTCATCTTCTCTTTTTTGGAGTCCTCAAAATGCTGTGGTCACTACAATATGGCCTAGTACATGCTCCAAAATGTCTTGCCAGTCACAACCTGGATAGAATTCATCTCTATCACCATACGATAAACTAAGAGGGGAGAGCTGTATTCCTTCCCAAAGGGAGACAGGAAGCTTATCTGAAAACATCAGTCATGGTGGAGATAAGCATGAAGGGGGAAATATTAATTCAAAGGGAAATGCAATCCAAGAGAAAAGCAGTTCAAAGAGGAAAAGAAAGTTCAGAAGAAAGCGAAAGGAGAGAAGGACATTTGAACCCTTTATTCTGCCCTCTAGAAGATTGTTCCTTGATGTTGGTCAACTTTATTAGGATGTGCTTTAGCACTGGAGGGGTAGTGACTAGGAAGCAGAAATGTTTCCTCTAGATTATTATACGCAACTCACAGCTTTGAAGCCATCACTCAAAAGATAATAAATTTTTCTTTAATAAGTACGTATGCTATGTCTTTATGACTAATAATGCATTGTACTTGAAATTGTTAAACTCACAGGAGGGTAAAGTCATCGCAGCCATCATAAAATACTGAAGTTGACACATATTAGTAACTTTATTTTTAAAGCAATTTTACATAACTCGTTGATTGATGGAACCAAGCAGATTGATTGGTTCCAAGGAAAAACTTTTTGAAAAATGACAAATTTACAGATTAAGAAGGATGAAACAGATATACAAATGGAGGCTTAATTGGTTACTCTAGGAGGGATGGGGAAAAAGTCACTCATGCCATGTGATTAAGCCAACATGGGACAGAAAAGATTTTGGCATTACTATCTGTTAAATACTATTTACAGAGTCATGAAATAATTCAGAAAAAATCCAAGGCTAAAATCAGATAACTCAGGAGACTGTGCTCTATGTTGACAATGCATATTTTTAAACACATTTTCATTTTTGCCCACAGTATCCTCAGACATAGCATACGTACTTATTAAAGACAAATTTATTATCTTTCAAGCGATACCCTCAGAGCTGTAAGCTGCATAAAATAATATAGAAGGGACACTCCTGTTTCCTAGTCACTATTGCTCCAGTGCTCAAGTATATCCTCATAAAGTTGTTTTATGTTTGACTTGTGATACATCCAACACTATACTATTTCCATTCCAAAGAATGTGTGATTCTAAAATTGAACTAATTTATTTGTAGTTGATGATACAGACTGCAAATATAAAAATGTGCATTATCTCCCTCAAGAAAAAAATCATTGTTGGAATCTCTTAAGCACACTGTAAATGGTCAAGCTAGGTTTTCAAATCTTTGCTTGGGAATATTTTTAAAGCCTACTGCAAAGTACTTTGAATTACCTCATTGGTTGCAAATTTATTTTCTTCATGTTCTACTTTTTTTCTTGGAGCAAGCAAAAGCCATTTATGCACAAATTTGGAAAGTAAAAGGAAGCCCAAGATGAACACTATTCTGAATTTGAATGCAAAAATAACTTAGATAGCATCATGGGTGATATTTTTTCTGTGATTTATGAATTAATATCCAAAGTGGGATTTCTATAAATGACCCAACTGGTGGCAATATAATTGGATTAACTAGAATGACTCAGATTTCTGCATTGATTTTTGATGCGGCAGGGAGGGGAAAATTTTGCCTCCTGGGGGTTACTTGGCAGTATCTAGAAATGCTCAGTTGTTAAAATTGGGTGTGGAATGGTGGGGTATTTGTTGTGTGGAGACTTGGTGCAGCTAAAAGATCCTACAGAATACAGGACAGCGATCAGAACAAAAGTTATCCAGCTTGAAACTTCAATAGTGTAAAGGTTGGGAAATTTTCATCTAAAAGGACTAGCCTGAAAAATGAAATTCATTTTATTTCATGAGTTAGGCATCCAGGTGTGGGGAGAAGACAGATCTTATTATTTTACAGGTTTTCTTCTACTTTTCCGGCAGCCATTTGAAACTCATTCCTAAAATGTTTCCTAAAGTCTGAAATGTGTCTTGGCAAACTTGTGGCAGACACAATGCCCCTGTTCTAATAATGTACTTGTCTTAATCCCTGAAACCTCTAAAAATATCATTCTATGTAAGAAAGGGACTGCAGATGTGATTAAAATTAATGAATTAAAAAGGAGAGATCAGGCTAGGTGCAGAGGCTCATGCCTGTAATCCCAGCACTTTGGGAGGCCGAAGTGGGCAGATCTCAAGGTCAAGAGATCAAGACCATCCTGGCCAGCATGGTGAAACCCCATCTCTACTAAACATACAAAATTTAGCTGGGCATAGTGGTGCTTACCTGTAGTACAACCTACTCAGAATGCTGAGGCGGAAGAATTGCTTGAACCAGGGAGGCAGAAATTGCAGTGAGCTGAGATCGTGCCACTGCACTGCAACCTGGTGACAGAGCAAGACTCTCTCTAAAAAAAAAAAAAAAAAAAAAAAAAAAAAAAAAAAAAAAAAAAAAAAAAAAACACAACCAGAAAAAAACCAGACCAATCACAGGTGCCCTTAAAAGTAGAAAAGAAAGTCAAAGAAGTATATCAGAAGGAAGGATGTTATAGTTTGAACACATGTGCCCCTTCAAAATTTGTATGTTAGGAAATAACTCAGAAAATAGGAAGTCAAATACTATTTGTTTTCACTTGTAAGTAGCAGCAAAACAATGAGTACACATGGACACAGAGTAAATAACAGACATCAGAGACTCAGAGGGGTAGGAGGAAAGTGAGAGATGAGAAATTACCAGATGAAATATTTGGTATTCAGTATGGTTACAATAAAAGCACACAGTTCTCCTCATGCAAGATATTTATATAACAAAACTGCACTTGTACTCTCTAAATCTATAAGAATAAAGAATAAATTTATATGTTGTAACTTAATATCCAAAGCGATGGTATTAAAAGGTAGGACCTTATGAGAAGTGATTAAGTCATGAATGTTCCGTTCTCATGGATGGATTAGTGCTCTTATAAGGGATTGAACATCACATTTCAGTCCCATTTTTTGTCGTACATCTCTTCTGCCAAGTGAGGACACTGCGTTCATTCCTTATTCGCCCCTTCCCCACCACGTGAAGATGCAGCAAGAAGGCATCATCTCAAAATCAGAGGGCAGACTTCACAAGACATCTAATCTGCTGATGGCTTGTTCTTGGACTGCCCAACCCATACACCTGTGAGGGGGAAAAAAAATGTCTGCACTTTCTAGATTGCAATTTTGTTACAGCAACCCAATGGACTAAGACAGGGAGTCAGTAAGATTTGACTTGAGTAAAAGGTTAAAAAAGTCCTTATTGAAGGAGGCTTCCTGGAAACACTGAGTGGGAATGCAAGCAGTCTCTAAGAGCAAAGACCAGGCATGGTTGACAATCAGCCAAGGAAATGAGCATCACAACCATACAACTGCAAGGGACTAAGTCTGACTAACAACCTGAATTAGTTTTGCTGTAGATAAATTATGCCTCCTCAAATTAATATATGTTGAAGCCCTAATTCCCCATTTGGAGATAGGGTCTTTCAAAAAGCCTTTTAATTAAGGTTAAATCAGGTCATAAGTGTGGGACACTGAGTGAATAAGGCAGGTGCCTTACAGGAGGAAGAAGAAACACCAGAGTACTCCCTTTCATGTGTTGCCTCTCTCTCTCTCTCTTTCCCCACCATGTGATGACACAATAAGAAGGCACCATCCACAAACCAGGAAAGGAGCTCTCACCGTTACAGAATCTGCCATTGACTTGATTTTGGGCTTCCCAGCCTCCAGAACTATCAGAAATAAATGTCTGTTGTATAAGAAACTCAGTCTATGGCATTTTGTCATGACAGCCCAAGCTGAAAAATACAAACTGGGAAGGAGATTTATCCCCAACATTTTCCATAAGACATGCAGCCTGACAGACACCTTGATTTCATCCTTGTGAACTCTTGCAGAGGACTCTGAGAAGACCAGAAGACTTCTGATGTGCGGTAACTCTAAATAATCAGGTGTATTGTTTTAAGCCTCAATGTTTGTGGTCATATGTTATAGTATTAAAAGAAATCTAATACAGTTGCCTCCTAAATGTTCTTCCCCACAGTTAAGAAAGCTGAAAACTTCCAAGTGAATCTCAAACTTGTCTACACTATGAGCAATGTCTCTCCATGCAGGAGGTAAGGAAATAGCTCCAGCAGGAAGCTGGAGCTGTTGCCCAGTTACAAGGATGTGTTATCTTTTCATAAGATATGGTATGAGGTGTCCTCCCAGAGCTTCTCTCTTATGACAGCTTCCTATTCTATCCACAGCGTTAGCAACCAGTTCTTACTGATAAAAGAAAAACTTCAGATGAATAAACTTAAAGAAGTTTAATTGAGCAATGAACAATTTGCAAATTGGCAGCCCCCAGAATCACAGAAGATTCACAGAGACTCCAGCTCACCCACACGGAAAAAGATTTGTAGACAAAAAAGTGAAATGACATACAGAAATCAGAAGTGAGACACAGAATGGCTGGACTTGTTACAGCTCTGTGTATGCCTCACGTGGACACAGTTTGAACACTTAGCAGTGTATGAGTGGTTGAAGTACGGCCACTAGGATTGGCCAAGACATAGCTGTTTGTTACAGGTGCATACTAAGTTTTCAATTTTGTCTGCCTGTTAAGCTAGGTTAGCATTCATCTGCAAGGACTCATATATAGATGTACAGGGTCCTTCTGAGGCCATATTTAGTTAGCTTTAACACTATATAGTTCCACACAGGTTCACCTGGCCAGGTGTGTTTTGCCAGATCTATGATTATACTCCTTTTATCTCCCACACAGTGACTTCTCCATGAATACCTTTGGAAATTTCCCCAAGCTCCAACATGGGCAGAAAGTTTTCAGGGAGTGAACTTCTTACTCTTGGGGAACAGAGATGAATTGATGCATGTGTTTCCTTTTTCATTCTTTCTCTTTCCTTGGATAGACTATCCTGAGAGGCTGCCACCTGACTTTTTAGGTAGCCAGTGCATCCTCATCATGACCTGATCTTCTCTATTTCAGTGCCCCAGCCCTCTTGCTGCCTGAGATTTCATACCCAAGAGAAGTACTGTCTTCTAAGCCACAGTCTCAGACTCTGCTCTCAGGAGAAAGCAGGTGAATATGGGCAGCCCTCAGACTTTGCACAAATACAGTATATTTTAGTTCGTGTTAATAATGTTGAATTGTATCCAAGCCCTGGAAACAACAGTTAAAGTGATCCTGGAAACAACAGTTAAAGAATTTCTCCCACATTTTGAGATCTGGAAAATTGATTATTGCAAAGAAACATCCTTGCCCATGGACTTAGATAAGACTTACAAATATTCCCCTAGTTTAACCTGAAGGAGACTAGACCCTCAAAGTTGCCACTATTTTCCTCATATTTGATAATTGATTGTGTGAACTGTTTGTCTCCACTAATCAATGGGAACAAAATGCTTATGAACCAAACTTTGGGTCAGTTCCTCTCCTTTTCCTCAGGACCCTGGACTTTAGCACACCCTTAGCCTAGGGCAACAAAACAGCCCTCCTTCAGGGCCTCTTGTTAAAACAGATTGGTTTAGGGATAAACCATTCTCTGAACTAGTATCTTGTGGTATCACACTTTATCTTACTTCCCCTCTTCTGATTTTTTCTAGCCTCATTTCCTCTGGCCTATAAAAGAAAAACCCCCTCTGCCAAACTCTTCAGATCTTTGCAGAATTATAGTCAGAGCATATTTGTTATTGCAATAATTCACTTTTCTCAAACAATAGGTGAACAGTCCTCCCCAAACATTGCAATAATTTCAAAGAAATTTCTTATTACTTAGTCCAGATTTGTATCTTCATTGACATTATTCATATAAAAGTAATTTCTCTATCCCCTATTCTCTATGTCTCCAGAAATTTTTATTTTTCTTAAGATATGGAGTCTCACCCTGTCATCTATCGTGGAGTACAGTGACATCATCATAGTTCACTGCAGTCTCAAGTTCCTAGGCTCCAGTGATCCTGTTGCCTCAGCCCCCAGAGTAACTGGGACTACAGTCATGCACCACCACGTGCAGCTAATCCTTTTTTTATTATTTGTAGAGATAGGGTCCCATCATGTTGCCAGGGCTGATCTCAAGTTCTTGGGTTCAAGAGATTCTCCTGCTTCAGCCTCCTGAAGTGTTGGGATTTCAAGTGTGAGCCAGTGCACTTGGATTGTTTGTATATTTTTAAATCCTATTCATCAGTAGCATTTCCCCCCAAAATTGGAGGCCTACATAGGGTTGTTGGTAAAATAAAAAATTAGAGTACCAAGTAATTACTGTAATTCATAGCATAAGGAATGTGGATGGCTTTTAGAGAAAACTGCTCATTGTTTCCATCACACCCCTACTGGTATATGATTCTGATTCTATAAAGCTCTGTGCCACCATTGTCTTTGTTATTTTATGACTCTGTACAGTGCAACCTAAGGTAATCTAAAATAATTCCTGTCTCTGGACATACAAATTTAGTCTTTTGGAAGTGCAAATGATTCCCCCAATCCACAAAAATGAAGTCTATTTTACCTCTATTTGCACATTGATATTGATTTTTTTTTATTATTATACTTTAAGTTCCAGGGTACATGTGCACAATGTGCAGGTTTGTTACATATGTATACTTGTGCCATGTTGGTGTGCTGGACCTATCAACTCGTCAGCACCCATCAACTCATCATTTACATTAGGTATAACTCCCAATGCAATCCCTCCCCATCCCCTTTCCCATAATAGGCCCCGGTGTGTGATGTTCCCCTTCCAGAGTCCAAGTGATCTCATTGTTCAATTCCCACCTATAAGTGAGAACATGCGGTGTTTGGTTTTCTGTTCTTGTGATAGTTTGGAAAGAATGATGGTTTCCAGCTGCATCCATGTCCCTACAAAGGACACAAACTCATCTATTTTTATGGCTGCATAGTATTCAATGGTGTATATGGGCCACATTTTCTTCATCCAGTCTGTCACTGATGGATATTTCGGTTGATTCCAAGTCTTTGCTATTGTGAATAGTGCCGCAATAAACATACGTGTGCATGTGTCTTTATAGCAGCATGATTTATAATCCTTTGGGTATATACCCAGTAATGGGATGGCTGGGTCATATGGTACTTCTTAGTTCTAGATCCTTGAGGAATCGCCATACTGTTTTCCATAATGGTTGAACTAGTTTACAATCCCACCAACAGTGTAAAAGTGTTCCTATTTCTCCACATCCTCTCCAGCACCTGTTGTTTCCTGACTTTTTAATGATTGCCATTCTAACTGGTGTGAGATGGTATCTCATTGTGGTTTTGATTTGCATTTCTCTGATATCCAGTGATAATGAGCATTTTTCATGTGTCTATTGGCTGTATGTATGTCTTCTTTTGAGAAATGTCTGTTCATATCCTTTGCCCACTTTTTGATGGAGTTGTTTGTTTTTTTTTTTCTCGTAAATTTGTTTGAGTTCTTTGTAGGTTCTGGATATTAGCCCTTTGTCAGATGAATAGATTGCAAAAATTGTCTCCCATTCTGTAGGTTGCCTGTTTATTCTGATTGTAGTTTCTTTTGCTGTGCAGAAGCTCTTTAGTTTAATGAGATCCCATTTGTCAATTCTGACTTTTGTTGCCATTGCTTTTAGTGTTTTAGACATGAAGTCCTTGCACATGCCTATGTCCTGAATGGTATTACCTAGGTTTTCTTCCAGGGTTTTGATGATATTAGGTCTAACATTTAAGTCTCTAATCCATCTTGAATTAATTTTCGTATTAGGAGTAAGGCAAGGATTCAGTTTCAGCTTTCTATTTATGGCTAGCCAATTTTCCCAGCACCATTTATTAAATAGGAAATCCTTTCCCCATTTCTTGTTTTTGTCAGATTTGTCAAAGATCAGATGGCTGTAGATGTGCAGTATTATTTCTGAGGACTCTGTTCTGTTCATTGGTCTATATATATGTATTTGTATCAGTACCATGCTGTTTTGGTTACTGTAGCCTTGTAGTATAGTTTGATATCAGGTAGCTTGATGCCTTTCAGCTTTGCTCTTTTGACTTAGGATTGTCTTGGCAATGCAGGCTTTCTTTTGGTTCCATATGAACTTTAAAGCAGTTTTCTCCAATTCTGTGAAGAAAGTCATTGGTAGCCTCATGGGAATGGCATCGAATCCATAAATTACCTTGGGCAGTATGGCCATTTTCACGATATTGATTCTTCCTATCCATGAGCATGGTGTGTTCTTCCATCTGTTTGTGTCCTCTTTTATTTCACTGAGCAGTGGTTTGTAGTTCTCCTTGAAGAGGTCCTTCACATTCCTTATATGTTGGATTCGTAGGTATTTTATTCTCTTTGAAGCAATTGTGAATGGAAATTCATTCATGATTTGGCTCTCTGTTTGTCTGTTACTGGTGTAAAAGAATGCTTCTGATTTTTGCGTATTGATTTTGTATCCTGAGACTTTGCTGAAGTTGCTTATCAGCTTGATGAGATTTTGGGCTGAGATGATGGGGTTTTCTAAATATACAATCATGTCATCTGCAAAGAGGGACAATTTGACTTCTTCTTTTCCTAACTGAATACCCTTTATTTCTTTCTTGTGCGGGATTGTCCCAGCCAGAACTTCCAACACTATGTTGAATGGGAGTGGTGAGAGAGGGCATCCGTATTGTGTGCCAGTTTTCAAAGGGAATGCTTCCAGTTTTTGCCCATTGAGTATGATATTGGCTGTGCATATTTCATAAATACCTTTTATTATTTTGAGATACATTCCATCAATACCGAATTTATTAAGAGTTTTTAGCATGAAAGGCTATTGAATATTGTCAAAGGACTTTTCTGAATCTATTGAGATAATCATGTGGTTTTTGTCTTTGGTTCTGTTTATATGCTGGATTACACTTACTGATTTGCGTATGTTCAACCAGCCTTGCATCCGAGGGATGAAACCCACTTGATCAAGGTGGATAAGGTTTTTGATGTGCTGCTCAATTCGGTTTGTCAGTATTTTACTGAGGAATTTTGCATTGATGTTCATCAGGGATATTGGTCTAAAATTCTCTTTATTTGTTGTGTCTCTGTCAGGCTTTGATATCAGGATGATGTTGGCCTGATAAAAAAAAAACTCTGAGTTAGGGAGGATTCCCTCTTTTTCTATTGATTGGAATAGTGTCAGAAGGAATAGTACCAGCTCCTCCTTGTACCTCTGGTAGAATTCGACTGTGAATCAGTCTGGTCCTGGACTTTTTTTGGTTGGTAGGCTATTAATTATTGTCTCAATTTCAGAGCTTGCTATGGATCTATTCAGGGATTCAACTTCTTCCTGGTTTAGTCCTGGGAGAGTGTAAGTGTCCAGGAAATTATCAATTGCTTCTAGGGTTTCTAGTTTATTTGCATAGAGATATTTATAGTATTCTCTGATGGTAGTTTGTATTTCAGTGGGGTCAGTGGTGATATCCCCTCTATCATTTTTTATTGCGTCTATTTGATTCTTCTCTCTTTTCTTCTTTATTAGTCTTGCTAGTGGTCTGTCAATTTTGTTGATCTTCTCAAAAAACGAGCTCCTGGATTCATCAATTTTTTGGAGGGATTTTTGTGTCTCCATCTCCTTCAGTTCTGCTCTAATCGTAGTCATTCCTTGCCTTCTGCCAGCTTTTGAATGTGTTTGCTCTTGCTTCTCTAGTTCTTTTAATTGCGATGTTAGAGTGTCAATTTTAGATCTTTCCTGCTTTCTCTTGTGGGCATTTATTGCTATAAATTTCCCTCTACACAATGCTTTAAATGTGTCCCAGGGATTCTGGTATGTTGTATCTTTGTTCTCCTTGGTTTCAAAGAACATCTTTATTTCTGCCTTCGTTTCATTGTGTACCCCGTAGTCATTCAGGAGCAGGTTGTTCTGTTTCCATGTAGTTGAGCGGTTTTGATTGATTTTCTTAGTCCTGAGTTCTAGTTTGATTGCACTGTGGTCTGAAAGACAATTTTTTATAATTTCTGTTCTTTTACATTGCTGAGGAGTGCTTTACTTTCAACGATGTGGTCAATTTTGGAGTAAGTGTGATGCAGTGCTGAGAAGAATGTATATTCTGTTGATTTTGGGTGGAGAGTTCTATAGATGTCTATTAGGTCTTCTTGCTGCAGAGTTGAGATCAATTCCTGGATATCCTTGTTAATTTTCTGTCTCATTGATCTGTCTAATATTGACAGTGGGGTTTTGAAGTCTCTCACTATTATTGTATGAGAGTCTAAGTCTCTTTGTACGTCTCTAAGGACTTGCTTTATGAATCTGGGTGCTCCTGTATTTGGTGTATATATATTTAGGATAGTTAGCTCTTCCCGTTGAATTGATCCCTTTACCATTATGTAATGGCCTTCTTTGTCTCTTTTGATCTTTGATGGTTTAAAGTCTGTTTATCAGAAACTAGGATTGCAACCCCTGCTTTTTTTTTGTTCTCCATTTGCTTGGTAGATCTTCCTCCATCTCTTTATTTTGAGCCTATGTGTGTCTCTGCATGTGAGATGGGTCTACTGAATACAGCAAACTGATGGGTCTTGACTCTTTATCCAATTTGCCATTCTGTGTCTTTTAATTGGACCATTTAGTTCATTTACATTTAAGGTTAATATTGTTATGTGTGAACTTGATGCTGTCATTGTGATATTAGCTGGTTATTTTACTCGTTAGTTGATGCAGTTTCTTCCTAGCATCGATGGTCTTTCCATTTTAGAATGTCTTTGCAATGGCTGGTACTGGTTGTTCCTTTCCATGTTTAGTGCTTCCTTCAGGATCTCTTGTAGGGAGGCCTGGTGGTGACAAAATCTCTAAGAATTGCTTGTCTGTGAAGGATTTTATTTCTGCTTCACTGATGAAACTTAGTTTGGCTGGATATGAAATTCTCAGTTGAAAATTCTTTTCTTTAAGAATGTTGAATATTGGCCCCCACTCTCTTCTGGCTTGTAGAGTTTCTGCTGAGAGATCTGCTGTTAGTCTGATGGGCTTCCCTTTGTGGTGACCCGACCTTTCGCTCTGGCTGCCCTTAACAGTTTTTCCTTCATTTCAACTTTAGTGAATCTGGCAAATGTGTGTCTTGGAGTTGCTCTTCTTGAGGAGTATCTTTGTGGTGTTCTTTGTATTTCCTGAATTTGAATGTTGGCCTGCCTTACTAGCTTGGGGAAGTTCTCCTGGATGATATCCCGAAGAGTGTTTTCCAACTTCTTTCCATTTTCCCCATCACTTTCAGGCACACCAATCAGACGTAGATTTGGTCTTTTCACATAATCCCATATTTCTTGGAGGCTTTGTTCATTTCTTTTTCCTTTTTTTCTCTAGACTTCTCTTCTCACTTCATTTCATTCATTTGATTTTCAATCATTGATACGCTTCTTTCAGTTGATTGAGTCGGTTACTAAAGCTTGTGCATTTGTCACGTATTACTCGTGTCATGGTTTTTATATCTTTCAGTTCATTTATGGCCTTCTCTGCATTGATTATTCTAGTTATCCATTATTTCATTCTTTTTTCCATTTCTAGTTTCTTTGCGCTGGATACGTAGTTCCTCCTTTAGCTCTGAGAAGTTTGATCGACTGAAGCCTTCTCCTCAACTCATTAAAGTTATTCTTCATCCAGCTTTGATCCATTGCTGGTGATGAGCTGCTTCCTTTGGAGGGGGATATGCACTCTTATTTTTTGAATTTCCAGCTTTTCTGCCCTGCTTTTTCCCCATCTTTGTAGTCTTATCTGCCTTTGGTCTTTGATGACAGTGATGTACTGATGGGGTTTTGGTGTGGGTGTCCTTTCTGTTTGTTAGTTTTTCTTCTAACAGTCAGGACCCTCAGTTATAGGTCTGTTGGTGATTGCTTGAGGTCCACTCCAGACCCTGTTTGCCTGTGTATCAGCAGCAGAGGCTGCAGAAGATAGAATATTGCTGAACAGCGAGTGCTGCTATCTGATTCTTGCTCTGGAAGCTTCATCTCAGGGGAGTACCCCACCATGTGAGGTGTGAGGTGTCAGTCTGCACCTAGTGGGGGATGTCTCCTAGTTAGGCTACTCAGGGGTCAAGGACCCACTTGAGCAGGAAGTGTGTCTGTTCTCAAATCTCAACCTCCGTGCTGGGAGATCCACTGCTTTCTTCACATCTGTCAGACAACTGTCAGATGCCACCCAGAGGTGGAGTCTACAGAGACAGGCAGGCCTCCTTGAGCTGCAGTGGGCTCCACCCAATTCGAGCTTCCCGGAGGCTTTGTTTACCTACTTCAGCCTCACCAATGTTGGGTGCCCCTCCCCCTGCCACGTTGCCACCTTGCAGTTAGATCTCAGACTGCTGCACTAGCAATGAGGAAGGATCTGTGGGTGTGGGACCCTCTTTGCCAGGTGTGGGATATAATCTCCTGGTGTGCCATTTGCCAAGACCCTAGGTAAAGTGCAGTATTATGGTGTGAGTTACCCGATTTTCCAGGTGCTGTGTTTCTCAGTTTCCCTTGACTAGAAAAAGGGATTCCCTTCCCCCTTGCACTTCCCAGGTGAGGAGATACCTCGCCCTGCTTCTGCTCTGGCTGTTCGGGCTGCACCAGCTGACTAGCACCGATTGTCCAGCACTCCCCAGTGAGATGAACCTGGTAGCTCAGTTGAAAATGCAGAAATCACCCATCTTCTGTGTCACTTGCACCGGGAGCTGGAGGCTGGAGCTGTTCGTATTCGGCCATCTTGCTCCCAACCTGATATTGATATTTTAAGCCTAAAAATGGGATTGTTCTATGGGTTCTTTTTTTTTTTTTTCTCTCTCAATATGGAGTCTTGCACTGAGACCCAGGCTGGAGGGCAGTGTTTTGATCTTGGTTCACTACAAGCTCCGCCTCCCAGATTCATGCCATTTTCCTGCCTCAGCCTCCCAAGTAGCTGGGCCTACAGGGGCCCACCACCATGCACAGCTAATTTCTTGTATTTTTAGTGGAGACAGGGTTTCACCATGTTAGCCAGGATGATCTTGATCTCGACTTCATGATCCACCTGCCTCAGCCTCCCAAAATGCTAGGATTACAGGTGTGAGCCATCATGCCTGGCCCAAGCCATATTTTTCCTAATAATTTATAATAAATCACTACAAACATGGAAGCTTCAAATTATATATGTTTATTTCCTTGGAGTTCTCTTAAGTCGTGTCCAGAAATGGCATAGGTGGGTCTTTGGCTGGCTTTTGAAGGCTTGAGTCATCATCTCATGTGAAGCCCAGGTCTTCATTCTAACGAGGTTGTGGGTTGAATTCGGTTTCTTCTGGCTGCAGAATGCATGACGACTAAAGAGATCTGCTGCTTCATATCTCTTGCTCCTAGACCTTCTCTTAGAAGGCTCACTGAATTAGTGAGGTCTACTGAAGAAAATCTTTTTAACTGAAATTCAACTGATTAGGAAACTTAATTGCATGTACAAAATGACATCTACAAAACTACCTGTAGTTTTGCTAACTGCTGTAACCTAGTCTCTGTCTTGACATCAATCACAGGGAAAGGCCCTGCCTATACTCAAAGGCTGGGATTATACAGTACATCTAGTCTGGCAGACGGACATCTTAAAGGCTGTGTGATAATTCTGCCCTTCACACTTAACATAGAACCACATATTCTCTTACAGATTCTGTGTCATGCTGTAAAGTGACTGAGCAAGTTAGTTTTGTCTGTGATTTAAGCAATATCAATTTTATTTCCAAGGTCATCTTTCTTTTCAAAAGACTTACTTAACCTGCAGAAACCTCTAATGAGAGATTTTGCTGGTGTTTGAGAAGGGAGACATATGCAAGAACTGTATTCTTCTATCCATTTTGTTTTTTAAAAAACTTCTGCTAACAGTTGATATGATTTAGACTCCAAAGAGTAACATCAGTCATAAAGATTCAGGAGAGAGCTACCACATAATCCTCAGGTTTAGGAATTTTACTTGTTCAAGATAGCAAAACAAAATAACATCACCCACAGTTCAGATGTATTGCTGACTGTTAACCATGCATATAGAATGTTGAGTGAAGTTCAGTCTAGTTAAGACTCATGACTTAGGATGGAAACAAATAGATTATAGGTTGTGCAATTTGAAATCTGCAAAGGACCATAACATATTTTCTCAGATATCTTCATTCCGAGAGCTGAAAGACCTGACATTAAGAGGCTTCCCAGTCTGAGGCAGTGGATTCACAGATAAAAGTATAACCCAGGTGTCAGAGTTCCAACTCCCTGAGAACTCCAATTTGATTCTGTCTACTGTTGTTTGTGGGTGACAACCCGCTACACACTGATGATGTCTTGGCAGCCAGGAACTGTTAAATTACGATGTTGGAAACTAAAGATAAAACAATCTGTTCAACTATAACATATCTGCACTTGGAATTCTCAGAGCAAAATGTTGGCCTTTGAGCCTTAGGTTAGACAGGAAATGAACTGAAAAACAACTCAAAGTGAAAATATCACAGAGACACACACAGTTAAAATATTTAGATAAACCAATTAACATCTGGAGGATTGAGACAGAAGGAATGTGAGTGGGAGGTATGATGAGAATAAACTGAAAAGGTTACATTTTCTGTGTTCTGGAAAAAAATGACAAAGGAGGAGAATGTTTGAATGATTCTCTTCTATAGTATCAGTCCAAGTTGGGCATGGTTGTTTACATCTGTAATCTCAGTTCTTCAGGAAGCCAAGGTGGGAGGATAACTTGAATCCAGGAGTTCTACACCAGTCTGGGCAACATAAGGACCTCCTATTTCTATAATAATAATAGTTATAATAGTAGTATGGTGGAGCATGCTTATGGTCCCAAGTACTCAAGAGGCTGAGGCAGGATGATTGTTGGAGCTCAGAAGGTCAAGGCCACAGTGAACCATGATCTCATGACTGTACTCCAACCTGGGGGACGGAGCAAAACCCTGTGTCAAAAAAAAAAAAAAATACAAAAGAAATTTTAAAATAAAAAATATAAAGTCAGTCCTGCTCTAATATCAGCTCTAGTTACATCTGATTCTGCACCTGGGTTCAGCTTCAGGTGAACTTGCAACATGATCTCTTCATGGCTGGATTTCAGCTTGTCATGAGAATTCTGACTTACTAAGCCCAAATTCCTGCCCCACTTTCAACTATCTTATATCCGAGATTAATAACAAAAGTCTTTCCTTGCTCTCCATGACTAAAATCTTTTCTTGCCAACCTATTGAGCTCTCCCATTTCTTGAAGATTTGGGCCTTACTTTCTTCTTGTTGATTTTTACCTTGACCAAAATCTTTCTAAAGCAAACTGGAATACACATCAGAAGCCTCTGGAGGACTCATTATTAATAAAACACTGATTTCAGGACCTGCCTCAGAGTTCCTGATTCAGGAGGTCTGGCTTGCAGGGGTGGAGCTGAAGTCTGAATTTGCAATTCTATTTTTATTAAGAGAGAGAATCTTGCTCTGTCATCCAGCCTGGAGTGCAGTGGTGCAATCACAGCTCACTACTGCTTTGAACTCGTAGGCTCAGAGGCCCTCCATGTTAGCCTCTTGGGTAGCTGAGACTACCATGCCTGCCAGGAGAATTCACACTTCTAACAAGCTTCCTGTAGATAATGCAGCAGCTGGTCTGGACACCACCCTTTAAGAGCCTGAAGACTAAAGTAGCAACACAGTATCATAGGGCAAGTTATCTACTTTCTGTTCTTGGTTTTCACTTCCATTTTTTTTTCCCTGTATTATCAGCTTCCAGCACCACTATTGCCAAACTCAACCTATGTGGCTAAACTTCTGCAAGTTGTCTATACTTGGTCACCACTATAGTCCTATTATATGCCTTCTCCCAGTGCTATAAGGCAGGCTTACTATCCTTGTTGAACCTGGAAACTGAGCTTAGACTCGAAGAGTAACTTGCTCTTTGCACAGAGACTATAAAAAGCCAGATTAGGAAGCCAATCCAGTTTCTCCTGTCTTCCATGTCTTCTTTTTATTTCTTACCACATTGCCTCACCAAAGGTTAACCATGTTCTTTCTGAAATCTGGATTCTGACAAATGCTAGCTCCCTTTCCTTCTTTGGTCTCTTTCTCAGGTTTTTAAAAGGACCAGCTTATAAACAGTCCATGAGGAGGGAAGAACAACATGGACTGAAGGTCAACAATTTGGAAAACAGAAAGTTCAACTGTTCCTCACCTGGCCAAGACATGCCTGTTTTTAGCCACATTTTCTTCTCCCCACCTTGTCATGACTCTAATGTTTGTTTTCTGATGTCACTCAGCACCTGTCCTTGTGAGATGGAGAAGCGCAGTTTAGAGAATGATCCAATTTTGCAGTTTTCCCTGATTGGCAAATTGGGAATTAACACAGAGGTTAATTAGTTTTCCTAATATCTCAAGTTGGCCACGGTGTTGAAATTAGCAAGGCGGAGTGAGTAATTGACAGCCCTGTGCTATGATGGCTCACCAACTGTCCTCTATAGAAGAGATCATTGACATTTTCTGGGTTGCTCTTAAACTCTTTATCTGCAAACATTAGAATGGACCCTGTACACTTATAGATTTTGATAAATATATTTATTTACAGAAAATCACCAGGCAATCCATCTCAAATTAATTAGGTCAATGGTAGTTTAGAACTTTGAATCATTTTTTGGTTTAATGTTTATCATAGCTTCTCTCTCTCTCTCCATTTATATACACACATATAAATGTATAGTAATACAGTAATATATAATCCTATAATATAGAATATAAATATTTCTATTATGAAAATACAAATACTAGATACATATTATATATCATAAAATATATATTATTATAGTATTATATTATAATACAATTACTATATAGTAATATAATGTATATAGTTAATAATATAAATTTATATATTATATTTATATACAATTTATGTTTGTGTAAAACATTTTATATAGTCTGTATACACACATCATTTAACACACAATAAATATTATATACATTATATACATATACACTACATATACACACTATAAATATTACATACATATTATATTATATGTAACATTTACATTATATACAATACATATATAGTCTAATGTAGTTGATATTATATATATAATACAGAGAAAAAATAATGAGAAAGAAGACACTGAACTAGTTTTTTAATGCAAGATAATTGGGAAACATAGTTATCAGGTTTGGATAGCACAGTGGACTTGTCACACATAAGTGATACACACACACACACATACAGGTCCAGTAAAGAATACATTTCTTGAAATTAGTGTTTGTATCATACTTAAGTTTTTTATTTCTTCCTTTTCAGAAAGTAGGGCTTAATTACACTGATTTTATCTTAAGCACCTTAATACATAATTTGAAAATCACAGGTATTTCATAAAATTTGTTGAATGAATGTGTAATTTAACAGCCCTATTGAATTACTAATTGCAATATTTTCCTCTGTCTCCATAAACAAGTTTATCTTTATACGGAAATGGGGTAACTGACCTATCCCAGCTTACTGAGAATTTTTTAGATTTTGAAAGTAGTGATTCTCAGAATCTGAGGATACTGAAATCTGGTATCCTGGGAGAGACCCAGGTTTGGACAGACCAGAAATGCTTAGTTACCCTGTTTGGAGAGATTATATTTTCACTTCTTTTTGCATTCTTTGTTGTCAATTTTTGCTAATCTTTTGCTTCCTATAGAATCCCATCCTTTAATCTTTACATTCCTCCAATTTGTCCAAGCTTCAGAAATGAGCAGTATGTTTGTACAACAGAACAAAAAGCCATCACTAGTGGTCCACAGTCTCTGTTATTTCCACACAGTCTCCTTCAGAGAACTGTGTGCTAGTTAACTCAAGGAACAAGGGGAGGAGAAGATAGACTACCCCAGTCCTCAGACTGATACAGTTACATTAAAGCAGTAAATTATATCCATAGTTATTGGGTACCCTGGAGTCTTCCATCTTTCTAATTTTTATTTTAATACAATTTTTAATTTTTTTTAAATAGACACAGGATTTCACTATATTTCCAAGACTGGTCTCAAATCCCTGTAATTAAGTGATCCTTCTGTCTCAGCCTTGTAAAGAGACAGGATTATAGGCAGGAGTCAACACACTACCCAGCCAGTTATAATTTTAAAAATATCATGTAACATCCTCTCTGAAGGTGCACATGCCTGCTGATAGACCCTGATAAATATTCCTTTTTTATTTTACTTTGAATTATGAGATATGTGTGCAGAATTGTGCAGGTTTGTTACATATGTATACATGTGCTGTGGTGATTTGCTGTGCCTATAAACCCTTCATCTAGGTTTTAAGCCCCACATGCATTAGGTATTTCTCCTAATGCTCTCCCTCCTCTTGCCTCCACTCCCTGACAGGCCTCAATATGTGATGTTCCCCTCCCTGTGTCTATGTGTTCTCATTGTTCAGTTCCTACTTATGAATGAGAACATATAGTGTTTGGTTGTCTGTTTCTGTGTTAGTTTGCTTTAGTTGAAAAAACGATGGCTTCCAGCTTCCTCCATGTAAGGATATGAATGCATTCTTTTTAATGGCTGCATAGCACTCCATGGTGTATACATGCCATATTTTCTTTATCCAGTCTATCATTGATGGGCATTTTGGTTGATTCCAAGTCTTTACTATTGTAAATAGTGCTGCAATAAACGTACATGTGCATGTGTCTTTATGGTAGAATAATTTATAATCTTTGGATATAGGCTCAGTAATGGGATTGCTGGATCAAATGGTATTTCTGATTCTAGATGTTTAGGAATCACGACACTGTCTTCTATAATGGTTGAACTAATTTACACTCTCAATAACAGTGTAAAAGTGTCCCTATTTCTCCCCTGCCTCACCAGCATCTGTTGTTCCCTGATTTTTAATAACCACCATTCCAACTGGCATGAGATGATATCTAATAGTGATTTTGATTTGCATTTCTCTAGTGACCAGTGATAAAGACCTTTTTCTCATGTTTGTTGGTGCGTAAGTATCTTCTTTTGAGAGATGTTTGTTTATGCCCTTCCCCCACTTTTGGATGGGGCTGTTTGTTTCTTGTAAATTTGTTTAAGGTCACTGTATACTCTGGATGTTAGAACTTGGACAGGTAAGTAGCTTGTAAAAACTTTCTCCCATTCTGTAGATTGCCTGTTCATGCTGATGATAGTTTCTTTCACTGTACAGAAGCTCTTTAGTTTAATTAGATCACATTTTTAAATTTTGGCTTTTGTTGCTCTTGCTTTTGGTGTTTTAATCATAAAATATTTGCCCACACCTATGTCCTGAGTGGCGTTCCCTAGGTTTACTTCTAGGGTTTTTATAGTTTTAGGTCTTATGTTTAAATCTCTAATCCATCCTGAGTTAATTGTTGTATAAGGTGTAAGGAAGGGGTCCAGTTTCAGTTTTCTGCATATGGCTAGCCAGTTTTCCACATATGGCTAGCCAGTTTTCCCAACACCATTTATTGAATAGGGAATCCTTTTTCCATTGCTTGTTTTTGCCAGGTTTGTCAAAGATCAGATGGTTGTAGATGTGTGGTGTTATTTCTGAGGCCTCTGTTCTGTTTCATTGGTCTATGTATCTGTTTTGGTACCAGTACCATGCTGTTTTGGTTACTGTGGCCTTGCAGTGTTTGAAATGAGTAGTGTGATGCCTCCAGCTTTCTTCCTCCTTGCTTAGAATTGTCTTGGCTATATGGTTTCTTTTTTGGTTTTATATGAAATTTAAAATATTTTTTTCTAATTCTGTTAAGAAAGTCAATGATAGCTTAATAGAAATGACACTGAATCTATAAATTACTTTGGGCAGTATGACTATTTTCATGATATTGATTCTTCCTATCCATGAGCATGGAATATTTTTCCATTTGCTTGTGTCCTCTCTTATTTCCTTCAGCAGTGATTTGTAATCCTACTTGAAGAGGTTTTTCATGTTCCTTCTAAAGCTGTATTCCTAGGTATTTTATTCTCTTTGTAGCAGTTGCGAATGGGAATTCAATAGTAATTTGGTTCTCTGCTTTTCTATTATTGGTGTATAGGAATGTCTGTGATTTTTTTACATTGATTTTGTACACTAAGACTTTGCTGAAGCTGCTTATCAGCTTTAAGGAGTTTTGTGGCTGAGATGATGGAATTTTTTAAATATACAATCATGTCATCTGCATACAGAGACAATTAGACTTCCTTCCTTCCTGTTTGAATATGTTTTATTTTTTTATCTTGCCTGATTCCCCTGACCAGAACTTCCAGTTCTATGTATAAGAGTGATGAGAGAGGGCATCCTTCCCTTGTGCCAGTTTTCAAAGGGAATACTTCCAGCATTTGTCCATCCAGTATGATATCTGCTATGGCACTGTCATAAGTAGCTCCTACTATTTTGAGATATGTTTCATCAATACCTAGCTTATTGAGAGTTTTTAGCATAAAGGGTTGTTGAATTTTATTAAAGGCCTTTCCACATCTATTAAAATAATCATAGATTTTGCCATTGGTTCTCATTATCTGATGGATTGTGTTTATTGATTTGTATATGTTGAACCAGCCTTTCATCTAAGGGATGAAGCCGACTTGATCATGGCGGATAAGCTTTTCGATGTGCTGCTGGACTTGGTTTGCCAGTACTTCACTGAGAATTTTCACATTGATCTTCATCAGGTATATTGGTCTGAAATTTTACTTTTTTGTTGTGCCTCTGCCAGGTTTTGGTATCAGGATGATGCTGGCCTCATAAATTAAGTTTGGGAGGAGTCCCTCTTTTTCTATTATTCATTTCAGAAGGAATGTTACTAGTTTCTCTGGTAGAATTCAGCTGTGAATCCAACCAGTCTTGGGTTTCTTTTTTTTTTTTTTTTTTTTGTCAGTAGGCTATTAACTACTGCCTCAATTTCAGAACCTGTTATTGGTCTATTCAGGGATTCAGCTACTTCCTGGTATAGTCTTGGAAGGGTGTATGTGTCCAGGAATTTATCATTTTCTTCTATATTTTCTAGTTTATTTGCATAGATGTTTCTAGTATTCTCTGATGATAGTTTGTATTTCTGTGGGATCAGTGATGATGTCCCCTTTATCATTCTTTAGTATGTCTCTCTTGTCTTCTTTATTAGTCTAGCTAGTGCTCTATCTATTTTGTTAATCTTTTTAAAAAACCAGCTCCTGGATTCATTGATTTTTTTAACGATATTTTTCATGTCTCTATCTCATTCAGTTCTGCTCTGATTTTGGTTATTTATTATCTTCTGCTTAAGTATTGCTCCTCACAAGATAGTATTAGCTTCAGGGGTCTGCCCACGTACTGTGATCCAAATGACGGATGAATAAAATCTATACTGACACACAGATACTGTGTTTGGCCAGTCCTGCTGAGTGTCCAACCACCTGCACACCAAGAAAGATTTGTCACTGCAGCTGGCCTTGAGCAGCTCACACTCCCAGCTTTTTTTTAGTATACAATTAACAACAGAAGCTCTGAGTCAACACACTTGTGGATAATTAATATGATATGAGAGTAGGTCTATGAATGATTAAGGCTCAGGTACCATAGTCTAAAGTAAATACATTAGGGGGAAATTTCCCTGGTCATCCTGCCTGCTGGCTCAAAGGTTAGTTAATGGGGGTACAGTAAGCAGACTTAACTGGGAAAGCCTCTATTACCCATAGTATTTACGCTATGACCTAATGTTCTAAGGTTAAAACCAGCTGTCTTCAGCCTGTTCAATCATTACAAGCTATGTGACCTTTCAGCCTTCCAAAAGGTTTGTGACTATTCCTTATAATTTTCCTTAATATTTCTCTTTAATATTTCTGCCACCATCCTGAGTGAAACCCCACATTCTGCTAGCTTTCAAATTTGTTTGTTTTTGCTTCTCTTGTTCTTCTAATTGTGATGTTAAGGTGTCAATTTCTTTCCAGGTTTCTGATGTGGGCATTTAGCGCTATAAATTTCCCTCTAAACACTGTGTTATCTGTGTCCCAGAGATTCTGGTACATTGTCTCTTTGTTCTCATTGGTTTCAAATAACTTATTTATTTCCACCTTAATTTTGTTATTTACCCACTAGTCATTCAGGAGCAGGTTGTTCAGTTTCTACATAGTTGTACAGTTTTGAGTTAAAAATGGTCCCCCAAAATGTCCACATCCAAAACCTATAAGGTATGAATGTGTGACATAGCCTGGCAGAAAAGACTATGCAGATGTGATTAATAATCTTGAAATGTGGAGACAACCCTGGATTATCTGATACTAAGGTACTCACAACAGATTTGTTGTTGTTGTTGTTGTTGTTGTTGTTTGAGACAGTGTCTCATTCTTTTGGCCATGCTGGGGTACAGTTGTGCAACCATGGCTCATTGTATTTTCACACTCTCATATTCAAGCTATCCTCACTCCATAGCTTCCCAAATAGCTGGACTATTAACACCTGTCACTATGCCCTGCAATTTTTTTCTTTCTTTTTTTTTTTTTTTTTTCTTTCCAGAGATGGCATTTTGTTATGCTGCTGAGGCTTGCTTCCACTCTTAAAACAGACCCATGTCTGTCAAGGCTCCTCTGTGAAAACCAACACTGGTTCTTAACTGATGCAATAGCTTGTCAGTCTAAGTCATCAAAAAAGGAAACCCACTGCTCTGTTGTTCCTAATGCCTCTCTTGCTGGGTAAACATTAAAAGAATCATTTACAGTGGTGGATAAGCTTTTTGATGTGCTGCTGGATTTGATTTGTCAGTGTTTTATTGAGGATTTTTTGCATCAATGTTCATCAGGGATATTGCTCTAAAATTTTCTTTTTTTATTTTGTGTCTGGATGATGCTGGCCTCATAAAATTAGTTAAAAAGGAGTCCCTGTTTTTCTGGGGTTTTTTGGAATAGTTTCAGAAGGCATGTTACCAGCTCCACTTTGTACCTCTGGTAGAATTTGGCTATGAATTTGCCTGGTCTAGGGATTTTTTTATTGTTGTTGTTGATAGGCTATTAATTACTGTCTCAATTTCAGAACTTGTTATTGGTCTATTCAGGGAGTAGCCTTCTTCCTGGTTTGGTCTTGGGAGGGTGTATGTTTCCAGGAATTTATCTCTATCTTCTAGATTTTCTAGTTTATTTATATAGAGGAGTTTACAGTATTCTCTGATAATAGTTTGTATTTCTGTGGGATCAGTGGTGACATCCCCTTTATCATTTTTTACTGTGTCTATTTGATTATTCTCTCTCTTTTTCTTTGTCTGGGTAGCAGTCTATCTATTTTGTTAATCTTTTCAAAACACCTTCCTGGTTCATTGATTTTTGAAGAGTTTTTCATCTCTCTATCTCCTTCAGTTCTGCTCTGATCTTAGTTATTTCTTATCTTCTTCTAGCTTTTGAATTTGTTTTCTCTTGCTTCTCTAGTTCTTTTAATTCTAATGTTAGGGTGTCAATTTTAGATCTTTTCCACTTCCTCCTGTAGGCATATGGTGCTATAAATTTCCCTGTAAACACTGTTTTAGCTGTGTCCCAGAGATTATGGTACATTTTGTCCTTGTTCTCAACAGTTTCAAGAAACTGCTTTATTTTCACCTTAATTACGTTATTTATTCAGTAATCATTCAGGAACAGGTGTTCGGTTTCCATGTAGAGTTGTGCAGTTTTGAGTGAGTTTCTTAATCCTGAGTTCTAATTTTATTGCACAGTGGTCTGAGACAGTATTTGTGATGGATTCTATTCTTTTGCATTTGATGATGAGTGTTTCACCTCAAATTTTGTGGTTAAGTTTAGAATAAGTGTGATGTGGTGCTGAGAAGAATATATATTCTTGATTTGAGGTGGAGAGTAACCAGCCCCATGATTCAATTACCACCCACCAGGTTCTTCCCAGGACATGTGGAGATAATAGGAATTCAAGATGAGATTTGAGAGGGACACAGCCAAACCATATCAACACCATTCTTGAGAACTTGGCCACTAGTGTTGTGAAGTTTTGACTACACTCTCAGAGTATTTTAAAGAGCCCATAGAAGATATGCTTAATGTTTTTTCTGTTTTAAAAAATTCTTGGTTAACAACTGGAAGGTTAGTATAACATGAAGAATCAGGTTGGATATAAATAATTTCCTAACTAAAAGTATGATGTCTGCAGAATACACATTTAGATGTTCATTTTCCAGGAAAGGGTTAATCAGTATATGTATTCTCATAGAGTACATGTGGATAACAATGACATCTGAAGTTTTATTTGTTGCATCCTGTGATTCTCCTCCAAAGCATCACATTTTTATTTTCCTGTCCCTGTGGGGAAAAATAAAGATAGAGAATGAATCACTTTTACAACTTTGATTAACTTTACACAGAAAGATGAGATCATATATTTGGAAGGTAAACTTCTGGGATTTCTAAAATGATGAGTGTATTTAGTAACACCATAAAGAATAATGACCCCACTATGAATAGTGGTTAAGCAGTGGGATAATGTCTCCAACTCTTTATTTTCTGGGAGAAAAAAAAAGTTCTAATCATGATTATTATATTTTATAATGGATTTAGTAGCTGCTTAATTGTGTTTTGATTTTCTGGGATTTTTCTGAGATTAGTGCTTAGTGCAATAATTGTAATTTCTTCTGATTTCTGACTCCACTGCAGTTTCCAACCACTCAATTTCTTGTGAGCACCAGCCTCTGGGTTCTTTGGAGGCTGATGTGAAGGCAATAAAGCAATCTATATTTAGTCATTTTGCAGTGGGGATTATTTTTGGCTAAATGTTAAGTATATGTTTTCCTGCAGTAAATGCTGCTAACAGCAAAGGAGTAAAACAGATTATGAGAAGAAAGTATTTGAAACCTGTCTCGGCTTTAATAAGTATCATCTCACCTCTACAGCTCAAAGTCCTTTAAATGCAAATGAAGAAGAAATTAGAATGTGGACTATGTTTGCCAAAGTCTATTCCAGTGCCATCCAATATTTGATGTGGAGTACAATAAGTAAGTTAGGGAATTCCCACATTTACACTTAAAACAGTAGAAATTTTGGTACAGATAGAGGCTACCTTGGGAGCACAAACTCAACATCCTGACATTCTGAATGTCTGGCCTTCACAGGGCAAGTATATGGAATGTATTCTTGCTCAAATAAAATCCCTGGTCCCACTTTATGTCCCTATTTTAGTTCTCTTATTTCCATTCTCACTGAGTTTAGCATTTAGTTTGCTCATTATTTTATTCATTTATTATTCATTTTCTGTATTTATTTTGTCTTTCTATACCATCTCAAATCCTTTGTCGAAAAGAGAAAGAGGATGGATGGATAGGTGGGTGGATGGATGGATGGATGGGTGGGTCGGTGGGTGGGTGGATGGATGGATGGATGGATGGATGGATGGATGGATGGATGGATGGATGGATGGATGGATTAATGGATGAGTGGTGAAATGAATAGATGAATAAATAACTTGGTGTGTGGATAGGTGTATGAATGGATAGATGATTGGATAGAAGGGTGGGATAGATGAGTTGGTGAAGCAATGAATGAAAGGAGGAATATATAGATAGATATATGGAAGTAAACAGGTAGACACATATATGGATTGATGGATGAATTTATATAAATTTGGCATGGGTGAATTGATAAAGAGACGGACAAATAAATAGGTAGATGAGTGTAAGAATAAACAGATGCAAGGAAGAATGGGTGGATAAATGAATGTATAGAGAATGGCTGGATGAATCTAGACTACATGAGTGGATGAATGGTTTAATGAACTGATGGATGGAAGAGTGGGATCAGGTAATTGATGAAGAGATGACAAATAAATAGGTAAAAGGACTTACAGAAGGAGAAATGTAAATTAATGTGTGGGTGAATTAAAGGGTGGATAGATGAATGGATAGAAGGATGAGATGGATGAATTGATGAAGAGATGGACAAATAAATAGGTAGACAGATTGATGGAGGAAATAGATGAATGTGTGGATGGATCGATAAATGGATGGATGGATAGATGGATTGATGTATGTATGTATGTATGTATGTATGGATGGATGGATGGATGGATGGATGGATGGATGGATGGATGGACGGAGAGTTTTTGATGAATGTGGAGATGGATGAATGAAGGGATGAAGAGACAAGCAGGTAGAGAAATGAAAACTTACATAAGTGAATTTTTGGATAACAACAGTATTCTACCACATGATCATTTTATTTCCAGTCCTTCTTTTCCCTTATGTCACCATCACCATTGCCATTGCTTTAGTTTGCTTCTTTATTCCTCAGCTCAAACTACTTCTTATCCCTCAAGTGTCTTTTCTCTGAGATACCCTTTTTTTCTCTTGTGCTCTTCTCTCTATCAGAATTCAGACACTTCCCTTTTTCTATGTCCAAATCATCTTGAATGAAACTGCACATCTCACACTTTTTGTAATCTTCATAATCTTTCAATCTCCTTTAACAAACAGTGGTTCAATTAAGGCTCTTGTTTGGTATTATCTCAAAATTCCAGATGCTAGACATAATGTTCTGCATTCTGCAGTAATAGAAGCTAGAAATTATGGTGTTCCTACAATCCACCTAGTCTTTTATATGTGCTTCTGGTCCCTTGTATCTTTTAGTTCTCATTACAATCATAAATAGTAGGTGCTATTGTGATTCTCATCTTACAGTTAAGAAGCCTGAGGTTCAGATGTGTTCAGTGACACAAAGCTGATAAACGGTGGAACCAAATGAAACAAAGGTAGTTTGACTCTATAGCATGCTTCTTATGCATTTTTAATGGGAATAATATCTTCCCAAAGGGGATGAAAATTAATTCCTGGGAGGGGACAAATAAATCGTCAAATAAATATGTGTTGCTTAAGCTGAGAATATTGCAGTTACAAGTTACACAATAGATTATGAATCCAAGGAGTTTAAAATACTTGTTTTAGAAGCATAAGAAAAACCCAAGGTAGCTAGTGTGGATCCTATGTGTTAGCTTGTTTTCACTTCACATGATATTAGCTAAATGAATTCCAGCCAGACTTAACATTTATGTTTGAAGATGACTTGATTTAAAGGATAAAGAGATCACAGATTTTCCTGATTGAGTGGTTAGAACTGTGTATTTCAAAATCCTTCCCAAGAACAGCTACAGGCAATGGTTGAGCTGATTTGTTTGTGGAGGGATATGTGGGAAACTCCAGGATAAATATATTCAATGATGATTAGCTAGCTAGCTGGCAAGGCTGATGTTTTATTTTGGTGTCCAGCTGGACTCTGGTCAGCCCCTTGCCCAGAGGTTCATAGATGCAGAGACAGATGACACACAGGTAAAAATTTGTGTCTATCCATTTGTGATCTCCTTATTGAAGGTGGGTCTGCATTTCCTAGTCCACTGACTCAGATGTTAATCTTCTTTGGCCACACCCTCACCAACACACCCAGTACCAATACTTTGCATCATTCAATCTAATCAAGTTGGCACTCAGTAGTAATCATCACATGAATGCATCACATGACCGCATCACATCCAGAATGTCTGTGTTCCCCCAAATTCTTATGTTGAGCTCTAACCCCCAGGGAGATGGTGGTGGGAGGTGGTACCTTGAAGACAAATGTGTCCACCAGCCATAGGTACTAGAAACAAGACTGTGAACTATTGTTCTGTTTTGTGTTGGTTTTGACTGGGGAGAGATGAGAGGAAATTATTGGAGCAACAGGCTATTTTAAAGTTATGGGTAAGTGAGCAAAGAATATTATAACAGAGGACTGTTGAAAATTAAGCAAGCAGAGAGAGTACTGATAACAACAAATTTTGTGTCTTCCTAGTCTGCCTAAGATGGGGACTTGTCTGCTACATTTTAGCTAACCTGTTTCCTGGACAAATCCCCGACTGGGACCTCAAAAAATCCATCCTACTCTCTTTATTCTCTACCTTGAATCAGACCTTCTCCTTCTAACAGGGTAAACAGAATCTTATCAAGACACCTGGCTAATGTCAATAGCTTATCTGCATAGAAATGTGACTGTAAATCCATCCACCAGCAAAATGAATGTGTACAACGTGTGATCAGCATTCCACGAGAAAAAAAAAAAAAGAAGAAGAAGAAGAAATAAAAGAAATAGGTAATGAGAAACAACTTCAAGTGATTGAAAATAATTTTCAATCTCTGCTACAGCTATTTACATTAGGAGAAGAGCCTGGTAAACAGGCTATCTGTCAATGCATCTATGCATGTATGCAAAGAAAATAAACAGAACTGATATTGGGAGAGACAGCCACATGGTGATTTTTAAACTGTGGAAACATGTGCTTTTTTAACCATGCATTTGTCATTTTCATCGATCAGGAAGCCTGTTTTAAGAATGAAGCTCTTTTCCTTTATTACAGCTCCTTGAACTTGACACTTTTCTATAATGGCTTCTTCTTATTATTATTATTATACTTCAAGTTCTAGGGTACACAAGCACAACATACAGGTTTGTTACATAGGTATGCAAGTGTCATTTTGATTTGTTGCACCCATCAACTCATCATGTACATTAGATATTTCTCCTAATTTTATCCCTCCCTCAATCTCCCACTCCACAACAGTCTCCAGTGTGTGATATTCCCCTCTCTGTGTCCATGTGTTCTCAATTTTCATCTCCCACTTATGAATGAGAATATGCAGTGTTTAGTTTTCTATCCTTGTGATAATTTGCTGAGGATGATGGTTTCCAGCTTCATCCATGTCCCTGCAAAGGACATGAACTCATCCTATTTTATGGTTGCATAGTATTCCATGGTGTATACATGCCACATTTTCTTTATCCAGTCTATTATGGATGGACATTTGGGTTGGTTCCAAGTCTTTGCTATTGTGAATAGTGACACAAAAACATACATGTGCATGTGTCTTTATGGTAAAATGATTTATAATCCTTTGGGTATACACCCAGTAATGGGATTGCTGGGTCAAATGGTATTTCTAGTTCTAGACCCTTGAGGAATTGCCACACCATCTTCCACAATAGTTGAACTAATTTACATTCCCACCAACAGTGTAAAAACATTCCTATTTCTCCACATCCTCTCCAACATTTATTGTTTCCTGATTTTTTAATGATTGCCATTGTAATTGACATGAGATAGTATCTCCTTGTGGTTTTGATTTGCATTTCTCTAATGACCAGTGATGATGAGCATTTTTTCATATGTCTGTAAGATGCATAAATCTCTTATCTTGAGAAGAGTCTGTTCATTTTTTTAAATAACTAATTCATTCATTTTTAAAACATTTTTAGTCTTTTTTCCTACATGATTTCTAATCCACTGTTAAAATTAAGGTTAATTCTAAGCTCTGTCTGGTGAAATAAAAAGAATGGCAGACAGGGTTTTTTTGTATGTGTGACCCAACATTTCAGTAACAAATAGTCTAATGAACCAAAAGAGAGACATTGGAATGCAGCTATACAGAGAACTCACTCAGTACATTTAGTGATGTTCACATTAGCTATCTGCATCAGAAAGGAGTATACAGCATATCTGTCCAGATAAGTGAGTGATTACAGATGAACATACCCACAGAACCACTACTAACATCAAAAATTAAGCACTACATGCATCTCCAAGCACCCACATCCATTCTCACACTGCTATAAAGACATACCCTAGACTGGGTAATTTATGAAGGCAAGGGGCTGAATGGACTCTTTCCTTTATACATTCATGGCTTGGGGAGGCCTCAAGAAACTTACAATCATGACAGAAAGGGAAGCAAATACATCCTTCTTCACATAGTGACAGTAAGGAGAAGTGCAGTGTGAAGTGATCCCCTTATAAAACAATCAGATCTGGTGATAATTCATTCACTATAATGAGAAAAGTACAGAGATAAACACCCCCATGATTCAATTACCTCCGACTGGGTCCCTCCGACTGGGTCCCTCCCATGACACATGCAGATTATGGGAACTAATTTACTGAAGTTTACAAGAAGAGATCTGTGTGTGAACACAGCCAAACCATATCAATTCACCTACATATTCCCTTCCAATAATTACCACAACCCAATGTCAAAATAATTACATTTTAATACCATCAGTTGGGTTTGTATGTTTTCACACTCTATATAAATGGAATAATACACTATTTATTATTCTGAATAGCTTCTTTTATTAACATGTTTCTGAGACCTAGCCGCATTGTTATGTAGACTGAGTTGTATATTCATTTTATTTTTTTACCTCTATACACTATTCTGTTTTGCGACAAATGTGGCCTTACAGAGAGCTGATTCACTTGATTCAGTGATAAATATCAACATCAGTATTATGTTGGCTCTTCAGAGGAGAATAATTGCATCAGTCACTGTGAATAAACACAAATACTAGCCTTTCTTATTTGCCTTTACCATTTGGGGTCAGGAGAAGAAAACAGTAAGTGTCAATGATTCTATTCAATAAAGGATCCAAAAAAGTGTACCACATAATAAACAAACATTCCATTAGAGAAGTCTGATGAGAGAAAACAGATTGCATGTATATCCTCCTTAGCCTCTTGCCCCACCTAGTTTCAAATCACTGGGCGCATCAAGTTTCAGAACTCTCCATATGGATAGGAATGAGCTGAAAATCAGGCCACATGTAAAGCCATGGTTTCTGGAAGTAAAAAAAATGGAAGCAGACACGTTACATGGTAAGAGTGGGAGCAAGGCTGGGAAAGACGCCTCTTACTTTTAAACAACCAGACCTTGTGAGAACTCACTCACTATCCCAAGGAAAGCACCAAGCCATGAAAGATCCATCCCCATGTCCCACCCTTATCTTCCCAAAAGGCCCCACCTCCAATATTGGGAATTACAACTCAACATGAGATTTGAACAAGGCATCCAGACTGTGTCCTGGGTACATAGGGCATTTGAATGTCCAAGGTGTGAAGTGCTGGTTCAAATCTTTTGTCCATTTCTTAATTGGGTTTTTAGCCTCTCACTTACTGATTTATAGGAGCACATTGTATATTCAGAATATGTGTGCCTTTTGTTATTTAAACAGGTTGCAAATGTCGTGTCTGTGCATTCCTTATCACACTTTCCGTGGTCTTTCATGATCAGTGCACCTTGCTTGTTTATCCTTTCCTTTTAACGATAGTGCTTTCTATGCCCAATTTAAGATGCCTTTGAAAATTCTCACTTTCTTCATGGCTCTCTAATGTTGTTAATATTCTTGCTGGCGTGTTTCTCTTTGTTATCCGTAGATTGGGTAGTTTGAAGCAACAACATGTTTCTAGAAGCAGAAATGTGATCAGATAGTATTTTGATTAAACTACAAGTATTCCTCAATTCTTTCTTTCTTTTTTTTTAAATTTTTTATTATTATTATTATACTTTAAGTTCTAGGGTACATGTGCGTAACGTACAGGTTTTTTACATATGTATACTTGTGCCATGTTGGTATACTGCACCCATCAACTCGTCAGCACCCATCAACTCCTCATTTACATCAGGTATAACACCCAATGCAATATCTCCCCCCTCCCCCCTCCCCATGATAGGCCCCGGTGTGTGATGTTCCCCTTCCCGAGTCCAAGTGATCTCATTGTTCAGTTCCCACCTATGTGTGAGAACATGCGGTGTTTGGTTTTCTGTTCTTGTGATAGTTTGCTAAGAATGATGGTTTCCAGCTGCATCCATGTTCCTACAAAGGACACAAACTCATCCTTTTTTATGGCTGCATAGTATTCAATGGTGTATATGTGCCACATTTTCTTAATCCAGTCTGTCACTGGTGGACATTTGGGTTGATTCCAAGTCTTTACTATTGTGAATACTGCCTCAATAAACATATGTGTGCATGTGTCTTTATAGCAGCATGATTTATAATCCTTTGGGTATAAACCCAGTAATGGGATGGCTGGGTCATATGGTACATCTAGTTCTAGATCGTTGAGGAATTGCCATACTGTTTTCCATAATGGTTGAACTAGTTTACAATCCCACCAACAGTGTAAAAGTGTTCCTATTTCTCCACATCCTCTCCAGCACCTGTTGTTTCCTGACTTTTTAATGATTGCCATTGTAACTGGTGTGAGATGGTATCTCATTGTGGTTTTGATTTGCATTTCTCTGATGGCCAGTGATGATGAGCATTTTTTCATATGTCTGTTGGCTGTATGAATGTCTTCTTTTGAGAAATGTCTGTTCATATCTTTTGCCCACTTTTTGATGGAGTTGTTTGTTTTTTTCTCGTAAATTTGTTTGAGTTCTTTGTAGGTTCTGGATATTAGCCCTTTGTCAGATGAGTAGATTGCAAAAATTTTCTCCCATTCTGTAGGTTGCCTGTTCACTCTGATGGTAGTTTCTTTTGCTGTGCAGAAGCTCTTTAGTTTAAAGAGATCCCATTTGTCAATCTTGGCTTTTGCTGCTCTTGCTTTTGGTGTTTTAGACATGAGGTCTTTGCCCATGCCTATGTCCTGAATGGTACTACCTAGGTTTTCTACTAGGATTTTTATATACATTCTTCTCAGCACCACATCGCACTTATTCCAAAATTGACCACATAATTGGAAGTAAAGCACTCCTCAGCAAATGTACAAGAACAGAAATTATAACAAACTGTTTCTCAGAACGCAGTGCAATCAAACCAGAACTCAGGACTAAGAAACTCAATCAAAACCGCTCAACTACATGGAAACTGAGCAACCTGCTTCTGAATGACTACTAGGTACATAGAGAAATGAAGACAGAAATAAAGATGTTCTTTGAAACCAATGAGAACAAAGATACAACATACCAGAATCTCTGGGACACATTTAAAGCAGTGTGTAGAGGGAAATTTATAGCACTAAATGCCCACAAGAGAAAGAAGGAAAGATCTAAGATTGACACTCTAACATCACAATTAAAAGAGCTAGAGAAGCAAAAGCAAACACATTCAAAAGCTAGCAGAAGACAAGAAATAACTAAGATCAGAGCAGAACTGAAGGAGATAGAGACACAAAAACCCTCCAAAAAATCAATGAATCCAGGAGTTGGTTTTGTGAAAAGATCAACAAAATTGACGACCGCTAGCAAGACGAATAAAGAAGAAAAGAGAGAAGAATCAAATCGACGCAATAAAAAATGATAAAGCGGATATCCACCGACCCCACAGAAATACAAACTACCATCAGAGAACACTATAAACACCTCTATGCAAATAAACTAGAAAATCTAAAAGAAATGGATAATTTCCTGGACACTTACACTCTTCCCAGCTAAACCAGGAAGAAGTTGAATCCCTGAATAGACCAAGAGCAGGCTCTGGAATTGAGGCAATAATTAATAGCCTACCAACCAAAAAAAGTCCAGGACCAGATGGATTCACAGCTGAATTCTACCAGAGGTACAAGAAGGAGCTGGTACCATTCCTTCTGAAACTATTCCAATCAATAGAAAAAGAGGGAATCCTCCTTAACTCATTTTATGAGGCCAACATCATCCTGATACCAAAGCCTGGCAGAGACACAACAAAAAAAGAGAATTTTAGACCAATATCCCTGATGAACATCGATGCAAAAATCCTCAATAAAATACTGGCAAACCGGATTCAGCAACACATCAAAAAGCTTATCCACCATGATCAAGTGGGCTTCATCCCTGGGATGCAAGGCTGGTTCCACTTTTGCAAATCAATAAACATAATCCAGCATATAAACAGAACCAAAGACAAGAACCACATGATTATCTCAATTGATGCAGAAAAGGCTTTTGACAAAATTCAACAGCCCTTCATGCTAAAAACGCTCAATAAATTCGGTATTGATGGAACGTACCTCAAAATCATAAGAGCTATTTATGACAAACCCACAGCCAATATCATACTGAATGGGCAAAAACTGGAAAAATTCCCTTTGAAAAGTGGCACAAGACAGGGATGCCCTCTCTCACCACTCCTATTCAACATAGTGTTGGAAGTTCTGGCTAGGGCAATCAGGCAAGAGAAAGAAATCAAGGGTATTCAGTTAGGAAAAGAAGAAGTCAAATTGTCTCTCTTTGCAGATGACATGATTGTATATTTAGAAAACCCCATTGTCTCAGCCCAAAATCTCCTTAAGCTGATAAGCAACTTCAGCAAAGTCTCAGGATACAAAATTAATGTGCAAAAATCACAAACATTCTTGTACACCAGTAACAGACAAACAGAGAGCCAAATCATGAATGAACTTCCATTCACAATTGCTTCAAAAGGGAATAAAATACCTAGGAATCCAACTGTCAAGGGATGTAAAGGACCTCTTCAAGGAGAACTACAAACCACTGCTCAGTGAAATAAAAGAGGACACAAACAATTGAAAGAACATACCATGCTCATGGATAGGAAGAATCAATATCGTGAAAATGGCCATACTACCCAAGGTTATTTAGATTCAATGCCATCCCCATCAAGCTACCAATGAGTTTCTTCACAGAATTGGGAAAAACTGCTTTAAAGTTCATATGGAACCAAAAAAGAGCCCGCATCTCCAAGACAATCCTAAGTCAAAAGAACAAAGCTGGAGGCATCACGCTACCTGACTTCAAACTATACTACAAGGCTACAGTAACCAAAATAGCATGGTACTGGTACCAAAACAGAGATATAGACCAATGGAACAGAACAGAGTCCTCAGAAATAATACCACACATCTACAGCCATCTGATCTTTGACAAACCTGAGAGAAAGAAAAAATGGGGAAAGGATTCCCTATTTAATAAAGGGTGCTGGGAAAATTGGCTAGCCCTAAGTAGAAAGCTGAAACTGGATCCTTTCCTTACTCTTTATGCGAAAATTAATTCAAGGTGGATTAGAGACTTAAATGTTAGACCCAATTCTTTCTTTATATCTTTTATTTATTTATGTATTTATTTATTTATTTATTTATTTATATTGGATATTGACAAACTATGGTTGCAAATATATACGAGGTAAAAAGTGATGCTGTGATGATATATCCAGAGAAATATTTGAGTGAAGCTAATTAACATCATGTTCATCACCTCAGTTTTTCTTATTAACCTCTCCTGTCTAATAGAACCGTTGTACCCTTAGAACGGGATTCCCCATGTACCCTTCTCTTTTTCTTTACTTCTTTATAAATGAATTTTATTCTCCTGCTACATGGGGTGAAACCAACTGAATTTAATTTCTTTTTTGTCGTTGCTGTTTTTTGAGATGGAATCTTGCTCTGTTGCCCAGACTGGACTGCAGTGTGCAATCTTAGCTCACTGCAGCCTTGACTCTCTGGACTCAATTGATACCCCCACCTCAGCCTGTCAACTAGCTAACACTACAGATGTGTGCCATCACATCCACCTAATTTTTGTTGTCTTTTTGTGAAAGCAAGTTTTCACTATGTTGTCCAGGCTAGTCTGGAAATCTTAGAGTCAAATGATCTTCCCTCTTCAGCCTCTCAAAATTCTGGAATTACAGCTGTGAGCCACTGCACCTGGCTTAATTAATTCCCTTATCTTAAGGCTTCCACCTTTAATAAAATACACTGATACTTTTCATACAGAACCATTATCAGTCACTTATAACTTAGTATAATTGTTATAAAATTCATCTCATTTTTATGATGTTAGGAATATAAACACTGTGGAAGAAAAATTTACTGTGTACCTATTAAGGAAAAGAAAGAGGACCAAAAGTCAAGTTACAGAAAATAGAAGATAATTTCAGCCTACTTCAATAATGGGCCAATTGCCAAATATTGAAATCTACTGCTAGTCAAATGAAATTAAATCATTAATTCTATAGCAGTTCTAATAATATAAGAATTATTAGTATAATGAAGACAGCAACAATTCAGTAAACACTCTTCATTTTTAAATACTGACAGGTGAGAATTCATTGCCTTCAGAACTCATCGGACTATAGTTCATAACTTTGCTTCCACAGATAAACAAAAACCTCATACAACTTTTCAAACTAGCCTAGATTGTGCTATATAAAATAAGAATAGTATTATAATGTAAGGTATATAGGAGTAATTGATTTAAACTGTACATCTATACCAAATTATAATTCTTATGAAAAATAAATTATGATTCTTTGTAAACTTCCTGATAATATTCAGTTTGGACCTCTGTTATATTACATTTCCTTAGCTAAATCATTTTCAGATATGTTTTATTTAAATATGATTCTTTAATGAAGAAAATCTCAGTAAACATATTTTATATAAACAAAACGAATAAGTATTGGCAAAGAAAGCATAAATTATTATTTCAAGGTTACACATGCTTTTCAGGGGATACATTCAGTAATGCATAAAATATTGAAAAATATTTTTATTGTTCTGTTAAAAAAAACCATTAGGTTTTTGTATTACATTTTAAATCAGATGAAAATTGATCAACTTTGGCTCTGGTAAATAATAATATATGTAGCAAGGCTAAAAGATAATTTGTGGTGACAGTTACAAACAATAAATGTAAGGATGGAATAAGAGTAAGTATGTTTTCTTTCTTCATCTATATTCAGATCTACCCTTTATGTGAAAATTGAGTGAGGTACACTAGTTTTATGTTTACAGATGCTAGATTATATATGACTTGTTTATACCTGCCAAGAATGTCCAATTTAAGGCTTGCATTTCCACCTGGACACTTTGTTTATTTTTCAAATGCAGCCTAAAATGAATTTCATTCTCGATGTGATCAGTGAAATTTTTAAAAGGATATTGGCAGAGGAGAAATAACAGGGGTGACAGAGATTAATTCTAGTGACAGAATGGGCTTTAAATAAATAGAAAAAAAGTAATGTGAGAGAGATATACAAACCCTATATTACCTGATATTGTCCCACTTGGTGAAATTGCTTCATTATCAGTATGTGTAGTTGTAAAATAATTTTGCCCAGATTTAAATTTCAGAAGACAGAGATTTTTTGTGTATCTGTTCAATTCAAAACTGCTTTTAAGGGATCTAGAAGACTGAGGCAATTTTCCAGTCAATCAGTTGGAATTTCCCTGTTCCACCTAAAGGAGAAAATAGAAATACTTTAAATCTATTATGTCTTGCACGGTGATTAGGGTGATTACTCTGATTTGTGAAGTCCCCTCTTGGGAAACTTTAGTCCTTCTACTCTATTTCTTTTTACTTCAGGAATTTTTAGCCCAATGGCTATTTTTAAGTCCTATCATTGCAAATAGACAAAGATGGAAATACATTTGTCAAAAGAACAAGGAAGGGAGGCATTGGAAGACATGAAGAAAAGTCTTTGAATTTTAGCTTTGTAAAACATTAACAGAAAGGAGGCAAAGTCCATTTGCAAAGAGGGAACTTCCAGCTGTGGCCAGAAAGACTGCTGGATGCCTGCAGAATGCCCTACTTTGTTGTGATGACAGACTGCATAAGACTATCTTTTTGGGGTCACATAACCATGACCATTAGGAAGAAGTATTTTTTAAATAAGTTTTGCAGGTTAAATAAGTGAAAGATATCTGACTTTTTCATCTTCAAATAATCAAGTAGTCTCTTTTAGGGACCATGTTTAGTCCTGAGAGATGGAAAATATAATAATTCCTAGTGGTAAAATGAGAAGGATGTGGAACATGACAATAGAAGAGTAGGTTAATAAAACAATGCACCATACAACACAAAAAAACAATTAAAAATAGACATGGTGTTCATTCAGTAAAGAGTGACTACATGCTTACTTTAAACAGGTGCCTTTTTTGATAGGAGACACCTGGAAAATGATCAGTTAAGATCTATACTGCTACAAACTCATTTTCCTTGAGTTCTGATATAAAAGATTTTTTTGTGATGGTAGAAGTTGAAAAGGAAATACAGCATTTTTCTCCATCTCTGAGTACTTTTCTGCATGTATAATGTTGCCATGAATATTTTTTTTCAAGTCTAGAGTCACTTCCAATAGGTGAGTTCCTGGTATCTCACACTCTCTTAAAGTCTTCAAATAGTAAAAATAATCTTTTAAAATGGAAATGTTGACCTTGTTTTTAAAACACCTATTACATGCCAGGAATTCTGTTACAGACTTTATACATAATATTTTTTATGCTTTTAACCCTCAAAATAATCCTGTATGGTGTGGATTACTCAGTGTGTCTTTACAGAAAGGGAGTCCAAAAGAAGACAATTTAATGTGTCTAAACTTCCAAGAAAGGGCTGAGAATCTGAATTCAGCCTATCTGAAGCAAAAACTAATCTCTTTTACCTTTTCTGCCTCAAATGGATTCACAATCAGGTGCCCAGTGATATTGCCTCCCTCTGTGTTCCTATCCAAATCTCATCTTGAATTGCAATCTGAATTCCTCCCCCCCATGTGTTAGGGGGGGACCTCAGGAGAGGTGATTAGATCATGGGGGTGTTTCTCCCATGCTTTTATTGTGATAGTGAATGAGTTTTCATGAGATCTGATGGTTTTATAAGGGGACTTTCCCCACTTCAGTCTGCATTTCTCCTTCCTGCCACCAAGTGAAGAGGACATGTTTGCTTCCCCTTCTACCATGATTGTAAGTTTCCTGAGGCCTCCACAGTTCTGAGGAAATGTGAGTCAATGAAACTCTTTTCTTTATAAATTACCAACCCTCTAGCTGTTCTTTATAGCAGTATAAGAATGGAAGAACTACATCAAGGAAGAATGAAAACAATTTTTCCTCTTCCCATTTCCTTTTTGATACTGCCATTGCATTATATTGTAATGATGGCAGATAAGTCATGATTTATAACAGCGGTTCTCAAACTTGAACATGCATCAGAATCACTTAGAATGAGAGTTCACCAGCTTTTTCTATAAAAAGCCAGATAATAAATTTTCTCATTTTGCAATGCAGTTTCCATCACAACTACTCAACTGTGATCTTGTAGCACTAGAGCAGTCACAGATAATACAAAGTGAATGAGTGATTGTATTCTAATAAATCTTTATTCATAGGCTTGAAATTTGAATTTCATGTAATTTCCATGTGTTATCAATTATTCTGCTTCTTTGTAATTTTCCCCAATTACTTAAAACTGTGACAATTATTCTTAGTTCAGAGGCATGAAAAAGTAAGTGGTAGTTCTGCTACTGGAAAGAGATCCTGATCCAAACCCCAAGAGTTGAACCTCATGCAAAAAATAATTTAGAGTGAGTCCATAGAGTAAAGTGAAAACAAGTTTATTATGAAAGTAAAGGTACAAAGGATGACTACCCAAAGGCAGAACAGGAACTTGAGCTGATGGACTGAGTATATAGTTATTTCTTGATTATATATTAAACAAGAGGTAGATTATTCATAAGTTTTCCAGAAAAGTGGTGGGTAATTCCTGGAACTAAGGTTCCTCCCCCATTAAGGGTTAGGGATGTTGTCATGGCATCTGTAAGCTTTCATGGCACTTGTGGGAGTGGCTTTTAACATGCTAATGCATTATAATTAGAGTATAATGAACAGTGAGGATGACCAGAGGTCACTTTTGTTAACACCTTGGTTTTGGAGGGTTTTGGCGGCCTTCTTTTCTGCAAGCTGTTTTTCAGCAAGGTCTCTGTGACCTGCATTTTGTTCTGACTCCCTATCTCATTAGACGTAGAATACCTAACCTCCTGGAAATGCAGCCAGTAGGTGTCTGCCTTGTTTTTCCCAGTTCCTATTCAAGATGGAATCACTCTGGTCCAAATGCCTCTGACATTTCAGCTTTGGCCCCCAGGTGAGAACCATTCATCTACATGATGGATGAAGAAAACAGATTAAAAAATGAGTAGTTATGGATCAGTTCTTCTTCAATGAAGTGCCAATATTTCCAATATTTTTATATTATTTTAAAATATATAAAGGGGAACCAAGCATGTCTCACCATGGCACAGCAGGGAGGAGAGTGAAGGGGGTCAGTGCTACACACTTTTAAACAACCAGATTTCATGAGAACTCACTATCATGAGAACAGCAAGAGGGAAATCCACCACCATGATCCAATCACCTCCCAGCAGGTACCTCTCCTAACACTGGGGATTACAATTATACATGAGATTTGGGTAGGGACACAGGGCCACACCGTATCACTCATCTTCATCTTTTATTTATCTGGCCCCTGTGGTTTGCCTTCACCATTCCTAAAGTACACTAATGAAGAAGGAACACTCAACCTTACCTCTGAGATCTTAGTAAAAAACACATTTGTGCAAGGCATAGAGCCATATATCATGTAAGGGTATGCATATGACCTTAGACAAATCTAGGTTTGAGCTACTTGGGTCCAGTTATGCACTGATTTTTTTTTTTCACTAAACACATTGGATTTTTCTTTTGGAGATCTGTGACAATTTTTAAAAACACAGATAAACTGCATGGCCTAGAAACATTGAAAAATTTGGAAAAAAAGGATGATATTTATGCATAAAATATATTTATGTGATGAATACATAAAGGCAGGTCATGAATGCATAAAATACATATGTGAACACAGATGTATAACTTAAACAGATGGTTAACACACACATATGATAAACACTTGATTCACACAAACATGTGTTAACACATACATACACATACCTATGCGTTAATCAACAATTTATGTTATCAGTAAGGCTTCTAGTCAACAGGAGGCTGTAAGCAGTTAAATTTGGGGGGCAGTCAGAAGTTATACACAGACTTTTAACTGTGCAGAAGGTCAGCAGCCCTAACCCTTGCATTGTTCATGGGCCAATTGTATATAATTGTATTAATTTATACATTGGCCAGCAATGTAGGTATAGTGACTTAGTCTGTTCCTACTGCTATAACAAAGTATCTTAGACTGGCTAATGTACAAAGAACAGGGTATCTTGGGGCTCACATCTATCCAACAAAAGGGGAGTCTATCTTGGGGCTGTCATGTATCCAGTCAGGGAGGCGTTTGGAATGTTTCTGACTGGAAATGTCATTTGTACTTTATGGTCGTACCATTAAGCTGATACCCTTTGGACTTAGATGGTTTTTAATCAAGATGAACTTTAGAATGATGGTGATTGTTCAAGATGGCAATGCTTCTGCTCTGTCAATCCAGACCCTATTGTTACAAAAAGGATGAGGGACAGCACAATCTTTCTGAGACTTCCTGCTGACAAGGGAATGGAGAGTTATCAGGACTCAGATTGACTGTAGGAGTTGCCATCTGTAGATGATTTGGGGTATTTACCTCTGAAATGGCCATACTCCTGCTAAAAATCTTTGAAAAAGGTTAATTAGGCAAGGGAAGAACATTAGTCCTAGATGTATTATTAGGAGAGGGCCGAGAAAAGGGATGATCCATGCTATAATTTTGTTTCCAAACCAAGAAATTATGTGTTTGTTTTGGTACTTCCTTAGCTTTTTAGCCCTTTCTTTAAGTCTTCCAGCTGTGTCTCTTACTAGGCCCAGTTGATTGAGATAGAAACAATATTCTTCACTTTATGAGAGGCAGAGGTGCAAGTTTGGAAAGGCCTATGCATTATTTTCTGTTAGTAACCATTATTCCTGCTAAGAGGATAATAAGAAAAATGCTACAGTAATTGAGATTTTCTGTCAGATATTCCACTTGAGGCTGCTACAGTGTGTAGTTCTACTGCAAATAGTAGAGTAAAGCAATTCCCACAAGAGTGGCATAGTAAATCTTACAAGGAGAAGTAGGAATGATGAAAAGTATTTTATGGGGCAGGATGAAACTGAGTAAGATGAATACTTCTCAGTTACTTATTTTTTATGATTTTCAACTTAAGAATTCCTATTTTTTTACACTGATATTTAGGACATTCCTTTGGGCTGTTAGAGGTTGCTTCACCAGCTTTCCAGGTTTGACTCAAGTGTGATGTATTCAGAAGTTAATTCCTGTAACAGATACTATCTTAATTACCCTGGGTTCCATTGACTCACTAGAAGTGGGGGCAAAGGATACTAGGTACCCTCAGTTATTAGTTGTCGGTTCCAGCATTAAAGAGATTTCCTCCTGTGATGGTCAGGGGGCTTGGAGGCAGGGCCTGCTGGAACACCTAGTTTTCAGTTTATAGGACTTTAAAAAAGCACAGATTATCTTGGAAAATTGTAGCCAGAAAAATTAGAGTTTAATTCAAACTGTAGAAAATAATAAAAATTGAGAAGCATTCAGCAACACTAGAATTTAACAAGCATGTTATAGTTTTTGAAATATAATTTTGTCTCTCCAGTTTCCCATTTTTATTAAAAGGTAAATTATGGCAGGACTGGGGTGCTTTACTGCACTTGGTTAATTATTTGCATACAGTGAAGCAAGAATAATTATTTGTTATATAGGCCTTTTAAATGGGCATTGATGGAACTTTGTTCCATAGAAGAAATCTGACATAAGACATTTTAAAGGTGAGTTAAGCCCTGGAATTGTACCATTAAATACCTATGAGATGCTTCTTGAGGGACCAACATAACTTGGGTTTCCTGGCCTGTGAGTAAGTTACATTCTTTATTTCCCACAGATCAGAAACCATTTACAGGAACTGTGCACACAAAATAAGAGGAAAATTTTCCAAGGGCTTTACTAGCTTCATAAGGCAACTTTGCTTACTCAAAGAAAGCACATTATTCCAGTCAAAGCCTTGGTAAAACTACCAGTTTCTCCAACTGTGTACTATTACAAATGAAAACAGATTCTTAAGGAACTTAGGCAAAAAACTATATCTCCATAACTTAAGAATATTCACAGATAATTTCCAAATTCTGGGGAAAATCAGGTACAGAGAAACAAGTATGCTAAAAATTTTGTTCAGAGGTGTAAACTAAATTATTAAAAGCTGTTAATAGCTCAAAGGAGAAGTTTCTTTGACTTTTGAAAGCAAAACAATATGAGTAATATTTTAAGCAAAACATCAAAAAGATTACTCCAGACTCCAATTCGTTCACTTCATTCAGTTAATTTGTATCCTGTGTGATACCAATGAATATTTTAGCTCTTCAAGGGTTCCGAATGTTTTTCCTCTATTCTAATGTTATAATCTGCAAAGTTATGAGAAATCTGTATTAAAGAGAGCTTTTTAGAGCTTGATAGCTGATTATGAAACTACTTTCTAAAGAGAACCAAAACAAGACAACAATTGTTTATGGATGACAAAAAGTGTTAGGGTAGCCAAAGTTAAAGTTACAGTTGACAAGGTTATCTGTTACCATTGTGGCACACAATAATTTTACCATGGTAATTATAATTATTACTGATAATGTACACTAAGATATATCAGAAATATTGGAGTCTCTCACAACTCTGGGATACATACCAATAACATATTTATACAAATGTAGCCCAAAGAAAGCCAAACACTATTTTATATTTGACAATGCTTACTGTTTGATTTTATACCAAATAAACCAAATTTTAACTTTATATTAGTGTGTTATTAATGTTAAACTGAATTTTTAATAAAACGTTATAGACACATTTACCCAATTTTCACGTTTGACAATAGGTAAGAGTTTTATAGACCTTTTTAAATTAACCCTTTATAATTTTTGTTAGAGAGCGGGTCAATGCTTTAAGAAAAACTCACTGTGCTTCTATTTTAATACTTAATTTACAGATAACCTGGATGACACCTGTGCAACTTTAGCCAGTGTGTTTACACATAATTTCCTTTACAATTAACCTCCAAAATTGCTTAAACCTTCATTTTTATATTGTTCAACTTAAAACAATTCTTTAATCTTTTAACCTAGATAAAAATCCACATTCTCATGCCTCCTTATAATCTTTCTACCAAAACTATATGCAAAATGTGTTTCTCAATAGTGTTAAATACATGTTACAGTGCTAATTTTTAGCAACCTTTAATTTGTTGGTAAATTTGGGGTTTTAATTTATTTATGTACTAGGTGGAGAGCCTAGGACATAGATAGAAATGTGGATAAGGTCTTGTTCCAGCATTTAACTCCATATATCCTAGGTTTTACCTCACTGCAAAACATCAAGCTGTACAGCTAGGAATTATCATTTTAGAGGCCTAATCACTTTTAAATTATATCACATTTCTTGGATAAATTCCCTTTTATAAAATTTTTAATGACTCATAGACAATCTCTGACATGCCATAATTGTATTGTATTTAACATAGTTGATAATTTAGCTTTGAAACAAACATGATTAACAGTCCTTTCCCAGAACAAACTTCCTTCAGATCTGTGGAATAGACTGCCTAGGACCACAAGATTAGAAGTTAGGGTATTTTAATAAGTAGTTCAAGTGTTCATTAAACCAATCTTAATGTTTCATTTATTTTAAAATTACAGAAGAAAAGATTATGTGTGTATATATGTGTGTGTGTGTGTGTGTGTGTATATATATATATATAATCTCTTTGCTAATTTCCCAACTGGATTATTGGGCCCTTTAATAACAGGGCTAGGAAAACAGCTTTCAGGGCCTAATACACAAGCATAGTTGGAAGACAGAGACAGATTTTGAAAGGTACTTACTCACTTCTAATTCCAGTAGTTCTGTAAGGAAAATAGAGATTTTTTCCATAATGGGATTTGTGGTACCTTTTCTGTTTTCTCAAGGAGTCTCCGGCCAATAGAAGTCATTTTGGGGTTTTTCATGCTTGCATCAAGAGTGGCAAGACAGAGTGGAGAAAACTAATTCAGTTCACTGAGAATAAACCTTTTCCAGGATAACAAGATTTATGAAGAGGAAAACAAAATATTTTGAATACACTCATAGCTTTGATATCCATTTTAATGAAGCTGAGGGCTCTTTTTCATTGGAGGTGAGAGTGGAGGTTAAAATTACATAAATATAATCCCAAGGTAAATTAAAGGATTGGGTTATGTGCAGGCATTCCATGATAATTAGAGAGATTTTCAGAGAAAGATCCCAGATGCTGTTCGATCTGTGACAAACTGTTTGATTTTATACCAAATAAACCAAATTTTAACTTTATATTAGTGTGTTATTAATGTTAAACTGAATTTTTAATAAAACGTTATAGACACATTTACCCAATTTTCACGTTTGACAATAGGTAAGAGTTTTATAGACCTTTTTAAATTAACCCTTTATAATTTTTGTTAGAGAGCGGGTCAATGCTTTAAGAAAAACTCACTGTGCTTCTATTTTAATACTTAATTTACAGATAACCTGGATGACACCTGTGCAACTTTAGCCAGTGTGTTTACACATAATTTCCTTTACAATTAACCTCCAAAATTGCTTAAACCTTCATTTTTATATTGTTCAACTTAAAACAATTCTTTAATCTTTTAACCTAGATAAAAATCCACATTCTCATGCCTCCTTATAATCTTTCTACCAAAACTATATGCAAAATGGCATGGAGAAAGGCAAAAGAACATGAGCAATGCCTACAGCCAGCCACTTCCCTGAGAGGGAGAATGGCCAAGGTGGTTGACTGGTAGTTTTTGAATGGGTAACAGGTGGAGAAGAGGGTGAGCTGGAGTTTGGGGCTGGAAGGCTTGTGAGCAACAGGAGCCAGTGGAGCGGAGAGTTCAGACAGGTGAGGAGTGGATGCAAGGGGAGAAGAATACAGAGGGGGTTCATCTGCATAGTCAAAAGGAGTTTTGGAGGAAAGAGAGACCTGGAGAAGGTTTTCATTAAGAATTTCATGAAGGGTGCAAGTTTAACACAGGGAGGGTCAGGATTTAAGGTAGAAGAAAGCCTGAATATAGGGAACCTCTTGCCATTTGTCATTTCTGGTTATGAAGTTATAAATCTTCCTGAGAATTTGAAAGTTAAAGGTGCCATTTTCAAGCCATTGGCTGTCATTAACTAATCTTTATTGGGGCCAGGCCATGGTGCAATAAAAAACCAAATGCTTTGGCTTTATTCTTCCCATAAGCCATGTTTGGCGAGGCTGTGAAGGAGACAGTGGAGAGGACGTTTGGCACCCATGCGGGCTGGTTAGGAGAGAACGAGGATGTCTGTTTTTGATCTAGGCATCCCCAGAGAAAAGACAGAGACCCAGAATCCTCTTCCTAAAGAGGATGGTCAAGCTGAGATGAAAATGGAAGTCCCCAAGATTTATTCCAGCTTAGATCATGAGGACAGGATGCAGACCTGAAGTTCCTGGGTAACATGAGAAAGTCAGAGGAGGTCTTACCAGTCAGCTGGGTTAGTGTCTGATATTGAATGTTTCAGTGGAATCAACAGGGGTCCTTTTAGATGGGTGCCACACAAGGAAGAGAGAGAAGGGAGAATGAATGAAATACTCATTGCAGGTGGTCAGGAGTGGATTCCCAAGACCTGAAGGTTTTGAAAAACCACTGCAGGAGACATTTATGGAAGTGTTAGAATGTCTCTGGGCAGAGGGGAGGTTATCTTGGGACTGACGTCTCTCCAGCCAAAGGGGAGGTTATCTCGGGGCTGACATATCTCTGGTCAGATGGGTTTGGAATGTTTCTGGTTAGAGATGTCATTTGTGGTTTATGGTCATGCTGACCTTAGCCTTTAGGCTGTTGCCCTTTGTATTTAGGTGGTTTTTGATCAAAGTGAACTTTAGAATGATGGCACTTGTCCAAGATGGTGATACTTCTGCTCTGTCATATATAATATGTCTGATATATTATATAAAACATATATTAAAACTTGTGATATATAGATAATTGTTTTAATCCATATGTCATATAAGTACATCTAAAATATGGTCTTTGTAATACATATAAATATATAAGTGTAAATATATGTATGCATATATACATATACACAATTACTATATATGGTATAAATATATACTGTGTAAGTAAATATATATGTGTGCAGTAACTGTGTATGTATGTGTAGTCATACATTGCTTAATGATGGGACTACGTTCTGAGAAATGGGTCATTAGATTCCATCATTGTGCACCTCACAATGCCTTACACAAACCTAAAAGGTGTAGTTACTACACATTCAGGCTGTGTGGTAAAACCTACTACTCCTAGCCTGCAAACCTTCATAGCATGTGACTGTCCTGAATATTTTAGGCAGTTGTAACACAGTGGTAAGTTTTTGTGTCTCTAAACATACCTAAACCCAGAAAAGATACACTGAGAACATGGTATTATAACATTATGGTATCATAATTATCTATACAGTCTATTGTTGACTAAAATTTCATTATATGGTAGATGACTGTATATTTATATAAATGCATAAAACAAACAGTACATCTTAGATTCATTTTTATAACATTATATGGATTAAAATTGTTGATGAAAAAAGTCAAACTCTGTAAAATATTTGAAGAGATTTATTCTGAGACAAATATGATTGACCATGGTCATTGACACAGCCCTCAGGATATGCTGAGAATATGTGCCCAAGAAGCTTGCGGCACAGCTTGATTTTAAACATTTTAGGTGGACATGAGATATCAGTTAAATACATTTAAGATATACATTCATTTTGCTCAGAAATGTGGGACAACTCAAAGTTGATAGGGGGCCTTCCAGGTTATAGATAGATTTAAAATTTTATTATCAATATGAAGGAATATCTCAGTTTGAATAAGAGGTTGTGCAGAACAAAGTTTCATCATACAGATGAGGCCTCCAGGTAGCAAGGCCCTAGAGATAATAGACTGTAAATATTTCTTATCCGACTAGGAGGTCTCTGTTGATGTTAAATGCTGGTCAGCTTTTCCAGAATTCCAAAAGGGAGCAGGGTATAATGAGGCATGTCCCACCCAGCTTCCAGTCATTTGCTCTGGCATAGAGGAGGAAGCTAATGCAAATGGCTGGGCAGGGCTGGGGATGTGTGCTGAATTGTGATGTTAAACACAACCCCTTCACAATTTTTTTCAACATGTGAATTTAGGGAGACACATGCATACCCTAGTACATTTGATACCTCTATTTTTTAGGTACAAAAGAAAAGTTACAAAGGTTAAATAAACAGCCTAAAATTACATAGTTCACTTGTAGGAAACACAATTGAATACCAGATCTCTCTGACTCTAAAACAGACCAATATGATACATAATTTTAATCTATAATATACATGCAATATATGAATATATAATATAAATATGTATTTGCATTTAAATATATAATTTATATGTACATACACACACATTATATATCTATATACGTATGTATATGTAAGTATAAGGCACATGTATAAGGCATGTATAAGGCAATCTTATCAGAACTCATATAGATTATTACAACCATAGTCCTTGGAGTTTATATTGACAGGTATTTAATTCACTTTCAAGAGCTATATTTTTCTGTTCTATGAACCCATAGGGTGTACATGTGTGTGTGCATGCATGCACACTATTTCTCTGGAACCGTTTCAGCTGTTTTCCCACACGACTTGAAGTCACACAGAGTAGGTGCCATGGGATGATTATTCTTGCCCCTCCAGTATTGATCCCAGCCCCTGGAATTTACTAGGCTCTGTGCTTCCTCCATGCCCAGTAAATGCACAATGATGTAGCCCCTAGAAGACATACCAGCAGTTCTGCAGCTATTGTGCATAGCAAACACACCAAAATCTTCAGAAAAGCCTTTTAATTCCAAACAACTGTCATTTGAATTAGAAAAAAAGAGAGAGAAAATTATGAACACTTTAATGCTAAGGTCATCATCTGGAAGAAAACTGGAGATGAATTCACATTTAATATATTTTCTAGTATAATTTATGTCTATTTAATACGAACATTTTAATTTGTATAAAACTTTTTTCTGTTTTCATTTTCAGTAGCTTTTGCCCCATTCCAGTAGAGTCCTGACTTTGACCACACTGTGGGAGCTCAATCTCTTCACTGAGTTGACAAATCAAAGACCTAAAAATTTTTTTCTAGGAATCCTGGAATTGTTAACTACACCCTGGTCTGCCATGTTTGTCTGTAAAAGAACAGAAAACTGCTTTTTGTAAAAGGAGATGCAAAAGGAGATGCAAAAGAAGATAAATGTGAATGACACTGTTAACATTTAAAATTAAAGGGAAGCCCAGTAGAGAATAGGAATGGAAATTATTGTCTTTTTCTCTGCTGGTTAAATAAAGAACATTATCCATGCTCCTTCTGTGACTTAAATGTAGTTTCTCTTTTATTTATTCTTTGGAGGGTTTTTCATTTGCCTGCAAATTCTCGCTTCAGTTTTCTGGGCTGAAGATGGACTTGGGAGTGGCAATAAGTGATTGCAAGTGGATTCTTGGTGGGTAAAATCTTATTAGCACAATGGCTCAGAAGTGCTGAAAACAAAGATTTTTAAAATTCAAACAGGCTGAGATGGAGAAAAATATACTTAATCAAATTCACAATCTCTAAGCAGTAAATAATAATGCTATATTTTTAGAGAAAGCACTATCTTTTGAAAATGAAATTTAAAAGTTTTGCTCTAAACACATCTATAAATACTGAAAATAACTGTTGTTTAATATAAGCCTTGGTAAATAGAGGCCAATCATCTTACTGCATTACAGACCTAATAGCCTTCAGTGAAAATGTTACAATGTTTTGTTTGTCTCTTGGTGCATTGAAACATGCTCTGCAGGCAGCCTGCCATGGCTCATGCCTGTAATCACAGCACTTTGGAAGGCCAAGGCAGGGGTGATCACCTGAGGTCAGGAGTTCAAGACAGCCTGGCCATGGTGGTACCCTGTCCCTACTAACAGTACAAAAAAATTTAGCCAGGCATTGTGGCATGTGCCTGTAGTCCCAGCAACTGGGGAGGTTTAAGCAGGAGAATCGCTTGAACCCTGGTGGTAGAGGTTTCAGTGAGCTGAGTTAGCACCAGTGCTCTCTATCTATCATGGGTAACAGAGGAAGACTTCATCTCAAAATAAATAAACAAGTAGAAACATACTCTGCAGTTTTCCCTGAACATGTTCTACTGTCAGATATGCCCAGAGTGTTCGATCAACTCATTTCATTACTAATCCAGCATTTCTTGTTTGTGTAAGTGTTAGATGAAACTAACCCAAGTGCTCAATTTGGCAGGCAAAAAAATCAAGTTGGTTAGTTAAGCCTAAGAGGGCAAGAACAAAGCAGTTGCCTGGTTGAATTTATTACATTTAAACTTACTTATTGATACATTAGGGGGGCGGAGCAAGATGGCCGAATAGGAACAGCTCCAGTCTCCAACTCCCAGCGCGAGCGACACAGAAGACCGGTGATTTCTGCATTTTCAACTGAGGTACTGGGTTCATCTCACTTGGGAGTGCCGGACGATCGGTGCTGGTCAGCTGCTGCAGCCCGACCAGCGAGAGCTGAAGCAGGGCGAGGCATTGCCTCACCTGGGAAGCCCAAGGGGGAAGGGAATCCCTTTTCCTAGCCAGGGGAACTGAGACACACAACACCTGGAAAATCGGGTAACTCCCACGCCAATACTGCGCTTTAAGCAAACAGGCACACCAGGAGATCATATCCCACACCTGGCCGGGAGGGTCCCACACCCACGGAGCCTCCCTCATTGCTAGCACAGCAGTCTGTGACCTACCGGCAAGGCAGCAGCGAGGCTGGGGGAGGGTCGCCCGCCATTGCTGAGGCTTAAGTAGGTAAACAAAGCTACTGGGAAGCTCAAACTGGGTGGAGCTCACAGCAGCTCAAGGAAACCTGCCTGTCTCTGTAGACTCCACCTCTGGGGACAGGGCACAGTAAACAATAACAAACACAGCAGAAACCTCTGCAGAGGCAAACGACTCTGTCTGACAGCTTTGAAGAGAGCAGTGGATCTCCCAACACGGAGGTTGAGATCTGAGAAGGGACAGACTACCTGCTCAAGTGGGTCCCTGACCCCTGAGTAGCCTAACTGGGAGACATCCCCCGCTAGGGGCAGTCTGACACCCCACAGCTCACAGGGTGGACTACACCCCTGAGAGGAAGCTTCCAAAGCAAGAATCAGATAGGTACACTCGCTGTTCAGAAATATTCTATCTTCTGCAGTCTCTGCTGCTGATACCCAGGCAAACAGGGTCTGGAGTGGACCTCAAGCAATCTCCAACAGACCTACATCTGAGGGTCCTGACTGTTAGAAGGAAAACTATCAAACAGGAAGGACACCTACACCAGAACCCCATCAGTACATCACCATCAACAAAGACCAGAGGCAGATAAAACCACAAAGATGGGGAAAAAGCAGGGCAGAAAAGCTGGAAATTCAAAAAATAAGAGCGCATCTCCCCCGGCAAAGGAGCGCAGCTCATCGCCAGCAACGGATCAAAGCTGGACGGAGAATGACTTTGACGAGATGAGAGAAGAAGGCTTCAGTCCATCAAATTTCTCAGAGCTAAAGGAGGAATTACTTACCCAGCACAAAAAAACTAAAAATCTTGAAAAAAAAGTGGAAGAATTGATGGCTAGAGTAATTAATGCAGAGAAGGTCATAAACGAAATGAAAGAGATGAAAACCATGACACGAGAAATACGTGACAAATGCACAAGCTTCAGTAACCGACTCGATCAACTGGAAGAAAGAGTATCTGCGATTGAGGATCAAATGAATGAAATGAAGCGAGAAGAGAAACCAAAAGAAAAAAGAAGAAAAAGAAATGAACAAAGCCTGCAAGAAGTATGGGATTATGTAAAAAGACCAAATCTACGTCTGATTGGGGTGCCTGAAAGTGAGGGGGAAAATGGAACCAAGTTGGAAAACACTCTTCAGGATATCATCCAGGAGAACTTCCCCAACCTAGTAAGGCAGGCCAACATTCAAATCCAGGAAATACGGAGAACGCCACAAAGATACTCCTCGAGAAGAGCAACTCCAAGACACATAATTGCCAGATTCACCAAAGTTGAAATGAAGGAAAAAATTTTAAGGGCAGCCAGAGAGAAAGGTCGGGTTACCCACAAAGGGAAGCCCATCAGACTAACAGCAGATCTCTCGGCAGAAACTCTCCAAGCCAGAAGAGAGTGGGGGCCAATATTCAACATTCTTAAAGAAAAGAATTTTAAACCCAGAATTTCATATCCAGCCAAACTGAGTTTCATAAGTGAAGGAGAAATAAAATCCTTTACAGATAAGCAAATGCTTAGAGATTTTGTCACCACTAGGCCTGCCTTACAAGAGACCCTGAAGGAAGCACTAAACATGGAAAGGAACAACCGGTACCAGCCATTGCAAAAACATGCCAAAATGTAAAGACCATCGAGACTAGGAAGAAACTGCATCAACTAACGAGCAAAATAACCAGTTAATATCATAATGGCAGGATCAAGTTCACACATAACAATATGAACCTTAAATGTAAATGGACTAAATGCTCCAATTAAAAGACACAGACTGGCAAACTGGATAAAGAGTCAAGACCCATCAGTCTGCTGTATTCAGGAGACCCATCTCACACGCAGAGACATACATAGGCTCAAAATAAAGGGATGGAGGAAGATTTACCAAGCAAATGGAGAACAAAAAAAAGCAGGGGTTGCAATACTAGTCTCTGATAAAACAGACTTTAAACCATCAAAGATCAAAAGAGACAAAGAAGGCCATTACATAATGGTAAAGGGATTGATTCAACAGGAAGAGCTAACTATCCTAAATATATATGCACCCAATACAGGAGCACCCAGATTCATAAAGCAAGTCCTTAGAGACTTACAAAGAGACGTAGACTCCCATACAATAATAATGGGAGACTTCAACACTCCACTGTCAACATTAGACAGATCAACGAGACAGAAAGTTAACAAGGATATCCAGAAATTGAACTCATCTCTGCAGCAAGCAGACCTAATAGACATCTATAGAACTCTCCACCCCAAATCAACAGAATATACATTCTTCTCAGCACCACATCGTACTTAATCCAAAATCGACCACGTAATTGGAAGTAAAGCACTCCTCAGCAAATGTACAAGAACAGAAATTATAACAAACTGTCTCTCAGACCACAGTGCAATCAAACTAGAACTCAGGACTAAGAAACTCAATCAAAACCGCTCAACTACATGGAAACTGAACAACCTGCTCCTGAATGACTACTGGGTACATCACGAAATGAAGGCAAAAATAAAGATGTTCTTTGAAACCAATGAGAACAAAGATACAACATACCAGAATCTCTGGGACACATTTAAAGCAGTGTGTAGAGGGAAATTTATAGCACTAAATGCCCACAAGAGAAAGCAGGAAAGATCTAAAATTGACACTCTAACATCGCAATTAAAAGAACTAGAGAAGCAAGAGCAAACACATTCAAAAGCTAGCAGAAGGCTAGAAATAACTAAGATCAGAGCAGAACTGAAGGAGATAGAGACACAAAAAAACTCTCCAAAAAATCAATGAATCCAGGATTTGGTTTTTTGAAAAGATCAACAAAATTGACAGACCACTAGCAAGACTAATAAAGAAGAAAAGAGAGAAGAATCAAATCGATGCAATTAAAAATGATAGAGGGGATATCACCACCAACCCCACAGAAATACAAACTACCATCAGAGAATACTATAAACACCTCTATGCAAATAAACTAGAAAATCTAGAAGAAATGGATAATTTTCTGGACACTTTCACTCTTCCAAGACTAAACCAGGAAGAAGTTGCATCCCTGAATAGACCAAGAGCAGGCTCTGAAATTGAGGCAATAATTAATAGCCTACCAACCAAAAAAAGTCCAGGACCAGATGGATTCACAGCTGAATTCTACCAGAGGTACAAGGAGGAGTTGGTACCATTCCTTCTGAAACTATTCCAATCAATAGAAAAAGACGGAATCCTCCCTAACTCATTTTATGAGGCCAACATCATCCTGATACCAAAGCCTGCCAGAGACACCACAAAAAAAGAGAATTTTAGACCAATATCCCTGATGAACATCGATGCAAAAATCCTCAATAAAATACTGGCAAACCGGATTCAGCAACACATCAAAAAACTTATCCACCATGATCAAGTGGGCTTCATCCCTGGGATGCAAGGCTGGTTCAACATTCGCAAATCAATAAACATAATCCAGCATATAAACAGAACCAAAGACAAGAACCACGTGATTATCTCAATAGATGCAGAAAAGGCTTTTGACAAAATTCAACAGCCCTTCATGCTAAAAACGCTCAATAAATTCGGTATTGATGGAACGTACCTCAAAAACATAAGAGCTATTTATGACAAACCCACAGCCAATATCATACTGAATGGGCAAAAACTGGAAAAATTCCCTTTGAAACCTGGCACAAGACAGGGATGCCCTCTCTCACCACTCCTATTCAACATAGTGTTGGAAGTCTGGCTAGGGCAATTAGGCAAGAGAAAGAAATCAAGGGTATTCAGTTAGGAAAAGAAGAAGTCAAACTGTCCCTGTTTGCAGATGACATGATTGTATATTTAGAAAACCCCATTGTCTCAGCCCAAAATCTCCTTAAGCTGATAAGCAACTTCAGCAAAGTCTCAGGATACAAAATTAATGTGCAAAAATCACAAGCATTCTTATACACCAGTAACAGACAAACAGAGAGCCAAATCAGGAATGAACTTCCATTCACAATTGCTTCAAAGAGAATCAAATACCTAGGAATCCAACTGACAAGGGATGTAAAGGACCTCTTCAAGGAGAACTACAAACCACTGCTCAGTGAAATAAAAGAGGACACAAACAAATGGAAGAACATACCATGCTCATGGATAGGAAGAATCAATATCATGAAAATGGCCATACTGCCCAAGGTAATTTATAGATTCAACGCCATCCCCATCAAGCTACCAATGAGTTTCTTCACAGAATTGGAAAAAACTGCGTTAAAGTTCATATGGAACCAAAAAAGAGCCCGCATCTCCAAGACAATCCTAAGTCAAAAGAACAAAGCTGGAGGCATCACGCTACCTGACTTCAAACTATACTACAAGGCTACAGTAACCAAAACAGCATGGTACTGGTACCAAAACAGAGATATAGACCAATGGAACAGAACAGAGTCCTCAGAAATAATACCACACATCTACAGCCATCTGATCTTTGACAAACCTGAGAGAAACAAGAAATGGGGAAAGGATTCCCTATTTAATAAATGGTGCTGGGAAAATTGGCTAGCCATAAGTAGAAAGCTGAAACTGGATCCTTTCCTTACTCCTTATACGAAAATTAATTCAAGATGGATTAGAGACTTAAATGTTAGACCTAATACCATAAAAATCCTAGAGGAAAACCTAGGTAGTACCATTCAGGACATAGGCATGGGCAAAGACTTCATGTCTAAAACACCAAAAGCAACGGCAGCAAAAGCCAAAATTGACAAATGGGATCTCATTAAACTAAAGAGATTCTGCACAGCAAAAGAAACTACCATCAGAGTGAACAGGCAACCTACAGAATGGGAGAAAACTTTTGCAATCTACTCATCTGACAAAGGGCTAATATCCAGAACCTACAAAGAACTCAAACAAATTTACAAGAAAAAAACAAACAACCCCATCAAAAAGTGGGCAAAGGATATGAACAGACATTTCTCAAAAGAAGACATTCATACAGCCAACAGACACATGAAAAAATGCTCATCATCACTGGCCATCAGAGAAATGCAAATCAAAACCACAATGAGATACCATCTCACACCAGTTAGAATGGCGTTCAACCATTATGGAAAACAGTATGGCGATTCCTCAAGGATCTAGAACTAGTTGTGCCATATGACCCAGCCATCCCATTACTGGGTATATACCCAAAGGATTATAAATTATGCTGCTATAAAGACACATGCACTCGTATGTTTATTGCAGCACTATTCACAATAGCAAAGACTTGGAATCAACCCAAATGTCCATCAGTGACAGATTGGATTAAGAAAATGTGGCACATATACACCATGGAATACTATGCAGCCATAAAAAAGGATGAGTTTGTGTCCTTTGTAGGGACATGGATGCAGCTGGAAACCATCATTCTTAGCAAACTATCACAAGAACAGAAAACCAAACACCGCATGTTCTCACTCATAGGTGGGAACTGAACAAAGAGATCACTTGGACTCAGGAAGGGGAACATCACACACAGGGGCCTGTCATGGGGAGGGGGGAGGGGGGAAGGATTGCATTGGGAGTTATACCTGATGTAAATGACAAGTTGATGGGTGCAGCACACCAACATGGCACAAGTATACATATGTAACAAACCTGCACGTTATGAACATGTACCCTACAACTTAAAGTATAATTATAATAAATAAATTTTAAAAAATAATAATAAAAAAATAAACTTACTTATTATGTTACTTTATATTTTTATTTGAGACTGGAGAACATAGGTTATACAATTCTGATTCTTTGGAAAATGTTGACACTTCTTTTATGCCTCGGACATGGTTAATGTTTCTACAGTGTATGTCTTCAAAAGAGAAGACTATTTGTGGATGGAAAGTTCAGTGTATATTTCGTGACACATTTGTATTACTTGTATTGTTCAAAATGTAATATCTGTATCTCTGAAACCAACTTTGCAAAATAATAACAAAGGAAATTATGACACTAAAAGAAATCATATCTAACCAGCTTTTTCTTGCTTCTAACCTTTAAACTGTCCTTGTTCATTCCTGGGCATAGGCTGAACTAACTTTGGGAAGGAATTCAGTTCATGGTTTGACTCTGAAACAAAATTGATAATAGCCCTTTCCCAAAAAGACCCTCTTCTTGTCTGGGGAGCAGTCTGCTTTTGTAGGACTAACAAAATAGCTACAAGATTAGAAACCACACTGTAGGGGTCATGCAGCCTCTGGAAGAGTCTGAACCTCCCAAAATTATTCTTGGGGATAACATCATTGTAGTAAAACCTAAGATCAGTGCTTGAGATATTTTCAGACCCTGAACTGGATGGATCAGCTAACACCATCCACACTTGTAATCTGGCTAAATCAGTTCTGCCATCCACCCAGGGACAGAAAACAGCAAGAAAACCTCACTTTAACCCTTTATTAGTCTATCTGCAACCTGACCAATCAGGTCACTCCCCACTTCCCAAGCCTCTACTCACCAAAACATCTTTAAAACTCTGATCCCTGAATGCTCAAGGATAATGATTTGAGTAATAGTAAAACTCCAGTTTCCCATTTTGGCAGTTGTGCATAAAATACCCTTTCTCCATTGCAATTCCCCTCTTGAAAAATCAGTTCTGTCTAGGCAACAGGCAAGGTGAACACACTGCATAAATAAAGAAGCAGTTACATTTCTTTATTTTTTATTATTTGACAGTGTGATCTCTTTCATTTCTAAACTTAAATTCCTTATAGCCAAAATTTTTCCCAAAGCTTTGTCTGTCATGCTTGATATGGTTTGATGCTGTATTGTTGGGTTCCACATGTCTTCATAATTGGCAAACTTTCTTATACTATAATTTTCTTATCTAGAATATACCATCATCCTTGAAAGGTTATTTATAAATTGCTTATCCAGATTCTATGTAGTCAGACAATAAAATTGCTACCCCAAATCAGGCACATCTTAGAAAGGATAGAGCAAGAATTCAACATAAAAGAAAAAAAAGACATATTAGACTTTGTCAATGGTAAATTATTTACTAATGAAAACATCCTGATAATAAACTATAAAAATAAGCCAAAGACTGAGAGGAAAATATCAGCAATACATGTCTATGATCAATGACTTCAATCAAGAATATATAAAAACTGAAATGTCAATAAAAAAAGAAAAGAAATCCACTGAAAAATGAGCAAACATTTTAGACACCACTAAAGAAAATACAGAAATGACCAATAAATACCATAAAAAGTGGCTCAACATGTTCAGTCATCAGAATATATAAATTAAAACCATGAAACCATAACTTTCCACCAACTGCAAGAACAGAAATGAAAAAAAAATAGTAGTCACATACATTGATACTTCCCCACATTGCCAATGAACACCACCATTTTCTTATAAAACCACACATATTCCCCCTATAACTTATACTTTTATACTTGATACTGACCTAAGAAAAATATTTTTATGTCCACAAAAAGACTTCAGCAAAAATATTCATAAATTCTTTATTTCTAATAAGCAAAGACTGTAAATAATGCAAATGCCATCAACAGAAAATGGTGGTATAATCATACAATAAAATATTACTCAGCACTGAAAAGGAGCAAATCACTGATGTATGGAACAATATAGAGAGGAAGATATGGCCATATTGGGCGCATTTGAACTTCAAGGCAAAAAAAAAAAAAAAAAAATCTAATCATGGCGATGGAAATGAGAAAATTTGCTGCTATATTGATTGGTGGAGATAGACTAGAAGTAATCATTAACAGAGCAGGTGCATCGCCATATTGGCCAAGCATCACCATGACATCTCTGACCAGAAACATTGCTACCATAAAATAAACACTTCCCTAACTAGAGACAGGCCAGCCCGAAGATAACCTCCCCTCTAACCAGAGACATTCCAACCCTGCCATAAACTACTCCCCCACCCAAAAATATTCCAAGATTTTGATAAGTCTCCTCACCCTAAAACTTACCTATACTCAGTCTGTAGGAGAGAGCACCTCTGACTGAAATCCACCGGAAGACCCTCTCAGATTAATTTCTTCAAAATAAACTTGTCTTTGATTGTGGATCCACTTTTCATATTTCTTTCCTTTTCCTTTAACTGTTACATTTGGTGCCAAAGCCTAGGGTGGGTGTTGGTGGTAGAGACTCTATTGCAACCCAGGAAGCAGTGGACAGCAGCTGCTCATCCAGCTGGAACCTGAGAGTCTCGGGCCACTGACCCCATCTTGTCTCTCACTTCACTTTTCCAGCAATTTGGATGAGAAGGACAACTAACCTGAAGTGACTGTGAGGCTCAGGTTGGGGCTACTCCCCACTGGGCTCTCACAACCCTCAAGTCTCAGGAATCCACCTGTGACCACTTGCAATGGGTTTTCACTCTCTCCCCTCCCCCTCACTCATCCTCACTTCTCTCTCTCTCTCTCTCTCATAAATCTCTAGTTCAAGCGGCCCTTTGGCAATCCCAACTGGAATATCCAACATCAGATGCTAATCCAGCCAACCAGTAAGATCTGCCCTCCCCTGGCTTTCTCACAGTACCCTGGAAAGTCACATCTGCCAACCAGGTCCTCAGAGTGAGAGATGAAGTTGGCTAGGCTTCTGGGTTGTGTGGGGACTTGGAGAACTTTTCTGTCTAGCTAACGGATTGTAAATGCACCAATCAATGCTCCGTGTCTAGCTAAAGGTTTGTAAATGCACCAATCAGCACTGGGTAAAAATTGACCAATCAGCACTCTGTAAAATGGACCAATCAGCAGGATGTAAGTGGGGCCAAATAAGGGAATAAAAGCAGGCCACCCCAGCCAGCAGCAGCAACCCTCTTGGGTCCCCTTCCATGCTGTGGAAGCTTTGTTCTTTCCCTCTTCAAAATAAATGTTGCTGCTGCTGACTCTTTGGGTCCACACTGCCTTTATGAACTGTAACACTCACTGTGAAGGTCTGCTGCTTCACTCCTGAAGTCAGTGAGACCACAAACCCACCAGAAGGAAGACACTCTGGCCACATCTGAACACCAGAAGGAACAAACTCCAGACACCATCTTTAAGAACTGTAACACTCATCGTGAGAGCCTTCAGCTTCATTCTTGAAGTCAGCAAGACCAAGAACCCACCAATTCTGAACACATTTTGGTGACCACGAAGGGAACATTACCTATCGCCAAGCAGTGAGACTATCGCCTATCGTCAAGTGGTGAGTACCATCGGACCCATTTTGCTTGCTATTCTGTCCTATTTTTTTCTAGAATTCAGGGGCTAAATATGGGGCACCTGTCAGCAAGTTAAAAATGACTAGCATGGCCACTGCACTAAACACATGGATGTCAGGCATTCTGGGAAAGGACCTTGTAACATCCCCTGACTCTTTGGAGCTGGGAGCATTGGTTTGCCTGGAACCAGCTTCTGGTTTTCCTGTACTTCCAGGCTGAGCTGAGGGTCAACAGAGAGGAAAGTCATTCAGCTCTGGGGTCCCAACAACAAGTTGGTTGACCCTGCGGCCATGAGCAGAAATCTCAAAGTCATGTTGCCCAAGCAACACTCACCCATCTATCCTATCTATCCTGACCCTTGCCTCTTGGGTCCTAATGCCTGCCAGACAAATGTCCTCTCACATCTCTTCTCCAAGGCTAGTCCTGCTTCTAAAAAGCCACTCCCTGTCTCTGGTGCTTTTCTAATTTCACCTGTAAAAATGATTTCTGGTATAAACTCCAGGACTCTATTCCCTTCTTTAGGCACCTAGGCTCACCAATCAGAAGGACATCACTTTTGCCCAAAGCCCCATCGTAGGAGGGGCTATCTTGAATTTTAGGATCCCTCCTCAGACTAGCAGGTCTAACAAAAGCTATTCCTGAAGCAAGGATATGGGGAGCCTCAGAAATTGTATCCCTCCTATTCATGTAAGTGAGCACAAAAGGCATCATTCTTCCAACCCTGGAGATCACCTCTCTCCCTCAGGGTGTGGCTCTCCACTTCATTTTGGGACATAACATCTATATAGGACATGGGTAAGGCCCCAATACTAATAGGAGAATGCTTAGGACTCTAACAGGTCTTGATAATGCATCAGTAAGGGCCACTAAATCCGATTTTTTACAGAACTTGTTGCGGTCTAGGAAGACAGGCAAGTGTGCAGGTTTTCAATAATGCATTGGTAATGGCCACTAAATCTGACCTTCCTCAGTCCTCCCTGTGGTCTAGGAGCAAGACTAGTGTTTCTGCTGTGGCACTGATGAGTGCAACTATTCCAATCAACAGGGTCCAGGGGTTATTATAGGTTCTTAGCAAGGGGAGAAACAAACAAACCAAAACTGCGAGTGGTTTTGTCTTTCAGATAGCAAACACTTAGGCATTCACAGGCTCACTCTTGAAATGCATCCTAAGCCATGGGGACCAATTTGACCCACAAACCCTGAAAAAGAGGCAGCTGATTTTTTTTTCTGCACTATGGCCTATACCTAATATTCTCTCTCTGATGGGGAAAAATGGCCACCTGAGGGAAGTGAAAATTATAATATTATCCTGTAGCTTGACCTTTTCTGTAAGAGGGAAGGTGAATGGAGTGAAATAACTTATGTCCAAGCTTTCTTTTCATTGAAGGAGAATACACAATTATGCAAAGCTTGCAATTTACATCCCACAGGAGGACCTTTCCACTTACCCCCATATCCTAACCTTCCTATAGCGCCCCTTCCTTTTAATGGTAAGCCTCCTCTAATCTTCCCTGTCCAGAAGGAATTAAGCAAAGAAATATCCAAAGGACCACAAAAACTCCCAGGCTATTATGTCCACTTCAAGCTGTAGGGGGAGAAGAATTTAGCCCAACTGGGTACATGTCCCTTTCTCCCTCTCTGATTTAAAGCAGATCAAGGCAGACCTGATGACGTTTTCAGATGATTCTGATAGATACATAGATGTCCTACAGGGTCTAGGGCAAAACCTTCTATCTCATTTGGAAAGATGTCATGCTATTGTTAGATCAAACCCTGACATTTAATGAAAAGAATGCAGCTTTAGCCACATTCGGAGTTCGGATTTCGGAGATTTATCTTCATCAAGTAAATGATAGAATGACAGCCGAAGAAAGAGACCAATTCCCTACCAGTCAGCAAGCTGTCCCCAGTGTGGATCCCCACTGAGACCATGACTCAGATCATGGGGACTGGATTCATAAACATCTGTCGACCTGTGTTCTAGAATAAGGAATAAGGAGAATTAGGAAAAAGCCCATGAATTATTCAGTGATGTCCACCATAACTTGGGGAAAGGAAGAAAATCCTTCTGCCTTAGTGAAGTGGCTATGGGAGGCCTTAAGAAAATATACTCCCCTGTCACCCGAATCACTTGGGGGTCAGTTGATTCTAAAAGACAAGTTTTTTGCCAATCAGCCGCAGATATCAGGAGAAAGCTCGACAAGAAAGCCTTGTGCCCTGAACAAAATCTGGAGGCATTATTAAACCTGGCAACCTTGGTGTTCTACAATAGAGACCAAGAGGATTGGCCCCAAAGGAAAAATGAGATCAGAGAAAGACTGCAGCCTTAGTCTTGGCCCTCAGACAAATAAATCTTGATGGTTCAGAGAGGACAGAAAATGAAGCAGGCTGATCACCCAGTAGGGCTTGTTATCAATGTGGTTTACAAGGGCACTTTAAAAAAGATTGTCCAGTGAGAAACAAGCCGCCCCCTTATCCATGTCTGCTATGCTGAGGCAATCACTGGAAGGTGCACTGCCTCAGAGGACAAAGGTTCTCTGGGTCAGAAGCCCCAACCAGATGATCCAACAACAGGATTGAAGGTGCCCAGGGCAAGCACGAGCTCATGTCATCACCCTCACTGAGCTCCGGGTATGTTTACCCATTGAAGGCCAGGAAATTGACTTCCTCCTGGACACTGGCACAGCCTTCTCAGTATTAATGTCCTGTCCTGGAGGACAGTTCTGAAGGTCTGTTACCATCCAAGGAATCCTGGGACAGCCTGTAACCAGGTATTTCTTCCACCTCTTCTGTTGTAATTGGGAGACTTTGCTCTTTTCATGTGCCTTTCTTGTTATGCCTGAAAGTCCCACACCCTTATTAGTTACAGATGTATAGGCCAAAGCTGGAGCTATTATCTACATGAATATGGGGAACAAGCTACCCATTTGTAGTCCCCTACTTGAGAAGTGAATAAACCCTGAAGACGGGGCATTGGAAGGACAATTTGGAAGGGAAAAAATGCCTGCCAAGTCCAAATCAGGCTAAAAGATCCCACCACTTTTCTTTATCGAAGGCAATATCCCTTAAGATCTGAAGCTCATAAAGGATTCCAGGATACTGTTAAACATTTAAAAGCTCAAGGCTTAGTAAGAGAATGCAGCAGTCCTTGCAACATCCCAATTCTAAGAATACAAAAACCGAATGGTCAGTGGAGACTAATGCAAGATCTTAGACTCATCAATGGATCAGTAATTCCTCTATGTCCAATTGTACCCAACCCCTACACCCTGCTCTCCCAAATACCAGAGGAAGCAGAATGGTTTCCTGTTCTGGACCTCAAAGATGCCTTCTTCTGTATTCCCCTGCACTCTGACTACCAGTTTCTCTTTGCCTTTGGGGATCTCATAGACCACACGTCCCAACTTATGTGGATGATCTTGACCCAAGGGTTTAGGGATAGCCCTTACCTGTTTGGTCAGGAAGTGGCCCAATATCTACACCACTTCTCAAGTCCACACACTCTGGTCTTTCAGTATGTGGATGATTTACTTTTGGCTACCAGTTCAGTAGACTCATGCCATCAGGCTACTCTAGATCTCTTGAACTTTCTAGCTAAACAAGGGTACAAGGTGTCTAGGTTGAAGACCCAGCTTTGCCTACAGCATGTCAAATTTCTAGGCCTAATCTTAGCCAGAGGAACCAGGGACTTCATCAAGGAACAAATACAGTTTATACTGACTTATCCTCACCCTAAGACATTAAAACAGCTGCAGAGCTTCCTTGCAAACACTGGTTTTTGCTGACTATGGATCCCCAAATACAGCAAGATAACCAGGCCCCTCTATACTCTAATCAAGGAGACCCAGAGGGCAAATACTTATCTAGTAGAATGGGAACCAGAGGCAGAAATAGCCTTCGAAACCTTAAAGCAGGCCCTAGTGCAAGCTCCAGCTTTAAGCCTTCCCTTAGCTCTTGGAGTCCTTACTCAGACTAGTGGACAACCACAAAACCAGTGGCATACCTAAGTAAGGAAACTGATGTAATCACAAAAGGTTGGCCTCACTATTTACAGGTAGTTGTGGCAGTGGCAGTCTTAGTGTCAGAGGCCATCAAAATAATACCAAGAAAGGATCTCACTGTCTGGACTACTAATGATGTAAATGGCATACTAGGTGCCAAAGGAAGTTTATGGCTATCAGACAACTGCCTACTTAGATACTAGGTGCTACTCTTTGGGGGACTAGTGCTTCAAATATGAATGTGTCTGTCCATCAACCCTGCCACTTTTCTCCCAAGATGGGGGAAACCAATCGAGCATGACTGCCAACAAAGTATAGTCCAGATTTGTGCCGCCTGAGATGATCTCTTAGAAGTCCCCTTAGCTAATCCTGCCCTTAATCTATATACTGATGGAATTTCATTTGCGGAGAATCAGATTCAAAGGGCAGGTTATGTCATAGTGATGTAACCATACATGCATACCTCTTCCCCAAGGGACCAGTGCCCAGTTAGCAGAACTAGTGGTACTTACCCAAGCCTTAGAACTGGGAAAGCGAAAAAGAATAAATGTGTATACAGATGGCAAGTATGTTTATCTAATCCTACATGCCCATGCTGCAATATGGGAAAAAAAAAGGAGTTTCTAATCCCTGGAGGAAACCCCACTGAATACCACAAAGAAATTATGGAGTTACTTCATGCAGTGCAAAAACCCAAGGAGGTGGCAGTCTTACACTGCCATAGCCATCAAAAAGGGGAAGGAGAAAAGGCAAAAGGAAACCATCAAACAGATGATGAAGCCAAAATTTCTGCCAGGCAGAACCTCCCATTAGAAATACCTATGGAAGGACCCTGAGTATGGAACAACCCTATCCAAGAGATTAAGCCCCAATATTCCTTGAATGAAACAGAATGGCAACTTTCACGGGGACATAGTTTTCTCCCCTCAGGGTGGTTAATGACATAAGGAGGAAAGGTATTTATACCCAAAGCCAGCCAGTGGAAAATATTTAAAGCACTCCACCAAACTTTTCATGTGGGTATTGAAAACACTAATCAAATGGCAAAATCTCTATTTGCAGGATCAAATCTCTCTGGACCATCCAACAGGTAGTGAAAGCCTATGAGGTGTGCCAAAGGAGCAATCCTTTGGTTCATTGTAAGGCCCCTTTGGGGCAACAAAGAATAGGTCACTATCCTGGAGAGGACTGGCAGTTAGACTTCACCCATATGCCTAAGTGAAAGGGATTTCAATACTTGTTGGTCTGTGTTGATACTTTACAAATTGGATAGAAGCTTTTCCCTGTAAGACAGAAGGCCCAGGAAGTCATTAAAGTCCTCATTAGTCAAATAATTCCTAGAATTTGTCTTCCCCAAACCCTACAGAGTGACAATGATCTGGCTTTTAAAGCCATGATAACTCAGGGAATTTCCAGGGCACTAGGGATACAATATTATATTCACTGCACCTGGAGGCCACAATCCTCAGGGAAGGTCAAGAAGGAAAATGAAACACTCAAGAGGCACTTAAGGAATCTAACACAAGCAACTCATCTCCCATGGCCTACTCTTTTGCCCATGGCCTTGTTGAGAATCCAAAATTCTCTTCACAAAATGGGGATCAGTCCATATGATATGCTGTATAGATGACCTTTTCTCACAAATGACCTCCTGCTTGATCAGGAAATGGCCAAAATGGTCAAAGATACAACTTCTTTGGCAAAATATCAACAAAACCTTAAAAACCTGCCTGAGAGATGTCACAGAGAAAAGGGAACAGAGTTGTTTCAGTCAGATCTAGTGTTGGTCAAATCTTCCCCATGTACCTCCCCATCTATGGACTCTTTGTGGGAAGGACCATATTCAGTAATCCTCTCTACCCCCACCGCAGTTAAGATGACAGGAGTGGAGTCTTGGATTCACCATACCTGAGTTAAATTTTGGACATCCCCTGAGGAACCTGTGGGACTGTCAGCTCAGAAGTCCCAAGATCAGCCAGACCAGCCTTGATACCCCTGTGAACCATTGGAGGACTTGCATCTCCTATTTTGGAGGAAACATCCCAGACTAAAAATGCTCCTACCATTGATCCTTCTGACAGCAATTTACTTCTACTTTTAACTCAGCCTGGATAAAATGATCTCATTTTCTGGAGCACCCTCTTTACTTTCCTATTTATTCTTTCCCTATCTATCCCTCCTGCTTCCTTGGATACCTCTTATAATCACCCCTCCCCTTCCACTAGCTCCTAATTAACTCTACAAGACTCACAACTTAACCCACTTTCTGTTAAATCAGTTCAATCCTTCCCTGACAAATTACTGTTGGCTACGTATCTCTCTATCAACCTCTGCTTACATTGCCAATCCCAATCTTACAAAAAACTGGGTCTTTACCAACTTAACCTACTACCCTTATTATGAAGGAAAAGATCCTTTCTGACTCCTAAATATGCTATCATTAGCTGACTTCCCCATCTCTGATAGGATCAATAATACGCTAACAAGACATGCAATCCAACTTTTATGTTCTTACGTTTCCAACCTCACCTATTACACAAGGAATGAAAAGCCCATACACAGTCCTGTAAATACGAATACCAACTTAACTTTCCAAACCCCTTTATGCATCAAACACAAACTGTTATTGGGCTTGCCCCTGGGGAACCTACTACCCCATCACTGCAATTACAACCTATAAATTCAAGTCCCAACTGATCATAGTAACTTCCGAGTCACCTAAACAGCTCCATTCAGATGGCTTGTCTGCTTCCCAGGATCCCCCAAAATCATCACGTCCTCCTGCTTAACAAACAGTCCAGGTATTGTAATGGCAAATATACTCCCTGCATGACCATTCACCCCTGGACTCCCTGCAGAAGCATCCCCACCGCTAGTGAATGCCTTCTTATCCCCTCTTTCAACCACTCTCTCAAATGGTTCTTAGTAGATACAAAACGGTTTTTTCTCCAATGGGAAAACAGAACACAGGGAGCACTCAGTTTGCTCCCAACAGCCTTTCCCAGCCACTCACTGGAGCTACAGGGCCCCTTCTTTGCCCCTATCCAGCAGGAAGTAGCTAAAGCAGTAATCAGCCAAATTCCCAATAGCAGTTGGGGTGTCCTGTTTAGAGGGGGGTATTGAGAGGTGAAGACGGCTGGGCTTCTGGGTCAGGTGGGGACTTGGAGAAATTTTCTACAAGCTAAAGGATTGTAAGTGCACCAACTAGCACTCTGTCTCTAGCTAAAGGTTTGTAAATACATCAATCAGGGCTCTGTGTCTAGCTAATTGGCTAGGGGACTAGAAGAACTTTTCTATCTAGCTAAGGGATTGTAAGTGCAACAATCAACACTCTGTGTGTAGCTAAAGGTTTGTAAATGCACCAATCAGCGCTTGGTAAAAATGGACCAATCAGCACTCTGTAAAACGGACCAATCAGCACTCTGTAAAATGGACCAATCAGCTCTCTGTAAAATGGGCCAATCAACAGGATGTGGGTGGGACCAAATAAGGGAATAAAAGCACACCACCTTAGCCACCAGCCCCAAGCGGCTCAGGTGCCTTTCCATGCTCCTAAAGCTTTGTTTGGTGGTGCTTGGCAAAAAATCTTGCTGCTGCTCACTCTTTAGGTCAATGAGCTGTAACACTGTGAAGGTCTGCAGCTTCACTCCTAAAGTGAGACCATGAACCCACTGAGAGGAATGAACAACTCCGGATGTGCCGCCTTTATGAACTGTAACACTCACAGCGAAGGTCTGCAGCTTCATTCCTGAAGTCAAAAAGACCATGAACCCACCAGAAGGAAGAAACTCTGGACATGTCTGAATATCGGAACAAACTCTGGACACACCATCTTTAAGAACTGTAACACTCACTGGAAGGGTCTGTGGCTTCATTCTTAAAGTCAGCAAGACCAACACCCCATCAATTCTGGACACAAGAGGACAGTACAACTAAGCTAGAAGAAATCTTGGGGACATGCAGTTTTTTCTCTACTTGCCATCCTCTTTAGAAAGAGGGTTCTGGGTCTTTGTCTTTTGTCTAGAGATGCCTAGAACAAAAACAGACACCCTCAGCTGCTTCTCACCAGCCCACACAGGTGGCAAACAATCTCATATCCCTATATCGTCTCCACTGGGCTGTGTCCTTCACTGCTTCACCAAATTTGGCTCACATTTAGTTTTTTTATTGCAACACGGCCTGGCTGCAATACAGATTAGATAATGACAGCCAATAGCCTGAAAATTGCACCTTTAACTTTCAGATTGTCAGGAGTCTTGACAACTTCATAACCAGAAATGACATATGGCAAGAGATTCTGTATATTCAGGCTTTCTTCTACTTTTATCTTTTTTTTTTTTAAACAGCAAAATTGGATATGTTTATTTTACACAAAGTACAATTCAGTATATGCAGAGAGGTACTCAGCATCACACTCATGATCAATATCCTCTTTATTTTCATTTGATATGTCACTGAAAACCTGGCATACCACTTAGCTAAAAATCACATAAAAGACCCCCTAGAGAAATCAAACTGATTTTTTTTCCCCAAAAAACGATTGATTTCCTATTCATTAGTCAAATCTGGTAGTGATATTCATTAATAAGGAAAACTGAAGTTTTCAAGTATCAACTCTGAACGGCAGAGACCCTAATCTGACTGTTATTAGCCACCAAGAACTCAGAGGAAAGAACTCAAGAAGAGACAAGCAAGAGCACTATGAAAATTATATTCTTTTCCGTGAAATTCAGTTCCACAGCTATTTGAGCAAGGGTCCAAGACTATGGAGAGGCAGCAAAGCTGCTGGGAGGGCCTGTTTGCAGGCAAAAATGCGCTGGCTGTGTCTCACCCTGCCGTGTCCTTTTCTGGCTTCACTTTAACTTGGTCCTCTGACTTTGGGTTGTAAACTTAACAGTTCCAAGAATCAATTTTGGTTGAACTCAAGGGTAACATCCCCATTCAAAACAGAAATGTTCTCATGATATGAAGGCCATTCTGTAGACTGCATTTATGTATGTTTATATTTATATAAGCGCCTATGCGAGACAAAGTTTCCTTCCTCTTAGCAAGAGAATACTGCATCCAGCAACACTGCTTTGGCTAGCTCCTTTTCCTGTATGGCCTCATGTGTGAGGCAATTGAAGCGGCTATTTCTCCCTTCCTCTTGTTCTAGCCAAAATAATCTAGGAATTCACCATCTGGTCTAACCAAGTACATTATTATTGTGTGATCCACTATGTAGTCTTCATCTTCGTCCTTGGGGCCAGGGCTGTAATACACTCTGTATGCTCTGGCCACTTGATCAACTTCTTCTCTCAAGACAAGCCACAAAGAATAAGATTTAAAAGTGTTAATCTGTATAAATATCTGCACTATAGTCTTAATGAAATAAACAAATTACAAGTATAGGATAATCCCATTCTTTAAATATATGTGTCATGTATACAGCTATAAACTTGTTATGTGCAAATATATAAATTTGGTCTTAATTGCATAGAAACTGAGATTTTGCAGGATTATTTGGCAATGAAATTGGGGATGTCAAACAAATCACTTGATACTTTTTTTCCATAGAAACGAATCTAACATTTGAAATAGCTTCCATGAAACTCTTATGCTGCATCCAGAGAAGAAAATTCAAAGTACTCAGAGTACAAACAGAACATAATTAATAAGGTGAATATAATGCCATATTAACAAATTCAAGTAATTTTTCATTTACCTATTTATTTAGAGAATCATTGCTTCTGTGCTTCTCCATTATAATTGAAAATAAACAACAGTTACATAATTATCCCCTGTTATGTTCATCTGTTTTTATATTACCAGTCTCTGACATGTTCTGTAAAATCACCAACATATCAAGAACCTTCAATAGAGAAATAAGTGTTCACTAGAAATATATTGACTGCTTAGCTCTGATCATAATGCATTCAATTCTACAGATGTTCCAAATTCCATAGAATAAATATTATGTATTAGTCAGAAGGAGCCTGTCATTTTTGTAAATACATATAGTTTTCATGGCTAATCTAATTTGAGAAGATTTCTGAAGTAAGCATACTAAAATAAAGCATATTCTATAAGTAATTGATTTAGATCAAGGAGTGGAAACTGTCATCCCCATCATTCCCCCTTCCTTAACAAATAGTTTATAATATCAATCCTCTAAAAATCACTGCAAAAAACTTTATATTAACATTTAGCAATTAGTCATATTTGCAAACATATTCTCTATTTCATTTGCATTTACAGATTTTTCATTGATTTTATTTATTTTTATTTTTTGACACAGGGTCTCACTCTGTCACCTAGGCTTGGAGTGCCCTTGTACCATCTTGACTTATAATAGCTCCAGTCTTTGGCCTGCAAGCAATCTCTCTGCCTCAGCCTACCAAGCACCAGGGAACACAGCTGAATGCCACCACGTCTGGCCAATTTTTGTATTTTTTGCTTAGATGGAGTCCCATATTGCCCAAGTTGGTCTTGTACTCCTGGTATCAAGCAATTCTCCTACCTTGGCCTCCTAGAGAGCCGGGATTATGGGCATGAACCATCATGCCTGGCCCACTTTTTTAAAAAATAGCCTTAGTTTATCTCTTGGTAGACACAAAGATTAATTAAATGCTTTTTGCTTATTCTACAATTAGAATTCAGAAAACATTCATTGTCTAACCAGTGGTTCTCACCTTAGAGCACATCAGAATTGTTTGAGAAGCATTTAAAAATATGGATGGGGTCATCCCCACATAATTTAATTCTATCATTGATGCTTCAATATGACCTAATTGTTGACAAGTTTGTTTTTCTCCCTCAGTAATATGGACATTTATTTTGAAAATATCACTACATGGCTTGCATCTGCTTGCTTGCTTTCTTACTTAACTAGCCATTCAATAATTCAGTAATTCAGTTTTCTGCTTCATTTTACTGACGGATACTTCACTAAGCAATATACAATTTGCTATTGAAAAATTATTAAGAAATACAACATAGGAAACCCCAGAGGCTCTCACGGAACCTTTCATGTGGGAGGCAGGTTGAACCTACAGAGAGAGTTTTAATCTAAACCACACTCTGCCTATATTAGCACATGTGCACTTTGCTATTTTTCATACTAGAAGCATGTGTGACAAATATGTTACAGAATGATCAAGGTATAAAAGGAAGAGTGTATTAGTCAGGGTTTTCCAAAGAGACATAACCAATAGGATAGATGGATGAGAGAAAGAAAGAGAGATTATAAGATAATAGATACATAGATAGATTAGATATATTAAGTAGCAAGATGAGATAGATAGATGATACCTAGATATGTAAATAGATATTTAGATAGATGGACAGATACATGATAGAAACAGATGAGATAGATAGATGAAATAGAGGAGAGACACATAGATATATGAGAGATGAGATAGATAGATAGATTAGATAGATAGATAGATAGATAGATAGATAGATAGATAGATAGATAGATAGACAGACAGACAGACAGAAGGATGGATAGATAAGATAGGTAGATGAGATAGGTAGATAAGGTAAATTAGATAAATTCAATAGATGAAATAGATTAGAGATAGACGAATAAGATATATAGATGAAATAGATTAGATAGATAATTGATGGAACAGACCAGAAAATTCAATAAAATAAGATGAGATAAGATAGGATGGGGTGGATGTGTAGGTAGATAGATTAGATAGGTACATACCTAGATAACTTAGGTAGGTAGGTAGGCAGATAGATAGGATAGATAGAAGATATAGAGAGAGGGATGAATGAGATAGGTAAACTGACAACATAGATTAGATAGATGATATGGATAGATGATAGATGAAATAGATATAGATAGATAGATATATACATACACACATACATACATACATAGATAAACAGAGGTAGAGATGTAGAAGGGGGATTCACGTTTAAGTCAAGGACTTAGATACATTTTATTCATAAGGTCTCCTTATTTTCTGAAAATTAAGGCACAACTAGATAAACTGGACATTTTAAAAGTTAAGTTTGGGCCAGGCATCGTGACTCATGGCTGTAATCCCAGGATTTTGGGAGGCCCAGGTGAGCAGATCACTTGAGGTCAGCAGTTGGCAGCCAGCCTGACCAACATGGTGAAACCCTGTCTCTACTAGAAATACAAAAATTAGCCACATGTAGTGGTGTGGGCCTATAACCCCAGATACTTGGGAAGCTAAGGCAAGAGAATCACTTGGACGGGGGGGTGAAGGCTGCAGTGATTCGAGGGTGCACCACTGCACTCCAGAACAGGCAACAGAGTGAGGCCCTGTCAAAAAACAACAACAAAAACAAACAAAACCTGAATTTGGAGCCTAACACATACTAAACATAAAATTTTCTAATCACTCCTAATCTTCAGTTCACTTTAATGATATAATCATCCATGTTATCTGACCAGTTCAAGATGAACTCAGCTGCAGCTGGATGTAGGTAACATCCTGATAAAAAGGCAGTTGACTTTGAACCATGCATTAAACCACTGGTTGGAAATGCACTGTAAACTATAAAACTGTATCTAAGTGGAAGACCTTGCTACTCTTCAAATCCATTCCCAAATTAAAACAGAGGTCAGTCTTGAAAGCAAGCCTCACTCACTCTTCATAAACTGCATTGCTGCAACCTCTCAGGATTCACATGCCCTAAGTCAACCACCTGTTCCAGGAAAGAAACCCAAGGCATGTCGGAGAAGGGCTCCCACAAAACTAGATTGTGTTTTTTATTTTCTCTAATATCTATTAATCGTCAAAATAAAGGACAGGTTTAGAGGTTCTTCCAAAACAATAAATACATACTTGTGAGCCTAAGTGATTATGTTAGCTTTAAAAAAATTATATATATACATGTCTCCAATTCGTTTCCATAGCCGTCTTTACCATTATTGGGGAAAATGACCTTATTTCAGGAGGAAGCATTATATGTAAGCTGGTGGAATGGCTCATGGCTGAACTTACCCAGAATGGTAAATCATCATCTTACTTGTGAAGATAATGTGTCAGCAGAATTCACATCTATGCTGATTATTTACTTAAATAAGCTGATAAAAAGTGAAATCAACTGCTTGAAGAAAAAGTACTCATGGTAGACAGCAATGTGCAGAGGCTGGAACTGACAGCTACAATAAATGGCTTTGTAGGCCCTGATAGTAAATGCAATTAGAATCCAACTCTCTAATTAGACACTCTGAAAATAATAAATATTCCTGTCAAGAGGAAAGTCTGGAAGTAGATAAACTGAGATGTGAACCATGTGCTGATGGGATTGCACATTACCTTTTTTCCTTCATATACACACACACACACACACACACACACACACACACACACACACACACACACACACATATATATATATATATTTTTTTTTTTTGAGGCAGGATCTTGCTCTGTTGCCCAGGCTGGAGTGCAGTGGTGCAATCACAGATCACTGCAACTTCAAAGTCCTTGGTTTAAGTGACCCTCAATCCCAGCCTTCTAAATAACTGAAACTAGAGGACAATACCAACATGCCTAATTAATTTTTTATAAAGCTAGAGTGTTGCTATGTTGTCCAGGCTGGTCTTGAACTTCTGCTCTCAAGTGATCCTCCCACCTCAGCCTCCCAAGTAGCTAGGACCACAGGCATAAGCCACCACACTCAGCTAATTTTAAAATTTTTGGTAGAGACAGGTTCTTTTCATGTTGCCCAGGCTAGTCTTGAACTCCTGGCCTCCAGTGATTCTCCTACCTTGACCTCCCAAAGTGCTGGGACCATAGGCATGAACCACCATACCTGGCCAGAATATATTAAATCTTACAATCAGAGGAAGTATATGTTACTTCCAGAAGAGGAGTGACTGATTCATTCTCACCTTCGGTAGGAGAGAATGTTAGTACTGTGCTATTGGATAATTTTTAACCATTTTTAGGACTCCCATCTTGACTTTAATCTGTTTCCAACCAGCACCTGGGGCACTTTGTCAGATTCTCTTGGGGTGGTGGAACGATTGCACCTTTATGTATGGTGAGTGGTAAGTATTTCAGATTTTGCATCTCCCTTCCCTTCACCACTGGCTGACAGCTATGCAGCATCAAACATTTCTTCTCTGCATTGGAACTGCACTGAGTGAATTTACAGAATGAGGCTCCTCTGTGCTGTCAGTGTCCGATGCCTGTCTTTACACCTATTGGTTATTACTTTCCCTTCTGTGCTCCTTCCTGAACTTCCGACCACACTCCTTCTGGAAGCATTTTGTGGTGAACACCTGTGGTCTCTGCTCCCTTGTACTCACAGCCTACATAATCCCCTCCCCTTCAGCAGGGATGAGACCTGTGACTTGCTTCTAGCCAACAGAACATGGGAAAGGCAAAGGACTTTTGCAGATGTCAGTAAGGTTACAAATTAGTTGACATTGAGTTCTTTAAAAGGAAGAATCTCTTCTGTGGGCCTGACTTGATCAGATGAGTAGCAGTAAAAGGCAGATGTGTTCTTACCTAATGTCTTTCTAATTAATTTACATTCCCACCAACAGCATAAAATTGTTTCCTTTTGTCCACATGCTCACCAACATCTATTGCTTTCTGACTTTTTAGTAGTAGCCATTCAGACTTATGTGAAATTGTATCTCATGGTGGTTTTAATTTGCATTTCTCTGATATGATGAGTGATGTGAAGCATGTTTTTACATGTTTGTTTACCATTTCTATATCTTCTTTTGAGAAACGTTTCTGATGCCCACTTTTTAATTTTTTGTTAATTGAGATATTTGAGTTTCTCTTAGATTCTGGATATTAGCACTGTGTCAGATATATGGTTTTGTAAATATTTTCACCTGCTTTGTAGGCTGTGTGTTTACTCTGTTGATTTTATGAGGAGCCCTTCAGCCCACTGCTGCACTGTGGGAGCCCCTCTCTGGGCTGGCCAGGCCAGAGTCAGCTCCCTCTGCTTGAGGGGAGTTGTGGTGTGGGAGAAGGGAGGGAGCTGGGGCTGCTCAGGCGCTGACAAGCCAGGGTGAGTTCCCGGTGGGTGGGGGCTTGTCCACCCGCCCACCTAGAACCTGGCCAGCGGCTGGCCAGCGGCGATGCCGGCCCAGGGCAATGAGGGGTTTAGCACCTGGGCCAGCAACTGCAGAGGGTGCCCCGGGTCCCCCAGCACTTCCAGCCTGCCAGGCGGTGCTGGAATTCTCACCGGGCCTCAGCCGCCTCCCTGCGGGACAGGGCTCCGGACCTGCAGTCCCCATGTCTGAGCCCGGCTGCAGTGGGTTCCCACGTGGCTCGAGCCTCCATGAGGGGCGCTGCCCCCTGCTCCGTGGTGCCCTGTCCCATGATCACCCAAGGCCTGAGGAGTGCAGGCACAGGGCACAGGACTGGCGGGCAGCTCTGCCTGTAGCCTAAGTGCAGGATCCACTAGGTGAAGCCAGCTGGGCTAGTGAGTCTAACAGGGACTTGGAGAAACTTTATGTCTAGCTAAGGGATTGTAAAGATACCAATCAGCATCCTGTGTCTAGCTCAAGGTTTGTAAATACACCAATCAGTACTCTATCTAGCTAACCTAGTGGGGACTTGGAGAACTTCTCTGTCTTGCACTCTGTGTCCAGCTAAAGGATTGTAAACACACCAATCAGCACTCTGTGTCTAGCTCTGGGATTGTAAACGCACCAGTTTGCATGCTGTCAAAATGGACCAATCAGCTCTCTGTAAAATAGAGCAATCTGCTCTCTGTAAAATGGACCAATCAGCAGGATGTGGGTGGGGTCAGATAAGGGAATAAAAGCAAGCTGCCAGAGCCAGCAGTGGCAACCTTCTCCTGCCCGGTTCCACAATGTGGAAGCTTTGTTCTTTGGCTCTTTACAATAAATCTTGCTGCTGCTCGCTCTTTGGGTCGACACCGCAGCCTTTATGAGCCGTAACACTTACCGCGAAGGTTTGCAGTTTCACTCCTGGAGTCAGCAAGACCACGAACCCACCAGAAGGAAAAAACTGCAGATACATCTGAACATCTGAAGGAACAAACTCTGGACACGCCATCTTTAAGAACTGTAACACTCACTGCCAGGGTCCGCAACTTCATTCTTGAAGTCAGCTAAACCAAGAACCCACCAATTCCGGACACAAAACCATTCAGAATCAGAAAGTCAAATATTGCACAGTATCACTTACACGTGGCAGCCAAATGTGTACACTTAGACATAGAAAGAGGAATAGTAGACACTGGAGACTAGGAAAGGTGGAAGGGTGGGAGAAAAGTGAGGAATGAGAAATTGCTTAATGGGTACAATGTACACTATTCAGATGATGGCTACACTAAAAGCCCAACCTTCTCCATGTGATTTATCCATGTAAAAAATCTGCACTTGTGGACCAGGTAATCCAAACACATTGGGAGGCCAAGGCGGATGGATCACCTGAGGTCAGAGTTCAAGACCAGCCTGGCCAACATGGTGAAACTTCATCTCTACTAAAAATACAAAAAATTACCCGGGCGTACTGGTGGGCACCTGTAATCACAGCTACTCAGAAGGTAGGAGAATCGCTTGAACCCAGGAAGCAGAGATTACATTGAACTGAGATAATGCCACTGCACTTCAGCCTGGGCAAAAGAGAGAAATTCCATCACAAAAATAAACAAACACAAAACTAATTTTTTAAAAAAAAACTGTACTGTACCCTTTAAGTCTATAAAATTTTTAAAAATCAAAAAGTGCTTAAAAAAAAAAAAGACTTTCTCCCTATTTCTGGACTAGAAGAGACAAACTCTCATGCTGTGAGGGGGCCTATGAAGATAGCTACAGGGCAAAGAACCAACCTTTGGTGGTTTCTTGGAGTGGAGAGCAACATCTAGCTGGCAGTCAAAACAGAAGTTTCAGTGCCACAGCTGTAAGAAGATGAATTCTGCCAACAACTTGCAGAAGCATGAGAGGAGATCTTCCCCCAAAGAGGTCTATGTGGAGACCTTGACACTGGCTGACACCTGGATTGGAGCCTGTGAGACCTTGAAGCAGGGAAAACAGCTCTCTTGTTTGCTGAGTCTGCAATAACAAACTACCACAGACTAGGTGACTTAAACAACAGAAATTTATTCTCTCATGGTCTGGAGTCTGGAAGTCCAAGACCACGGTGTGAGCAGGGCTAGTTCCTCCTGAGCCCTCGCTTTTTGGCTTGTAGATGCCATCTTCTCCCTGTGTCTTCACATGGTCGTTCCTCTGTGCAAGTCTGTGTCCCAAACTCCTCCTCTTAAGTGGATGCCAGATTGGGCTGGGTCCCACCTTACAAACTCATTTGAACTTAATGACCTCTTTAAGGTCCAAGGCCCCATCTCCAAATACAGTCATATTGTGGGCTAGGGATTCAACATATGAATTGTGGGGAAACACAGTTCAGTCCAGAGCAACAGCTAAGCTATGCCCAGGGATTCCTAAACTATGCCCAGGGATTCCTAAACTACAGAAGCTGTGAGATAGCAAATATGTGTAGTTTAAGTGGCTAATTTGCCATAATTTGTTATGCAGTAATTGAAAATCAATCCAATCTGCTTCAAATGAGGCGAAAGTGTTAAGATTTGTAGATATCCCTGTCAATCATTTCTGCCCTGGAAGAGGTTACAAAAGAACCTAGAACATCTCACTCATCCGTTCCATTGATCTCTAAGTCCACCTCTCCAAAAGTCCAGATTTGATGGGAGAAATAAATATACTTAGCAAAGCACTGGCACATGACTGGGCCAGTATATCAGGTGCATGCCCAGTCCAAGGTCAAAAATTTTCTCAATATCATTTAAGATGAATTTTTAATAATATATACACACACACATATTATTGAAATATATATACACAATATGTGCATATATTTATATATACACACATATATGTGAGACTGTCTCACATATATACACACACACACACACATTTATGGCCAAATACTATTCCATTATGTGAATATGTGTCTATATGGAGCATACAATGTACATACCAAGACCCCCATCTAAAAAGAAATACAAATACACAGTCACATAATGGAATAGTATTTGGCAACAAATACAAAGGAATTCCTGCCAATTGGGACAACATGAGTGAACCTGGTCAAAATTATGTTAAGCAAAGTAAGCCAGAAAAAGAAAGGCTAATACCATATGATCTCACTTAGATCTCACTTAGATGTGAAATCTAAAGAAGTTGAATTCACAGAAATAGACAGTAGAAAGGTGATTATGTGGGACTGGGGAGTGGGGGACACTGGAGAGATGTTGTTCAAAGGGTACAAACTTTCAGTTATAAATAAGATCTGGGGATGTAATCTACAGCATGGTGACCATAGTTACCAATACCATGTCGTTTACTTGAAATTTATGTGGATATATCGTGGATTAAAAATCTAAATTTACATCAGGCCCAGTGGCTTGTGCCTGCCTGTAATCCTAGCATTTTGAGAGGCTGAGGCAGATGGATCACTTGAGGTCAGCAGTTTGAGACCAGCCTGGCCAACATGGTGAAACCCCATCTCTACTAAAAATACAAAACTTAGCCAGACATGGTGCCATGCACCTGTAATCCCAGCTTCTCAGGAGTCTGAGGCAGGAGAATTGCTTGAACCCAGGAGGCAATGGTTGCAGTGAGCCAAGATTACACCACTGCATTCCAGCCTTGGTGACAGACTGAGACTGTCTCACCACAAAAATAAAAAATAAAAAATAAAAAAATAAAAAATAAATTAGAATTAAAGAAAGAGGAAAGAAATATGAAAAGTGGCTGAATAGTCAAAGATAGGTTTATTTTGGAGAATAAACCTGAGACAGGCTGAGAGAGGCTTCTGGTGGAGTTAGGTGAGAGGCATTCTTGCTTGCAGACTGAGTTTTTAAAGGTTCAAGGTGGGAGAGCTTAGCACAGGCTTGGAATGTTTCTATGTCTCTTTGTCTTGCTTCTCTGGGAGGGAGAGTTTTGTGTCTGTCTTCATACATCTTCCTGCAGCTGCAGGCATATTCCCAGAGTCAGCTTTAGCTTACATAGCTTAGTGTACCTGACAGGAAAGGAATGTGCTTTTTAGGACCCATTATTTTACTGGGGCCCATTGTATGAGGGTGATGTTTTGGGATTACTTAAGAAAAAAATAAAAATCTAAGTTTAGAAGGAAAATGTCAAAACAACTAGAAGAAACTATATTAAAACATTTTTATAATCTCAGACTGGGGAAAGTTTCCTGAAGATACTAAATACATAAATTTTAAAGAAAAATATTAGAGTACCAAATTGCGTGAAAGTCAAAAGTTTCTGTATAGGAGAACACATTGGAAACTACACTAAAAAATAAGCCATCGATGAAGATATGTTTAAAAGGAATCAAACCCTAAATGGATTCATTCCTACTCCAGCAAAGTCAAGAGGAAAAAGAATCACTTGACCCCAAGAGTTGAAGTCCAACTTGGGCAACATAGCAAGACCCCCACATAAAATTAAAAAACAAAAACCTGATTGATTTGGAAAGACAGATTCTCCATTACTTGAGAACAGCAGATATTTCTAAGGAGGATGAAAGAGTAACATGTAAGTATGGCTTCAATTGTGTATGTTATATTTTATTTGTGGGGAAAATTGGAGCTTCAGTAAATATGGCAAAAATGCTAGCATTTGTTAAACATGAGTGTTGGATTAATGATGGCTCCCCATATTACTCAAAAAGATTTGTAATTTAAGAAGCTCAGTTGACTGGGTTCAGCAAATATGTTGATGGTATATTTAGTTCAAAATTGGAAAAATAAAATCTGTTGCTGTTTCAGTCTAACATTAGCCTTATTTTATCTTGCAATTTCATCTTTTTCCCTTATATTTTATTTGCGTTAAACTACGCTGCCTAAAAGATAGCAATTCCAAATAAAAGCAACCTTGCATATAATGTAATTTAATGTGCAATAATGTCAAAATTACACCTAATGGCGAAGGTGGAAAAAAAAAAAACACCATTTCAGAATTTCTTCCAAAAAGTCATTGCCTGAGTTACAGTATCTCAAAGAATAAAGTGAATGAATTCAAACCTTGAAAAGTCAAGGAATAATAAAAACATCTCATTATGCATTTGCCAAAATAAGCAAACTTATACTTCATAAGACTTACAAATTGCTGCTGTTTGCAAAAGCATGCTGTATAGTTTTCATTTTTCTTTCCTATTCTTCATGACAGTTTCATGATATTTGAAAAGAAAAACACAAAAACATGAATTAGAGACCACTCATTTGAAAAAAAAAAAAAAAAAGGAGGAAAGGGAGGGTAAAGGGAACAACAAATATAGGAAACTTATGCCAGAATGTGTTTATTGCAAGTTGAAGTGGCATTTGTGATTTCAGGACTCATCTTAAATGAGCTCCATTTGAAATCCAGTTTTAATATTTTAGCAATTTTTGCGTTAAGCAGTGTTCTCAATTAAGGGAATAACTGCTCTGGTATGCAGGATTATTTAACCAGATGGTTTTTTTATGTCACTCACTTGAATCTTGGAGAAGTATTTCCATGAATGAGTGTTCCCACCCGTCATCCACTGTGAGCTGCAGAGAAACACACCTTATCAACATGGGTTGAAGCTGTTAGAGGGCCTTTTCACAAGTCTATTATAATCAATCCAAACCTATGGTCCAGCAGTATGGAGCTTAAGAGTGTTTATACTTGTAAGAGAAATAAGGAGTTCTTTTTAAATAAATAAACTGGCTATGGAAGAAAAGGCAACTACTGACCATCCTTTCACTTAATTTCATTGCATGCCCATGGTCTGTAGACACTTCTGCTTGGATCCAGCATGGTTGGTCCCAATGGCATGGCCATGGATGGTGGTAGAATGGGCACAGGTATGTTTCCTCCCCAAGGATGCCACCAGGGGAGGGCTGAGAGAATGGAACTGATACTCCAAATATCATCCCTACAGGATAGATGGGGAATTCTCAAGGTTTTGAGAAAGTGAAGGCCTGTATTGTTGTGTTGTGTTGTATCATATTGTGTTGTGTTGTATTGTATTGTATCTCATTATATTGTATACATTTGGTGGATACAAGTGCAGTTATGCATGGGCACATTTCATAGCACTGAAGTCTGGGCTTTTAGCGTGTCCCTCACCTGAATAATGTGCATTATACTCATTACATAATTTCTCATACTTCACCTCCTTCTCACCTTCCTATCCTTCCCAGTCTCCAGTGTCTCTTATTTTACACTCTGGGTCCAGCTGTACACATTATTTAGTTCCCTCCTATAAATGAGAAAATGTGGTATTTGACTTCCTGTTTCTAAGTTATTTCCCTTAAGATAATGCCCTCCAGGTCCATCTATGTTGCTGCAAAGGACATGATTTCATTCATTTTCTTATGACCGGGTAGAATTCTATGATGTATATATATATCACATTTTCTTTCTCTAATCATCCACTGATGGACACTTAGGTTGATTCCATATCTTTGTTATTGTGAACACTGCATTGTTCAAAAGAAGACATTCAAATGGCCAACAAGCATATTAAAATATGCTCAACATCACTAATCATCAGAGACACAAATTAAAACAATGATGAGATATCACCTTACCTCTGCAAACATGGCAATTATTAAAAAGCCAAAAAGATTACAGAAGTTCGTGAGGATGCAGGGAAGAGGGAACTCTTACACACTGTTAAAGGGAATGTAAATTAGTATAACTTCTATGAAAAAAAGTATGGAGATTTCCCAAAGAACTAAAAATAGAACTATAATTCAATCCACCAATCCCACTGGTGGGCATATACCCAAAATAAAAGAAATCATTGCATCAAAAAGATATCTGCATTTGTATGATGTTATTTTATAATCCTTCCTGTAGCTCCTGAACACACAAAACAAGCAGAAATGGGTCCTCTTTTCCTCCCTTCTCAAATCTCTCACCTTTCAGACGAGGTTTTATCTCTCATTAGCTTATTTCTCCTCCTACTTTACAGAAGTAGCACATTTGAACATCACTGGCCCTTCTTGATCATGCTGAAGATGGCACATTATAGTGACACTTAGGAATAAAAATGGGTATGGCCATGTGTCCCAACATGGCCTCTGGTACATACGTAAACCATATACATTCTACTGTGGTTACTAAAGGCTGGGAAGCGTAGAGAGCAGTGGAGACTAAGAAGAGGTGGATTAATGGATACAAACTTACTACTAAATGGGAGGAATAAGTTTTTGTGTGCTGTAGCTTTGTAGGGTGAACTATCATTATCAATAATTTAGAGCATATTTTCAGAAAGCTAGACGAGAGGATTTTGAATGTTCCCAACATAAAGAAATAATCAACGTTTGAGGTGATAGATATGCTAATTAACTAGATTTGATCATGACACATGGAAAACATGTATTAAAATATTAAGCTGGGCCCTATAAAGATGTACAATTATTATCTGTCAAGTAAAATCAAAAGGAAAAATATATATTCTAAAGCAAATCCTGGTATAATTTACATTTTCTTCTTCTCAAGTTGAGACGGTTGTAAGGCACACAATTATAGGATTATCACACACATTTAAAACCAGCCAAAGAAGTTTTTTTAATATGTAAGGACACTGAAAACATATTATCCCTGAAGCCTTCCTGGAAATACATAAACACTGGAGATGTGTTCCAATAAAATGAGAGTCTAATCAATTAAAGTTGATTCATTTAATCAATTAAATTATATTGAATAACAGAACAATTGATGAAAATCAAGTCACAGTTTTTTACAATTTACTATGAAAGGCAATAAGGCATGAGAGGAGAAGTGGTAAATAGAGGGTCTCTTTATGTAATTAAGTCTAAATAATGCAATGAAACACCATTGCAAAATGGGATGTAAATGCTAAATTCTTGAAAGATCTTATACCAGTGTGATAAATTATAATTATGTAATTTTTTTAAAGGCCTATATATTTGAAAATTTTTTCTTAGCAAAGCAAAAGAAATGATCCTAATACACAGATAAAATGTAATGGATTATAAAATGAAAAATACATAAAACTGAGAGATTCATATATAAATCTCAGACTCCACCTTAAAACTGTTCAAGAGAAAAAAAGGATGAAAATAAAGATGGAGATAGAAAGAAAGATACAGATATTGCTAAAGTAGAAAATCATAGATTGATACATGGGCTAAAATTATAGATAAGGATGACATAACAGAATCTTAAAAGTACTTAATAGAACACTCTCCTATGAAGTTTTAAAATGTGTATGAAATCGAGGCTTAAAATATAAATTTATAAATTAAGAAAATTTAGAATAAAAAGACCAATTACCATGGAAGAAATCTAACATGTGATTAAGGATCTTGACTTCAAAGAAGGCAAACTTATGCTTCGAAGAATTTTGGAGAATTTATTTCTCAGCACTTTCACCACTGGGTGTACACCCTTGTCTGGTTGGATCCAGGTGGCTTAATGAGTCCACCAGTCACATTTGAGGAGGAATATGGTCACAGGTGGAGAAGAAATAATTTTAAAACCAACTGTCTTAGTCAGGTGGCCAACCTATTTTTATATCCTGTGGCCAGTGGGTGTGGCTGTCATGCCAACATGCACAGTAGCTATAGAATGATGGGGGGCTACCTGCTTCCCAGAGCTAGGTGACCTCAGAGAGGTGGCACAATAGTACAGGTGGCACAGGATGACACAGGTGGTCTTCAACTGAACAAACAGATTCAAGCTATTGATGCCACTGTGAAACCTGAGACTGAATGCCTGTAAATCAAAGAAAATGACTAAGCAAAGTCTCAATCACTTTAGGAGGTTTATTTGCTGTATTAGTCCATTTTCACCCTTCTGATAAAGACATACCCGAAACTGTGTAATTTATAAAGAAAAAGATGTTTAATGAACTCACAGTTCCACATGGCTGGGGAGGACTCATGGTCATGGCAGAAAGTGAAAGGCACGTCTTACTAGATGAGGGAAAATGAGAACCAAGCAAAAGGGGTTTTCCCTTATAAAGCCATCAGATCTCATGAGACTTATTCACTACCATGAGGTCAGTATGGGGAAAACCACCATATGATTCAATTATCTCCCACCAGGTCCCTCTCACAACACATGGGAATTATGAGAGCTACAATTTGAGTTGAGATATGGGTGGGGACACAGCCAAACCATATCATTTGCCAAAGTTAAGGACATGTGCCTAGGACACAGTTCTTTCTCTGAAGGTGATTTTGAGGGCTTCAATATTTAAAGAGTAAAGGGCACTTTATTGGGAAGTATATAATTCTCATGTGAGAGGGGAATAGGGGAAATAGTATTTCAAGACTTTGTCTGGCTCAGTGAATCTGCATTTTTATATAAGATATCATAGACAATAGGGCAGAGGAAGCAATGAGATTTGTCTTGGTGGGCAAAGGGATGACTTTGAGTTTTGTCTTATCTCTGTGCACCTATGAAGATAAGCTATCAATTTACATTGCCATGGTGTACAGCAACAGAATTGCTTTAGGGAAAACGTCTTGCAGCCCACAGAGAATTTCCTTTTGGGCAAAATTTGTGGTAGGTATGTAGATTTTTATCTTTGTAGCCTTCTTATTTAGGAACAAAATGGGAGGCAGGTGGTCATGACCCAGGTCTCAACTTGACTTCTCCCTTCCACTTAGTGAGTTTGGGGTCCTAAGATTTATTTTTCCTTTCACATACCGCTGAGTGAGTTGGGGTAAATGGAAAAGCTTTATCAACAAACCAGGTAATAATTTTCAGTTGCAAAAAATGGGGATAGAATGTTCTAGAACTCCTTTTGTGATTTTCATTTTAATGATGTGAAATTGTTTGGAGATTTTCCTAAAAACAGTTGCCCATGCATGCATGACATGATCTCATTGTCATAAAATAGGAGACAGTTGCTTTTGCAACCTCACTAATCATCAGGGGTTAAAACAAAAATGATGTTATTAGTTACCACCTGTGAATAAAAGTCATTGTTTGGGCAGATGTCCTGAAAAATTTAATTGGGTCATTTTTGATAACCTCTAGACCACAGGGTAATTCATTTGCTTGCCAGGGAATACATTTTAGACAGAAAATTTATTGCTTAAAAGTCATGCATCTATAATATGGCATTATAGAGATTTTTTCCTAGAGCCATGTGGGTTACTGATAATCTTTGTTATAAAAATGTTCCAAATTATCTTGATGGTGCTCAGAAATGAAATGTAGAAATACAGGAGCAAAATTAATTTTCCCTCATAAGGTAGAGGGGGAGTTTTTGTTGGTAATGAAACACTTAGCATTCTAAAGTCACCATTCCTAAAGATATTGATGATCATCCATTCATCTATTTATCCATTCATTTGATATTAATACTCTTGTTATTAGTGAGGTTGTGTGTTAGCATTCAGCACAGTTGCTATTAAAAACCACATATAGCTGGGCGTGATGTCTCACACATGTAATCTGAGTACTTTAGGAGGCCGAGGCAGACAAATCACAAGGTCAAAAGATTGAGACTATCCTGGTCAACATGGTGAAACCCTGTCTCTAGTAAAAATAAAAAAATTAGCTGTGCATGGTGGCACATGCCTGTAGTCCCAGCTACTCAGAAGGCTGAGGCAAGAGAATGGGTTGAACCCAGGAGGTGGAGGTTGCAGTGAGCCAACAATGGGCCACTGCACTCCAACCCGGTGACAGAGCAAGACTCTATCTCCAAACAAAAACAAAAACAAAAACAAATACAAACAAACAAACAAAAAAACACATTTAGGCCAGCTGCAGTGGCTCTTGTTTGTATTCCCATCACTTTGGGAGGCCGAGGCAAGAAAATCACTTGAGTCCAAGTGTTTGAGAACAGCCTGGGCAACATAGCAAAACATCATTCTCTCTCTCTCTCTCTCTCTCTCTCTCTCTCTCTCACACACACACACACACACACACAGACATTAGAATTGCACAATCCTAACACAGGAGGCAATCACATCATACAACAGCAACATGTTTATGCTTATTTACTTTATCTTATTGGACAATTTTCCAGAAACTGTTGTAAGCCCTTTATGATGTTAATACTCATCCCATTTTGCAGATGAGAAAACCAGTGCACAAAGAGATTATGTGATTTGCCCAAAGTCACATAAGTAGTGAGGTGCAGGCTTCAACTTTTAATCCTTGAATACTTTTATGTTCACAAAATATGGAAAAGGCTATGAAAGAGAGCTCTTGTTTACCCCACATCCCGTTCCCTCCGTTAACATCTTGGAAAGAGAGAAAGAGAGAAAGGGAGGAAGGGAGGAAGGGAGGAAAAGAGTTAGAGAGGAAGGAAAGATGGGAGGGAAGGAAAGGAAGGAACCACCCATGCTGACAGCTGGATACGTGATTAGAAAACTAAGTCCACTATTCTTGGAGCTCAGAGTGCTACACGTGATGCACCAAGTGACCAAATGACAGACCTGAAAATAAACTCAAAAAGCACATCACAAAGAACTTTGAAGTTGGAGACTCAAGACCTGAACAGAAATCTCTGGCAGCTAATGCGGTTTGAAAGCTGACACTGAATCTTTAAATTCCAATGGAGGACATCAATATATCAGAGTACCAACTTGGTTTCTAAAGTCATGGTTTACTCAACTGTAAACATCTATAGTCCAGACCCTTGCCAAGGGATACAGTCTTTTATTTTTATTTGATATTATGTTTTAGAGACAAGGTCTCAATCTGTTGCCCAGGCTGGAGTGCAGTGTTGCTATCATAGTTCACTGCAACTTTGAAATCCAGAGCTCAAGCTATCCTCCTGCCTCAGCCTCCTGAATAGCTGAGAATACAGGTGCATGCCACCACACCCAGCTTTCTTTCATTTTTTTGTAGAGACAAGGTCTTGTTATGTTGTAGAAGCTGGTCTTGACCTATTGGCCTCAAGCAATCCTCCCATCTCAGTCTCCCAGTGCACTGGGATTACAGACACAAGCCACTGCACCAAGCCCAGAGGATACGTCTTAAGCTGTGAGCTGAGTCTGACCAATATCTCAGTGAACTAAAAAGTGGAAAACCAACTCAAATAATGGGTTACCTGTTGTCACTCATCACACTGGCAAAATTAACACATTTAAAATACTTTTGAAAATATGGTCCTTCATTGTTCTTATTCAACATTCAAAATGCATATGCCCTTTGAAACAATAATGTCATTTCCATAGTATAACCTGTAAAATAAGCTACAGATGCACTCAACCAAATGTACAAACAGGCTCATACAATTATATTTCACACATTTTTGTTTGTCTCTGGTAGCAGAAGTTGGAAATAAAGTTAATGTCCACCAAAAGAAAGGAAAGGGGAAGGGAGGGGGAAGAGGAGAGAAGAGGAGAGGGGAAGGGAGAGGGAGGGGGAGGAAAGGAAAAACTAAAGCACCAGGTACTTCATACTGAGTTCCTGTACATTTGGGAGGGGAGGGGAAGGGAGAGGAAGGGAGGCTAGGTCAGGGGATTGGAGAGAGGAAGGGAGGAGATGGGAGGGGAGGGGAGGAGAGGTGGAAGGGGAGGAAAGGAAAGGCTAAAGCACCAGGTACTTCATACTGAGTTCCTGTACATTTGGGAGGGGAGGGGAGGAGAGCAGAGGGAAGGAGGGGAGGAGGTGAGGGAAACATTAAAGCCCTGATGCTTCATACTGAGTTCCTGTATATTTCAGCGTGATGATAATTTAAAATGAAAATAGATATTGTTAAATAAAGTAGAAGTTACAAAATAACAAAAGTAGACAGGTCTCATTTGTGCTTCATCATATTTCACATGTAAATACATATATGCAAAACCAAGAACATTTATGAAGAGACAGACAACTAATTGTTAAAAAGTTATTTCTGGAGAGCAGGATGGGAATAGTTTGATCCCTTTATATTATTTTATTTAAAACTCTCTCAACAGTTCAGTTTCTGATAGTAATTTTTGTGGAAAATTGTAGGAGGCTATTCCAGGCATCTCTCCTCCCCAGTGTTTTGCTTCACTAGATCAAAGGCACCTTTCAGAAGGCTGCCAGCTTAAACACTACTATTCCAGGCTCTCAAAGATATATTTGCCTTCTGTGCTTTGCATTTTCATGTCCTGGGGTTGGCTCACTGAGGAGGCTTCATGTGTCTGTAGTTTTAGGACTGTTTTCCTTTATCAATCACAGGAAAGCCACTGTTTTCCCTGACAAACTTGTGTGCGCTTATATTTTCATATTCTCATACACATGCACAAACACACACATATTCTTTTAAAATATAAAATATTATCAAAAGCTTTTTAAAAATAAAAACTCCTTAATTTATATTTTCTTTTTAGCTTGAAAAAATTAGACACACACATTAGGTAAGTGAAAGAAGAGAGAGAATGAGAGAGGGAGGAAGAAAGGAGGGAGAGAGGAAGGAAGGAAGGATGGAAGGAAGACAAAAAGGAGGGAAGGAGGGAGCGAGGGAAAGAGGAAGGGAGGAAGGGAACAAAGAAAAGGGAAGGAGGACAGGAAGGAGGGGAGGAAGAGAGAAAGGGAAGAAAGAAGGAAGAGATGAAGGGAAAAAGCAAGGAAGTGAGGGAGGGAGCAAGGAAGGGAAGAAGAAAGGAAGAAAAGAAGACTGGAAGAGAGAAAGGAAGAAAGCGAGGAGAGGAGGGAGGAGGGGAGAGAGGAAGGAAGAAAGGGAGGTAGGGAAATGGCAAGAAGGTGCAAAGGGAGAGGAAGGAAAGAAGGGAGGGAGGGAGAGAGAGGGAGGGAGAGAGGGATGGTGGGAGTGGGGAGGGAGAGAGGGAGGAAAGAAAATGAAAAGAAGTTGCAAGAGAGACAGGGAAGGAGGAAGGAAGAGAGAGATGGATGAGGGAGGGAGGGAGAAGAAATAATGTACAAGGGAGAGAGGAAGGAAGGGAGAAAGGAAGAGAGAAAAGAAGGAGGGGAGGGAGGTAGCAAGGGAGACAGGGAGGGAGAGGAAAAGAAGGTGTAAAAGAGAGAGGCAAGGGGGGCAATGAAAAGAAGGTGCAAGAGACGGAGGGAGGGAGGGAGGGCAATGAAAAAAATATGCAAGAGAAATGGAGGGAGGGAAGGAGAAGAAATAATGTGCAAGGGAAGAGGAAGGAAAGAAGGGAGAGAGAGAGAGAAAGAGAAAAATGAAAAGAAAGAAAGAGAAAGAAAGAAAGAAAGAAAGAAAGAAAGAAAGAAAGAAAGAAAGAAAGAAAGAAAGAAAGAAAGAAAGAGAAAAAGAAAGAGAGAAAGAAAGAGACGAAAGAAAGAAAGAAAGAAAGAAAGAAAGAAAGAAAGAAAGAAAGAAAGAGAAAAGAGAAAAGAGAAGAGAAGAGAAGAGAAAAGAAAAGAAAAGAAAAGAAAAGAAAAGAAAGAGAGAGACAGAGAGAGAGGCAGGGAGGGAGAGAGGGAGGGAGAGAGAGAGGGAGGGAGAGGAAAAGAAAGTGCAAGAGAGAGAGAGACAGTGGGGGAGGAAGATGAAAAAAAAGTTGCAAGACAGAGAGGGAGGGAGAAGAAATGTGCAAGGCAGAGAGGAAGGAAGGAATAAAGGAAGGAAGCAAGGAAGGAAGGGAGGGAGGGAGGGAGGGAGGGAGGGAGGGAAAAAATGAACAGAAGGTACAACGGAGAGAGGAAAGAAGGAAGGAAGGGAAAATAAAGGGAGGAATGAAAAAAAGAAAAGGAGAGGAGAGAAATAAGTGAAGGTGTAACTTGGAAATAATGTTTGAGTCTGTAAATGAATAATTGAGATAATAAAGTTTTATGTAATTTCAGAGCTCTGATAAATTTCTTCCAATTCATTTTCATATATTTTTGTAAAACCAGTCTAACATCTGAGTACCATTTTTCTTTTCTGCACGGTAGGTTGATTTTAAAGATTCAATAGTGGTCCACAGACAGGAAACATAGCTAATGTCAGCCATAAATAAACATTTCAAAGGAGCAATGGTACATTCAAGAATGTCTCTCAAATTGCATTTCCAAAAGTGGCATGTGGAGCCAACGCCAGGTAAAAGACTATAGGTGATGAGGAGCATGGATTGAGCCATTGTGCCTTTGCTGACTCCAGCCTTTCCATAGAGCTCCTCCACTTACATGTGGAACCTTGATTTCTACAGGGAAAAGGGACAGGAATGCTAGGTATAGGGGGTGGACACCAGGTGACAGGATTAAGTAAGGTTTTTATGGGAGACAGCATGGGGAAAAAGAGCAAGACTTGAGGTAGAGGAGGGAGTCAGCCAGGCTGCTTGGGAGAGGCGTACTTCTGTCCAAGTTAAGACCAGAGGAGAGCAGCTAGTACAGGGAGCTCCAACTCCCTCCAGGAATGACTCCCTCCAGGAGGAGCTAGGGACATCAGCAGGAAGAAATAAAGTCACATAGGAGAAGTAGAGGTGGAGAAGTCCTGATGGGACAGCACCTCAGAACTTCCTGGGGAGTCTGGACTTGACTCTACAGTAATGGTGGCCACTGCAGTGTTTTGAGCTGAGGGCTAAGATCACCAGATGACCAGGATTCCCCAGTCAAAGGTTCCCTTCAGCTATGTGCTGAGGATATTTGGTTTGGGGAGGCTACTTCAGGAATCCGGAGAGAGATGGTCCATTGCAGCACAGACCAGAAGTGCAAATGAGAAGTTGGGCTGCGGATCTAATTTGAACACAGTGAGATTTACAAAGTTGAGAAATTGGGCCAAATTCATGCTGGGAAGTGGCGTCTGTAGTTTAAACTCAGATCTGCCATACAGCAAAGCCTTTTTAATTTTATTATTATTATTATTATTCATTATTATTATTATTATTTTGAGGTGGAGTCTCCCTCTGTTGCCCAGGCTGGACTACAGTGACAGGATCTTGGCTCACTGCAGCCTCCTCCTCCTGTATGCAAGTGATTCTCTTGCTTCAGCCTCCAGTTTAGCTGGGATTACAAGTGCCTGCCACCATTCCCAGCTAATTTTTTAATTTTTACTAGAGACAGGGTTTCATCATATTGATCAATCTGGTCTCCAACTCCTGATCTCAAATTGTTTGCCCACCTCAGCCTCCCAAAGTGCTGGCAAGAAATATTGTGATAAAACTAGACAGAGAGAAGCTAGTGCTTGGTATAGGAAGTTGAAATTTTAGATAAAGTACTGACAGAAGAATGCTCTGAGAAGGTGTTGTTTGAGCAAAGACCTCAAGGAGGGAGGGGGAGAGGATTGTTTGTTTCTAGAACCTGGTAATAGCAGGGGACAGCTTTGCAGCTAGAATGAACAGCAGGTGTTAGGACCCTGAGGGAGGGGCATGCCTGGAATGCCCTAGGAGTCCACAGTGGGCATGGGTGAATAAGGGACAGAGAGTAGTAGGAGGTTGGGATGCAGAGGTGATGGCAGGGACAAATCTTTGCATATCACTGCAAGGTTCTTAGATTTTAGAATACAGGAGAGAAATGTCATAGGATATTGAGAAGTATCCCTGGCATTTGCCCAATAAATATCAGCAGTACCACCCACCCTGTTTACTGCTTCCGGGTTGGGAAATTGACACAATGTTGTCTCCTATTGTTAAAGGATTCCTCCATCAGCAGGGTTTGAATAACCTTGAAGGCTTTGTGTTGTCAATGCAAGCACTGAAGCAAAAAATACAAATATTATTACTATTATCCTGAAAGACCCAATGACCCAATGGTAGGAGTTTCTATGAGGTCCTGTCAGATTAATGAGAAGAGGTCATATTTTGGATATGTTTTTGAAGTTCAACAGGCAGGAGTTAATAAACTGGATTTGAAAAAAGAAATAAATGAAGATGCCATCATGGCACCGTAGAAAGCCTTGGACAATGCTAGCAGATGCAGATGCAGGTAGCGCTAGATGCAAGTCTTGGTTTCTTGTATCCCAGGGGTGTGGTTGGTCCCCTAGTCCATATCATCTACTTAGTCCATGTACAAGAGTTCTTAGATGCTCAGAAATACATGCAGTTTCTAGAATTGAGGACAATTCTACAGTTTATGAAACTATCATGGATGATGGGCAACAATGTAATGGAATCTGTTGGTGCCATGTGTGCTGATTTCTGAGTATTGTAAAGCTTTATTGGAACTCTGGTCATTGTTGTCTTCTTTTATAGATAAGTAGCTACCATCTCCGTCTGCACCTCAGAACCGCATGGGAAGGTTTAAAGAATCCTGTACCCCAGCTGAACCCCACACCAGTGACTTCCAAGTCTCCCAAGTGTGGAATCCAGGCATACATATTTTTGAAAGTTGCCCTTAGATTTTTCCTAAATGTTTTGAGCAACTGTCCATTTTCTCCTCATCTTTATCCCATAAATTAGTGATATTCTACAGTGATGATTCTTTCCCTAGGGACATTTGGCCATGTCTGGAGACATTTTGGGTTGGAATAACCCAGTTAGCATCTGTTGGGTAGAGACTAGGGATGTTACTCAGTACCCAACAATGCACAGCACAGCCCCTACCACAGAGAATGATTTCACCCTCAAATGTCAAAGTTGAGAAAACCTACCCCAAACCCTCAAATGTCAAAGTTGAGAATGAGAAAAGCTGTCTCAAATCCAGGGAATTTGATTATTGCATTGACAGGTTCATTAATGCAATGGCAGACATTTTTAAATGTCTTTCCTCTCTTTTCAGTGCTTTTGAATTTAATTGACAAATTGAAGTCTGCATGGGAAGACAACAAGGAAACAGAGGAAGAGAGAAGGAGAATAGAAATACCTGTGTTGAGTCACCATCTCCTACAACACTGAGTACCACTAGTAGCTAGTGAGGAGGACAATTAGCAGTTTTTGAAAGTGATGAGCAAAACTATTTGCATGTTCCTTTCCTTCCTGAATTGTGTTTGTGAGAGCCAAGTTAATCATCTGATAGAGCCACATTCATATGCCAGGTGTTGCGGTTGAACACCAATGTCTCTTTCCTCAAGGCTTTGAAACTGGTGCACAGAAAAGACTGCTTTGTGATGAAATAATGCACATGGATGGTGGGAACACTTCCATTCTCAACAATCACCTGATCACTTAGGAAGTTGCAGCAACATGGGAGCAGTCAAGGACAATGTCCTGATAGGGGTTTGCTTTCCTGAGTAGCCATTTCCCGAGTTTGCGTCTCTATTTGTGGGACCTTATTTTTCAGGCTGACTCAAATAGTTATCAATTTGGAGTAACATTGTTAATCTCTAGGGATATTTGACTATGTCTGGGGACATTTTTCATTGTCAAAACTGGAAGTGGCAGAGTGGGAGTGGTGCTACTGGCATTTATTGGGCAGAGGCAAGGGATGCCACTTAAGAAACTTCAAAACACAGGATTGACCTCCACAATAATGTTCCAGCCCCCAGTGACAATATGGTCAAAGCTGAGAGGCCCCAGATAGTGAACAGTAGGATAAACAAAAATGAATAAACTTATGAATAATCTGTACTATGTGATTTAGATAGAGACATCAATATTCCCTCTCTTCCTCTCCAAATATTTCCTCCTTCATCTGTCGATTTTCAAGGGAGTTTTAATGTGAAGGTTTGAGTCTGTCTTCATGTTCCAAGAGGGATGGAACCTGAAATAGTATTTTAGTTTCTAGAACCTGGGAATAGGCAGTGCCCAACTGATGCTCTTCTCATTTATTTATTAGCCTACTATGATTTTGTGAATGGTCACAGTAAAAACAATAGTCAAATTTTATTTATCCCAGAATGTCTTTGTCATGTTTGATCATAGACACCTTTAGCAAGGTAATTTCTACTATTCCCTATTCCATTAGGTGATCAACTCATCCTGTTTTCCCAATACTGTCACAAGTTAAGGAGTGAAAATCCCATATCCTGGCAACTTTCTGTATTGTGGGGTCGGTGGTCACCCTGCATTCCACAGAATTGGTTTTCCAAGTAATAATTTTTGTGAAAGGCAGCAATAGTGTTTACTATTTTATTTATCTGGTGTTTTCTATTTTATTTGGTATTTGGCATTTTCCCAAAGGATAACTTGGTAATTAGCATTCTCGCATTGGGAAAATAATTGATTAAAAATCTCTCATCATAGAATAGACACTTCTTTGTACACATGGTTGGACCTTTATGGAGAGAAAAGGTTGTATTTTTAACAATTAAGAATACCTATTTTAGAGAGTTGTTTCTAAATTATTCCAGCCTTTTCATTTCAATATTAAATTTATTTTTATCAGATTTGGTAAAGATCAAGGACCACCAGAGATGTCCCTAAGAGTTAGATTATTGGTAATTTAAATAATCTCTTTGCGGGCCTGTTAGTATTGTAATCATTTTTTTCCTTTTCCAATATAAGGTCATATGTCAAATTTAAATAATGGCCCTACTAATAACTAGACCCACTGGAGAGATCCCTGAGAAGGCCTAGAGCGCGTATGTTGACCCCAAGTGAGTGCATTCATTGAAATGTCATGTTGGTAATACCAAAAGGACTGATAATAATCCACCCTCTGTGCCCCTCATCCCACACTTTGACAACATCTTATCAATAAGTTCTAATACAATAAACTTACATGCACTTGATAGAAGAATTGCCATTTTAATTTAAAAACTCAGCAGAAACTGAAGTTGCTTTTATCTCAAAGTCTCAGTTTTCCTCTGAAGCTCACAGCCAGTGGAAAGCTGACAAATTCCAACACAATTTATGAGAATTATCTATGTGATATCAAATATGTTGTGTTACATTCACAAAATGTATTCACACGTACACATACATGGCAATAGTAAGTGAATGTGTGTAGAGGAAGTCAATAGGAATTCAATATATATGTTTGTATTTGAATTTAATCAAATTCAGTATGTCCATATATGCATATATACATATACACACATTTATACAGATAGACATACATAGACACACAAGAATATAAATAGATAAGAAAGATATAGATATACAGAGAGATACATAGAGATAGATGATAGATTATTGGATAGATAGGTAAAGGTAGATATAGACATATGTACAGATACATAGGTATACCTAGGTAGATAGGTAGGTAGATAGGTTGATTGATTGATTTCATGATACATCCTGGAAATTTATATGCAAGTAAGTTTCTAATATCAACCCATTTTTATGTCATTTTTTTCCTCCTCAAAGTAGAATGCTGCATGCTTACAGAAAGATTTCTCTATTTTAATATACTTTAATTAATTAATATATTAATTTATCTATTTCCAAGACCAATTCTCACTCTGCCACCCAGGCTGGAGTACAGTGGTGCAATCTGCAGTCACTACAACCTCTGCCTCCCAGGTTCAAGCTACTCTCATGCCTCAGCATCCTCAATAGATAGGATGTCAGGCATGTGCCACCGCACCTGGATAATTTTTGAATTTTTAGTAGAGACAGGGTTCTACCATGTTGGCCAGGCTGCTCTAGAATGCCTGACCTCAGGTGATCCACCCACCTCGGCCTCCCAAAGTGCTGGGATTACAAGTGTGAGCCAGTGTCCAGCCTTCTCTCTTTTTTCAATATATATGTTTGGAGTATTCTGGATAAATAACAGGGAAGTGATATAAATGGATGTACTGAATTAACTCCCAAAACCCTTTTCTTGATTCAGACATTGAGTGGGTTAGTTTAGGCCAGGATAGGCAAATCACAGCCCACAGGCCAAATCTGGCCCACTGCCTATTTTTATAAATAAAGATTTATTGGAACATAGTCACATGCATTTATTCAGGTATTGTCTGTGGCTGCTTTTGCTGTATAATGGCAGAATTGCCTATTTATGGCAGAGACTGTGTGGTTCACAAAGCCAAAATATTTACCATCTGACCCTTTGTAAAAAGTCTTTGGGCTGAGTGAGGGGGCTAATGCCTGTAACTCAGCACTTTGGGAAGCAGAAGACAGATGCTCACTTGAGGCTAGAAGTACAGACAGCCTGGGAAACATATTTTGGAGGGACCCTCTCTCTACCAAAATAAAAAAAAATGAGCTGGGAAGGTGTGGTGGAGCACACTCATGTAGTCCCAACTACTCAGGAGGCTGAAGTGGGAAGATTACTTAAGACCAGGACTTCGAGGCTGCAGTGAGCCACTACTGTACTCCAGCCTGACAGAGCAAGACACTGTGTCAAAATTAAAAACAAACAAACAAACAGACACTTAGCCTATGCTTAACTCAAATTAAATGGAACCAAGTTCAGTTATTTTTAAGAACACATGGTTTGGGAAAACTGAAATACATAGATTCCACTCAGGTTACAAAGTCTCGCATACTCAAATATAGTGTTTTAAAAAATGAGGAAAATAAAAAGCCCTCTTAAATTCTGGACTTTTTTGGTTTGAAAAATGGGAAACACTTGTGTTGATATTGCCCTATACCCCTTCATGACACTTGCAGTCAGGGAAACTGGATGAAGAGCATATAAGGACTTCCTGTATATTATGCTGTAACTTCTTGTAAATCTCTATTTGTTTTAAAATAGAATTTTTTTAAAGATGAGCTCAAGCCTGCTTTGCTCTGTTCTTATTGCAGTGACTGTCTCTGTAATTATTGCATGGTTCCCATAAGACATGGTTGTCTGAGGGCAGCCCTACCAGCCAGTCGACAAGTTTCATCATGAATAAAATTCTAAATTTTGTTTTGGATACAACACAAGCCACTGTGGCTTCCATTGCTGCAGGCTAACATTAACTTAGTGTTTCCCATTTACCAAGATTGGACCAGCTAATATAAAGGGTTTGGGGTGGTGGTTTCTTCCACATTTCACCATCTAAAGAACTCAATGAGAACTTGCACAATTATTAATACATACAACCTAATTTTATCTTCATTTCCAGGTTTTCCCTTGCTTTTGTATTTCACATCTCATTTCCTTTGTGTCCATATGTTGAATTTATATCTGAAGCCATATTCATGGACATGGGGACATGAGAGCATGCAAGTTAATCAATAGGTCGGCATCAGTATGAGCAATGGTTTGCTGCTGTAACAGGATGCCCAGGAGTCCAGATTTCCAGGTCTGTCAACATTAACTCCACACATTTGCCATGTGACTTAAATCATCTAAACACAAACCACATTTCTCCAGGGGTGCTATGACCGGGAGCCAGCAAAACTGGAATACCTCCAAGTTCCAAAATCCCAGTTTGTTATTTGGCATATGGGGAAGTCATGATAAGAGGAAATAAAATGATCTAGACTCTTGAATTCATAATTCCCATCTTATTTTGTGGGGTAATTTACAATAACCACATCTGTGTAGGAATGGGAAGGACCACAGTCTCAAATTTCTGGTCACACCTCCAGCAATTGAATGACTTGAGGGAAATGAGATCTAGACTTGGTATCAGATATTTGTCTGCCATGCTTTTTGGAAGAATTAATAACCCACAAGTTTTGGAGGATGACAATTTTTTCAATTATACAAACTGCTGTGCCCCTTAAAACTTTCCTAAAATACCTGATGTAAATGATGAGTTGATGGGTGCTGACGATTTGATGGGTGCAGCACACCAACATGGCACATGTATACATATGTAACAAACCTGCACATTGTGCACATGTACCCTAGAACTTAAAGTATAATAATAATAATAATAATAATAATAAAACTTTCCTAAAAACTGTTTTCTACTTCATATCATTTCTGAAAAAGCAAATTGGCAAGATAGAGTGAGAATGCTAAAAAATGTTGGATGAGGCCAGGGATGACGGCTCACACCTGTAACGCTCGCACTTTGAGAGACCAAGGTGGGTGGATCACAAAGTCAAGTGATTGACACCATCCTGGCCAACATGGTGAAACACCTTCTATACTAAAAACACAAAAATTAGCTGAGTGTGGTGGTGCACACCTGTAGTCCCAGCTACTCAGGAGGCTGAGCAGGAGAATTGTTTGAACCCAGGAGGCAGAGGTTGCAGTGAGCCAAGATCACACCACTGCACTCCTGCCTGGGTGACAGAACAAGACCCCGTCTCAATATATATATATATAATGCTTTACAGGTAATTCCGTTTCTGAGTTTTTATGCCTAGGGATAGAATCTTCAATGTGCAAAATTCTTTATGCACAAAAATCTTCATAATTGAACAATATACAACAGCATAAAACTGTACCCAATAGATTCAAAGGTAGAAGTGTTTTGGTTACAGTTGAACGCATGCTTGATGAAACCTTGTGTAACTGTTTAAAATGATGATAGAAAGTGTATATATTACCCTGGTAAAACATTTCTTGTAATTTTGATAATCATTGAGTCTATATATTAGATCAGACACTGTAATGAATTATCTCATTTAAATACTTATTATAGCCCTAATATCCTATTACAGCCCTTGTGTTACACTCGGGAAAACTTAGGCAGAGAGGGAACAAGAATTCTATCTGAGGTCTCAGAAGTATTTTCCCAGAGACAGAATCATAACTGACCCTAACAACTATGTGATGACCCTCCAGTTAAGAGTACTTCTTCAGGCAATATGCACAATACAAGAGTATATTTTCAGGTCATATGCACAATGCAAAATTATTCATACTATTATCAATGGTGTCATATCTTAAAACCTAGATAGATGGAAGCAACAATAACAACAAAAACAAGCTCAATAGAAAAATATTAAACTAAATAATAACAATAATAAAACAAATAGACTATATCATCGGTGAGTTAGTTTGGTCAAAAGAATCCAGAAAATAAAAACCAGTTTCTGCCACCTATCAGCAGCACTTCTATAACATCCTTTAGCACATATATGTTTACATCCCTTTCTCCACTTTTTGTCTGTTTATGTAATACAGCTCAAAAAATTGCAGCATGATGGTAATATCAAAGACTGCATTAACACTCTGTAAAGAGGGTGGAGTTAAATGGGGCCATAAATGTAAATGTGATTGTACTTGGGTGAAATTAAAACTCTACTATGCAGCTGCACCCTAAATTAATTCTCTCTGGCATTGATATTTTACTTTCTCCTCCCTGGTGATTGTAGATTTCTATGAATAAACAAACTTCCTTTCCTCATATATGGGGTCTTCTGTCTGCAAGATTCATGCAGGAACCTATGATTCCATTTCATATAGTAACATTCCAGTACTTTCTTTTTTTTGCTTTTCTTTTCTTTCCTTTCTTTCTTTCTTTTTTTTTTTTTTTTCTTTTTTTTTTTTTTTTTTTTTGAAGTATCTTTCTTGTTACCAGGCTGGAGTGTAATGGCATGATCTTGGCTCACTGCAACTTCTGCCTCCGGGGTTCAAGCAATTATCCTGCCTCAGCATCCTGAGAACTGGGATTACAGGCATCTGCCACCATGCCCAGCTAATTTTTGTATTTTCAGTAGAGACAAGGTTTCACTATGTTGGTCAGGCTGGTCTTGAACTCCTGACCTCATGATCCACTTTGGCTTCCCAAAGTACTAGGATTAGAGGTGTGAGCCACCACGCCCGGCCTCAGTACTGTCTTTGAGCTAAGTTGTTTAGTACTATTAGTCACTGCACTGTGACCATTGGTCCCAGTCGAAATGAATCAAGGTGCCAAGAGAAAGCTTGGAGTAAATAACAAAGATCACACCACAGAAAGTCATTATTATGCACCTTTCTAGACCAGTACTACCTCTAAATGAAAATTGGATACTGGACCCTCTTCTTTGAAAGTGGGCCCATGGAATTTTATCTAAATAGGTTATGCAACAGTATCTTGGATACCACATGCTGTTTGTTTGCTTGTTTGTTTCTGTAGACAAAGAGGGTCTTACTGTGTTTCCCCGGGTGGAGCGCAGTGGCACAATCATAGCTCACTGCAGCCTGGAATTCCGAAGCACAAGCAATCTTCCTACCTTAGCTTCCTGAGTAGCTGGAACTACAAACACGTGACACCATGCCTTGCTAATGTTATTAATTTTTTAGAGATCGGATCTTGCTATGTTCGCCAGGCTGGTCACAAGCTCCTGCGCTCAAGCACTCCTCCTACTCTGGTCTCCTAAAGCTCTGGAATTACCACTGTCCCTGGTCCCCATGTCCTCTTTAACTGACCCAATCTTGACTCCTCAGAACTTTCCCATAGAGACGAGCAAGATCCATTCACAACAAAGTCCTCTGTGGCTGTGGCTTATAAATTTAAATAGCTGACAGGATAGAGAAGTTCTTGAAATTTCAAGAAGTGTTAAAATTTTTAAATTGAAAGAACACGTAGCACCTCCCTGTGACTATGGGTTCTTCCTATCTAACTCCAATAGCATCATCTTCAATAACCTCCAACTCTGATCTTACCCAGCTGCGTTCTCAAATCAGAATCAATGGTTAATGCTTGTGAACATAAAGAACTCTCCGTTAGGAACTCCCTTGAGAAATTTATCTTATTTTTACTTGTGCCACAAACTTATTTTTCTGTCTCCTCTTTGAAACCTTAAGTGTGACCAAAGACTGGGTACTATATTTAATTTGTTTTTTCGGTTTTTTTTTAACCCAACAATCTTTTTTTTTAATTTTTATTTTTAGTTCTGGGGTGCATGTGGAAGCTGTGCAGTTTTGTTCCATAAGTAAATGTGTGCCACGGTGGTTTGCTGCACCTGTCAACCCATCACCTAGGAATTAAGCCCACATGCATTAGCTACTTTTCCTAATGCTCTCTCTCCCCCATCCCACCTCCCACAGGCCTCAGTGTGTGTTGTTTTCCTCCTTATGTCCATGTGTTCTCACTATTCAACTCCTACTAAGTGAGCTCATGTGGTGTTTGGTTTTCTGTTCCTCTGTTAGTTTGCTGAGGATAATGGTTTCCAGCTTCATCTATGTCTCCACAAAGGACATGATCTCATTCCTTTTTATGGCTGCACAGTATTCCATGGTGTATATGTATCACAGTTTCTTTATCCAGTCTATCATTGATGGACATTTGGGTTGATTCCATGTCTTTGTTCTTGTGAACAGTGCTACAACAAACATACATGTATATATATCTTTGTAATTGAATGATTTTTATACCTTTGAGTATATATCCAGTAATGGGAATGCTAGGTCAAATAGTATTCCTGGTTCTAGATCTTAAATTGCCAAACCGTTTTTCACAATGGTTAAACTAATTTACATTCCTACAAACAATGTAAAAGTGTTCCTAGTTTTCCATAACCTCTCCAATATCTATTGTTTCTTGACTTTTTAATAATTGCCATTCTGACTTGTGTGACAGGCCATTTTTAAGCAGAGTCCCCTAGTCAATACATACTTTTTTAAAGGTATGTGTGAATAAATACATGAATTAATGATGCCCAAAGGAGTTTATTATGTTTCCCTTCTGGTTTCAGTACATGGGCAGTGTCTGTGCTTGAGTTTGTCCTAATTTCATGAGCTGGGAAGTGCACAAGCCATATTTTTTTCAACCTTATTCCCAAAAGGTGCAATGTCATCCTATGGCTCATTTTGACCTTTTCAGGTACATGCGTATTCTTGAGATCCTTGTCAATGTTCAACATTCTTTCAATTTGGATAGACATTCCTCCGTTGTTGCTCAATTAACTATACTTATTATTTTAGAGAATTTTCCAATTAGTAATGAGTATAATTATGGAATAATTTTAAGGCATCATAATAGTAAAGATTCTAAGCAATCTCTGACTCATTATTGAAATTATTGAAATTCAAAATCTCAAAGCACCATATACCAAGTGATGTATTGTATATAATGACTTTCTTATTCAAGTTTTCTAATCTATTTTTATCCCCTAGGATTGTTTTCTCAGTAATTGTCCAGAACTTTAAATAAAAGAATAGTAGTTATTGAATCTTCATGCATCTTTATTTTCAGACTCACATCTTGATGTCTGCACAACTAGTAGCAGAGAACATTAGAGAAAATTGTATGCGAAGATGGTCTATGAAAATTATTCTAAGTTATTCCATGTCTTTCAGTTCATCACACCAAAAAAGAAGACGAAAACCTTGGAGGGGAAAAATAAACCTCCTCTGTTTAGTATAAGCACAGACTGTCTTTTCGTATCAGGATTTGTTTATATAATACCTGGGAATCTCTTCAGTAATAGGATACAAACATACATAAACCATGTCATCTCCTTTGCAGAATTAAGATGCCATTCATGGGTCATGACCTGGTAGAAACCGTGCAAATGTGTGTTGAATCAGAAAGTACAAATGACCACACCTGTACCAGGTCTATTTTTAATTGTCTCTGAAATACAGAGCTTTCAGGCCATGAATCTGAGTAATTATTAGGGTTCCTGCAAGCCTCTTTTATGTTCAACCATAACGATTCAATACAAATTCTTATTGCAGAACCATGGTCACACTGTTGTTGATGAAATCATTCCTTCCATCAAAACCAAGATCCAATGTACTTATTTATCTAATACAGTACAGGCAGCACTGTGGTAAACACCACTGAATAGACTTGTTGTTCAGTATGTCTTAGAGACCAAAATTGGCTTTTCCGCCAAAGCTTAAATAAATACAAAAATTTAGGAGGAGAGGATGTTGTTTGAATAACTCAGGTCCTGTTTAACACTTTCTACTCCTTTGAAAATGAAAAAAGACAATCCCTTAAAAAAAACAAACACCGCTTTTTAAATCTTAACACATGCAGAGATTATGCAAGAATATGACCTAAAAGAAGAGATTAAGGATGCATTTAGAAGGTCATTGATGAGCGATCTTGAATATAACTATTTCTGAAGAGTAGTAAATTCTGAAAGCAGAATAAGTAGGAAGTGAAAAAGTTGTGGCAGTATGTGTGGGCAAATTTGTGAATGTTTTTCTGGCAATGAATATACTAAAATTGGAAGCATACTGATGCATGACATTTGGCAAGTATGTTGAGAAGCACAGAGAACTAATTCATCTGCAGATGTGCCATTCTTAGAAAGGTTGGTGATAAGGAAGAGAAAGGAGATGAATGATGGGGACTATCATGTGGATGAGATAGAATTTACAGAGCAGAGAGGTAGATTCTTATGTCAGATCCTATGCACCCCAGGGTGGTAGTGAAGAAAGGAAGCAGGTATGATCATTTTGCAGGAGATGCAAAGCACCAGCGAAGTTTATTCCTGATGATGTCTGTTTCTCTGTGCATTAGAAAGAAAGACTGTGCTGAAAGGGAGCGATGAAGTGGAGGACTTGAGACGAATTGGCATACATTGGCAAAAGCCAGTGTGAGAAATGGCAGTGTTATCAGGCAGCAGCATCGGAATTGTGCACAACACCAGTACGTTGGCAAAAGCCAGTGTGAGAAATGCGAGAGGGGTTTATCAGGCAGCAACATCAGCATTGTGCACAACACCAGTTAATTCTGGTGCTCAGAGAGCAGTGAAGTCATGAATTTTCACTGGTGGATGTGCCTGGTGATAGTAACAGAGGGAGTATATGGTTCAGTTGATCTGGCATTAGAGGTTGGGTGAGACTAAGCTGATTTGAAGAAAAAAGAAGAGAGAAAGGAAATGGCTGTGGTATTTAGACAGTAATTGTCTGGATAGGAGAGGACAGTAACTAAAGCTGCTTTGCAGGGTGAATGGAAAACTACCCAGAGAGAAAGAACTATGCCTACATCAGGGCAGACTCTTACTAAACGATGTGCAATGGATGCTTCAGAAATGAATCTTGGTAAAAGATTCATTGGCAGGACGAGTTTCATATTGCTGGTGAATGTTAGGTGGACAATAAATATTTTGCTTCTATGATGGCTTTGCCTAACATACGGGAAATGATCATTTATATAAGATGTTTCTGTAACCACAGATCTCGTTTTTCCCAACAAGCCACTTACAAATCAGTCTCCTGCAACCTGAAGGAAATGAGCACATTGAGTCACTAACAACCTCTCTTCATTGGTGCCTTCTCACATGACCCTGAAAATGGCCCTTAAAATCTGCCTGTGAACCACAGAGATGGAGTGCATTAGTTTTTTCTCTTCCCTTTCCTTCCATCAATGATTTTTGCCCAAAGGCATGAAATTCAATTATAAAATGACTATTGATTAACAGCATTGGAGGATGACAGAAACCTAAGAGTTGAGCATAAAATAAGTGAAGTTAACTGGAAAGTATTCAAAGAAATAAGAACATGCCATGGGGTGGATGGTACACACTTGTTGAAAGTTTGCTATTCAGCTTCTTCCATTAAGAGATGACATGGTTGGCTGGACACAGTGGTTCATACCTGTAATCCCAAAACTTTGGGAGGCCAAGGCTGGTGGATCACCTGAGGTTAGGAGTTCGAGACAATCCTGACCAACATGGCAAAACTTCATTTCTACCAAAAATACAAAAATTAGTTGGGTGTGGTGGCAGGTGCCTTTAATCTCAGCTACTTGGGAGAGAGAGGAAGAAGAATCACTTGAACCTGGGAGGAGGAGGCTGCAGTGAGCCGAGATCATGCCACTGCTTCAGAGCAAGACTCTGTCTCAGGAAAAAAAAAAAAAAAAAAAAAAAAAAAAAAAGATGACATGGTCAAGGACACACCCAGGGAACTACTACAGAGATGTCATTTCAGAGTGTGCAGCCATTCATGTTAAAAAGGCTGGATCTGTGCAATCTGTGTTTCAACTACACAAAATCTCACAGATTTGTAAGAATGATTATATCAGATTGAAAATGGTCTCAGCAATTGCAGCTTACTGGAGTCTTGGGCTACCCTGCGATATTTGCTCAGCACATAGGCATTTTATTTTTACTACATTGATTTGTGCTTATTGGTTGATACCTTTGGAAATAGGGCTTTGGCTGAATTGTGTGTTTGCGTGTGTGCATGTGTGTGTGTGTGCACTACTCCCAAAGACAGCAAATCCCTGAAGAGGCAGTTTACTGTTTCCCTTACATACATGCACACTGCTTAATGATTTTCTCACTTTTCTCACTTTAACTGTTTGGTGTATGTTGTTGACTAGCTAAATGAAGGTAGATTCTGTTTTCTGTTGGAAACATTGATCCCTGGTATTTTTCTTGAAAATGATGGCGGGGCGGGGGAGGGGGGGGGTTGCATTTCCCTCAAAGAAACGATTTCAGTAAAATTCCAAAGAACTCATTTGGGAGCTTAATTCCAACTATAAGATGTGCTATTGGCTTCGCAAAAACACTTATTTCCATCAATGGTAGTTTGGTTATTAACCCAGTAACTACTTTAACCAAAAGACCTGAAGGGGATATGAAGATGATTTCTGAACACTGGGCACCATCGGGAATACCCTGAAAATTTCTGGTTCAGCAACACAATAGAAACAGTGTCATGATGGTTGCAATTTTGACCTCAAAAAGAATTCTATATTTTTTATATGTTGAAAGAACAAGGAAAGATCAGATGCCAATTCTGGTGTTCTTCATCATTACTATAGGTGGATTCCCTTAGGTAACTTGTTGGGCAATTCCCTTTGCCAAATCTCTGGTTTTCAATAAAGAAATCACAGTAGCTGGAAATGGAGGGACATTTTGGCCCTGAGTCAAGTTTTCACGATTGCCTCTTCCAGTTCTATGTTCTATGAATTTATTTAGTAAACACCCTGTTCATCAATACTTGAGCAATGAAGAAACTAGATATTTTTATAAAAAGAGAAGAAAACAAAATAAAATAGCAGGTAGCCACAATCATTTAAGGTAAGGAGAATCTCTTGGAAGGGGCCTTGAGATCATTTTTCAAGACAAAAAGTGTAATCTTTCTTCTCACTTTTCAGATGTCAGAAATATAAAACTCATTATCAGTCATGTTTAGGTGAATATTTCTTTTCTCTTCTCACCTCGGAAAATCCACGCATTTGTACAAATTATATCATAAGTGGAAAAACCAGAGGCAAGACAGTTTTACAACGGGAGGAATTTAGTTGAGCACTTAAGCAGAATAATAACTGGTGTTTTTGCAGCTTCGCTGGAGGTTTGAGAAGTCAGAATTATAAGGCAGCTTCTTTTTTTTTTTTTTTCTTTTCTTTTGACACAGAGTTCTGCTCTTTCACCCAGGCTGGAGTGAAGTGGTACGATCTCAGCTCACTGCAACTTCGGCCCTTAAGGTTCAAGTGATTCTCCTGCCTCAACCTCTGGAATAGCTGGAATTATAGGCATGCACTATCACGTCCAGCTAATTTTTATAGTTTTATCAGAGATGGTTTCACCATGTTGGCCAGGCCGATCTCTAACTCCTGACCTCAGGTGATCCACCCACCTCAGCCTCCCAAAGTTCAAGGATTACAAGTATGAGACAGCATGCCTTGGCTCACCTGTGCTTCTTATAACGTCTCTCTGTCCTGAATCGTCCCTGGCCACTTTGTTCTCTCTCTTCCATCAGGAGTCCCAGTGGGATAATCTACATTTCATCTTATCATTTCCCAATTCCCCCTCCTTCAGTCCCTGGCCAGCAGGTGGTTCTTTATTTTTCTTTTCAAATTGTTTCCCCAAGCGACCTCCCAATTGCTACACCCAGGGACTATAAATCCTCATTCATTCTGATGGAAGCATTTAAACCACATATCACTTCAAATTCTCTCTCCTTTGGCCTCTGACAGCACTTTCTTCCTTGTTTCCTGAATTAAACTAGGTTGCTTCTTCTTGATCTTGATCTGTTTAATCATTCCTCCTTTTCCAGATCAACCAGGAGGTGGCACCTCCAAAAGTTCTGAGTTAGACTTTTTGCACATACTTGGCTGAATTTTCATCAGCCAACTCGCTGCACAGATCATATGTCCTATAGAGGAGGCTGACTTTTATCTGATGGAAAGGGCCATGAAAAGCCACTGAAATATTCTATGCAAAGGTGGCCTGATCCAGACTGTCTTTTTTAAAAGACACACTATGTTCAAAGTAGAGGATTTATTAAAAACTGGGTAGAGACAAGATAAAGCAATTTGAAGAATATTCTCCTTAATACAATTGAAGTAAATATGGTACTAAGGCTGTGGCAGTACAGAAAGCAGTTTGTAGAAGACAGCGATGTCACAAAGGCAAAATCAAGAAGTCCTCAATGAAGCTTTGGATATAATAGATGAGAAGGAGAGAAGAATGTTTCCTGAATTCTGCCTGGAAGATGAGGGTGCCATTTACTGAGATAAGGAACTGAAGGAGAATCTAAGATGAAGAGAGAGAATATATTAAGCAATCAAGGTAATCTAATCACATGATTGGTACCTGTGATTAGACTACAGGGACCATGCATTTTATTTTCTCTGTAATTATCTCTTATATATGTACATATAAATATATATAAGTGTAATTAGTTGAATATAAGCCTACAGATAAAAGTACTTATGTACTCAAAGTTTGTAAGTGATATGGTTTGGCCGTATCCCTACCCAAATCTCATTTTTTTTTTTCTTAACACCTTGACCTTTATTACCTCTGGTATTAACTTGCTTGTTTGGCCACATTATTTAATGGAAGATCACTTTATGCTATAAGATGTAATTTTTTTATTTTATACTTATTTCCATAGGTTATCGGGGAACAGGTGGTGTGTGGTTACATGAGTAAGTTATTTAGTGGTGATTTGTGAGATTTTGGTCCACCATCACTCAAACAGTATACACTGCACCCTATTTGTTGTCTTTTATCCCTCGCTCCATCACACCCTTTCACCCTGAGTCCCCAGAGTATATTCTGTCATTTTTATGCTTTTGCATCCTCATGTCTTAGCTCACAGTATGAGTGAGAACATACCATTTGGTTTTCCATTCCTAAGTTACATTCGTTAGAATAATAGTCTCCAATCTCATCCAGTTTGCAATGAATGCTATTAATTCATTTCTTTTAATGACTGTGTTTGTGCTTGTATTCAGTCATAAAAATGTACTAGTATTCCATCATAAATATACCACAGTTTCTTTATCCACTCAATGATTGGTGGGCATTTGATTTAGTTCCATGTTTTTTCAATTGTGAATTGTGCTGCTATAAATATTCATGTGCAAATATCTTCTTTCACATACAGACTTATTTTCCTCTGGGTAGATACCCAGTAGTGGGATTACTGTATCAAATGATAGTTGTACTTTTAGTTATTTAAGGAATCTCCACACTGTTTTCCATAGTGGCTATACTAGTTTACATTTCCACCAGCAGTGTAGAAGTGTTCCCTGATCACCACATCCATGTCAAAATCTACAGTTTTTGCTTTCTTGATTATGGCCATTCTTGCCAGGATAAGATGGTATTGCATCATGGTTTTGATTTGCATTTCCCTGATCATTAGTGCTGTTGAGCATTTTTTTAAATATATTTGTTGGCAATTTATAGATTTTCTTTTGAGAATTGTCTTTTCATGTCCTTAGCCCACTTTTTGATGAGCTTGTTCATTTTCTTCTTGTTGATTTGAGTTCATTGTAGGCTAATAAAAGATATTAGTCCCTTGTCAGATATATAGTTTGCGAAGATTTTTTCCAAATCTGTGAGTTGTCTGTTTACTCTGCTGACTGTTATTTTTGCCATGCAAAACTCTTTAGTTTAATTAAGTCCCAGCAACTTATATTTCCTTGTATTGCATTTGCTTTTGGGTTCTTGGTCATAAAATACTTTCCTAAACCAATGTCTATTTTCCAATTTATCTTCTAGAATTTTTATAGTTTCTGGTCCACATCTGATTGAACTATAGTTCTTATAATCCTCACATGTCATGAGAGGAACCAGTGGGAGATAAATGAATCATGGAGGTGGTTACCTCCATGCTGTTCTTATGATAGTGAGTGAGTTCACATGAGAGCTGATAGTTTTATAAAAGGCTTTTCCCCAACTTCACTCTGCACTTCTCTTGTCTGCTACCATATAAAACATGCCTTTGCTCCTCCTTTGCCTTCTGCCATCATTGTGAGGCCTCCAAGACATGTGGAACCCAGAGTTTGTTAAACCTCTTTTTATTTAGAAATTGCCCAGTGTCAGTTATGTCTTTATTAACAACATGAGAACAGACTAATATACTATAAATAATTATAAAGTAGTGACATCTACTTATATACTGTAACATATATAGTCATATATTTAATATATTATAAAGTATCACATTATATATTTACCATATACAAAATCATACACTATTATATTATAAAAATCTTTGAAATTATGCTATTGAAATTATATACTCTTACAATATAGTTTATAAAATATTATATAATATTTATTATCTTTATTACAACAATATACATAATTTAGTGCATTATATATTATAGATATATGAATTATATATAGTTCATCCTCATCATATGAAGATTCTGTATTTATCTGTCTATCTACTCACTAAAATGTACTTGTGACAGCAGCATCAATGCCTGGGGTATGTTCATAGTCACTTACAGACATGTGCAGTGTGGAGAAAAATCTAAGTCACCTAATAAAACACATTCTCAGCTGGGGTTGAACAAGGCCACACTGTGCAATCTTGATTCAGTTCATCCTATAAACAAGTATCATCTTAGCAGTCAATTTCATATCATGTTTCTGACATGTTTATGCTTTTTCTTGTTGGTTTCGCTGTGAAAATGGCCCCAAACCACAGTGCTGGAGTGCTGTCTTGCGTCCGTAAGCACAAGAAGGCTATAATGTGCCTTATGGAGATAATACATATATTAGAGAAGCTTCATTCAGGCATGAGTTCTAGTGATGTTGGCCATGAGTTCGACATGAAGAAAACAACAACATGTATGAAGTTAGGTTTCTGTATACAGAAACACACAGAAAACAAGATTATCTATTCATCAGGTGACAAAAATGTTGTAACCACAGGGCTCAAAAAACTTAACCAATGGTTCAAGGTTCACTAATTCAGTGTTTTCGTTAACGTTGTAGAATATACTGTAATGATCATCAATAATCAGGATCAACTGTATACACAAATTATAGACATTTATAGAATATAAATTAGTTCAACCAACAATCACTGAATGTCTATAATTCAGATACCTCGTCGGGTACTAAGAAAGCAGAGATTTAGCAAAATAATAATAATTATGTTTTCTTACATCAGCATACTCATACTCTAATAAAGTGATTTCTAAATTTTTAAATGTCTTCATACCTTGTATTTACAACACACTTTCATCAATAATATCTTTTGATATTTCATCACACAGAGCTATTCTCATCTAAACTTTTGACTTGGAAGAAAATAGCTAACAGGATGGATGGTGACTGCATTCATGGAGAAATGAGTCAGAGGACGTGATTAATACAGCATTTTCTTGAGTGTAAGATTCGAATCGAATAGCTCAGAAGTGAAATCTGGGGTGATGTTACAGATATTGTGTCATTATTGCACCAAAATATCTGGGAGGAAAGTGCTCAGTGAGAATATAAGGATGATGATAACACGAGATAGAGGTATCCAGGTGGGATTAAAGGAACAAAAAAATGAGGTAAGACTAAAGAGAGCTTTCCAAGGAGATAAAGATATTGTCCTGAAAACCAAAGGGGAGGCGGAGCAAGATGGCCGAAGAGGAACAGCTCCAGTCTCCAACTCCTAGCGCGAGCGACACAGAAGACCGGTGATTTCTGCATTTTCAACTGAGGTACTGGGTTCATCTCACTAGGGAGTGCCAGACAATCCGTGCAGGTCACCTGCTGCAGCCTGACTGGCGAGAGCTAAAGCAGGGCAAGGCATCGCATCACCTGGGAAGCACAAGGGGAAAGGGAATCCCTTTTCCTAGACATGGGAACTGAGACACACAACACCTGGAAAATCGGGTAACTCCCACCCCAATACTGCGCTTTAAGCAAACAGGCACACCAGGAGATTATATCCCACACCTGGCCGGGAGGGTCCCACGCCCACGGAGCCTCCCTCATTGCTAGCACAGCAGCCTGTGATCTAACCGCAAGGCAGCAGTGAGTCTGGGGTAGGGGCGCCCGCCATTGCTGAGGCTTAAGTAGGTAAACAAAGCTGCTGGGAAGCTCGAACTGGGTGGAGCTCACAGCAGCTCAAGGAAACCTGCCTGTCTCTGTAGACTCCACCTCTGGGGACAGGGCAAAGTAAACAACGACAAAAGCAGCAGAATCCTCTGCAGACGCAAACTACTCTGTCTGACAGCTTTGAAGAGAGCAGTGGATCTCCCAACACAGAGGTTGAGATCTGAGAAGGGACAGACTGCCTGCTCAAGTGGGTCCCTGACCCCTGAGTAGCCTAACTGGGAGACATCCCCCACTAGGGGCAGTCTGACACCCCACACCTCACAGGGTGGACTACACCCCTGAGAGGAAGACTCCAAAGCAAGAATCAGACAGGTACACTCGCTGTTCAGAAATATTCTATCTTCTGCAGACTCTGCTGCTGACACCCAGGCAAACAGGGTCTGGAGTGGACCTCAAGCAATCTCCAACAGACCTACAGCTGAGGGGCCTGACAGTTAGAAGGAAAACTATCAAACAGGAAGGACACCTACACCAAAACCCCATCAGTACATCACCATCATCAAACACCAGAGGCAGATAAAACCACAAAGATGGGGAAAAAGCAGGGCAGAAAAGCTGGAAATTCAAAAAATAAGAGCGCATCTCCCCCGGCAAAGGAGCGCAGCTCATCGCCAGCAACGGATCAAAGCTGGACGGAGAATGACTTTGACGAGATGAGAGAAGAAGGCTTCAGACCATCAAACTTCTCAGAGATAAAGAAGGAATTAGGTACCCAGCGCAAAGAAACTAAAAATATTGAAAAAAAAGTGGAAGAATTGATGGCTAGAGTAATTAATGCAGAGAAGGTCATAAACGAAATGAAAGAGATGACAACCATGACACGAGAAATACGTGACAAATGAACAAGCTTCAGTAACTGACTCGATCAACTGGAAGAAAGAGTATCAGCGATTGAGGATACAATGAACGAAATGAAGCGATAAAAGAAACCAAAACAAAAAAGCAGAAAAGGAAATGAACAAAGCCTGCAAGAAGTATGGGATTATGTAAAAAGACCAAATCTACGTCTGATCGGGGTGCCTGAAAGTGAGGGGGAAAATGGAACCAAGTTGGAAAACACTCTTCAGGATATCATCCAGGAGAACTTCCCCAACCTAGTAGGGCAGGCCAACATTCAAATCCAGGAAATACGGAGAATGCCACAAAGATACTCCTCGAGAAGAGCAACTCCAAGACACATAATTGCCAGATTCACCAAAGTTGAAATGAAGGAAAAAATTTTAAGGGCAGCCAGAGAGAAAGGTCGGGTTACCCACAAAGGGAAGCCCATCAGACTAACAGCAGATCTCTCGGCAGAAACTCTACAAGCCAGAAGAGAGTGGGGGCCAATATTCAACATTCTTAAAGAAAAGAATTTTAAACCCAGAATTTCATGTCCAGCCAAACTAAGTTTCATAAGTGAAGGAGAAATAAAATCCTTTACAGATAAGCAAATGCATAGAGATTTTGTCACCACTAGGCCTGCCTTACAAGAGACCCTGAAGGAAGCAGTAAACATGAAAGGAACAACCGGTACCAGCCATTACAAAAACATTCCAAAATGTAAAGACCATCGAGGCTAGGAACAAACTGCATCAACTAAAGAGCAAAATAACCAGTTAATATCATAATGGCAGGATCAAGTTCACACATAACAATATTAACCTTAAATGTAAGTGGACTAAATGGTCCAATTAAAAGACACAGACTGGCAAACTGGATAAAGAGTCAAGACCCATCAGTCTGCTGTATTCAGGAGACCCATCTCACATGCAGAGACATACATAGGCTCAAAATAAAGGGATGGAGGAAGATTTACCAAGCAAATGGAGAACAAAAAAAAGCGGGGGTTGCAATACTAGTCTCTGATAAAACAGACTTTAAACCATCAAAGATCAAAAGGGACAAAGAAGGCCATTACATAATGGTAAAGGGATCAATTCAACAGGAAGAGCTAACTATCCTAAATATATATGCACCCAATACAGGAGCACCCAGATTCATAAAGCAAGTCCTTAGAGACTTACAAAGAGACTTAGACTCCCATACAATAATAATGCGAGACTTCAACACTCAACTGTCAACATTAGACAGATCAACGAGACAGAAAGTTAACAAGGATATCCAGGAATTTAACTCATCTCTGCAGCAAACAGACCTAATAGACATCTACAGAACTCTCCACCCAAAATCAACAGAATATACATTCTTCTCAGCACCACATCGCACTTATTCCAAAATTGAACACATAATTGGAAGTAAAGCACTCCTCAGCAAATGTACAAGAACAGAAATTATAACAAACTGTCTCTCAGACCACAGTGCCATCAAACTAGAACTCAGGACTAAGAAACTCAATCAAAACCGCTCAACTACATGGAAACTGAACAACCTGCTCCTGAATGACTACTGGGTACATAACAAAATGAAGGCAGAAATAAAGATTTTCTTTGAAACCAATGAGAACAAAGAGACAACATACCAGAATCTCTGGGACACATTTAAAGCAGTGTGTAGAGGGAAATTTATAGCAATAAATGCCCACAAGAGAAACCAGGAAATATCTAAAACTGACACTCTAACATCACAATTAAAAGAACTAGAGAAGAAAGAGCAAACACATTCGAAAGCTAGCAAAAGGCAAGAAATAACTAAGATCAGAGCAGAACTGAAAGAGATAGAGACACAAAAAACCCTCCAAAAAATCAGTGAATCCAGGAGTTGGTTTTTTGAAAAGATCAACAAAATTGACAGACCGCTAGCAACACTAATAAAGAAGAAAAGAGAAAAGAATCAAATAGACGCAATAAAAAATGATAAAGGGGATATCACCACCAACCCCACAGAAATACAAACTACCATCAGAGAATACTATAAAAACCTCTACGCAAATAAACTGGAAAATCTAAAAGAAATGGATAATTTCCAGGACACTTACACTCTTCCAAGACTAAACCAGGAAGAAGTTGAATCCCTGAATAGACCAATAGCAGGCTCTGAAATTGAGGCAATAATTAATAGCCTACCAACCAAAAAAAGTCCAGAACCATATGGATTCATAGCTGAATTCTACCAGAGGTACAAGGAGGAGCTGGTACCATTCCTTCTGAAACTATTCCAATCAATAGAAAAAGAGGGAATCCTCCCTAACTCATTTTATGAGGCCAACATCATCCTGATATCAAAGCTTGGCAGAGACACAACAAAAAAAGAGAATTTTAGACCAATATCCCTGATGAACCTCAATGCAAAAATCCTCAATAAAATACTGGCAAACCGGATTCAGCAACACATCAAAAAGCTTATCCACCATGATCAAGTGGGCTTCATCCCTGGGATGCAAGGCTGGTTCCACTTTTGCAAATCAATAAACATAATCCAGCATATAAACAGAACCAAAGACAAGAACCACATGATTATCTCAATAGATGCAGAAAAGGCTTTTGACAAAATTCAACAGCCCTTCATGCTAAAAACTCTCAATAAATTTGGTATTGATGGAATGTACCTCAAAATCATAAGAGCTATTTATGACAAACCCACAGCCAATATCATACTGAATGGGCAAAAACTGGAAAAATTCCCTTTGAAAACTGGCACAAGACAGGGATGCCCTCTCTCACCACTCCTATTCAACATAATGTTGGAAGTTCTGGCTAGGGCAATCAGGCAAGAGAAAGAAATCAAGGGTATTCAGTTAGGAAAAGAAGAAGTCAAATTGTCCCTGTTTGCAGATGACATGATTGTATATTTAGAAAACCCCATTGTCTCAGCCCAAATTCTCCTTAAGCTGATAAGCAACTTCAGCAAAGTCTCAGGATGCAAAATTAATGTGCAAAAATCACAAGCATTCTTGTACACCAGTAACAGACAAACAAAGAGCCAAATCATGAATGAACTTCCATTCACAATTGCTTCAAAGAGAATAAAATACCTAGGAATCCAACTTACAAGGGATGTAAAGGACCTCTTCAAGGAGAACTACAAACCACTGCTCAATGAAATAAAAGAGGACACAAACAAATGGAAGAACATACCATGCTCATGGATAGGAAGAATCAATATCGTGAAAATGGCCATACTGCCCAAGGTTATTTATAGATTCAATGTCATCCCCATCAAGCTACCAATGAGTTTCTTCACAGAATTGGAGAAAACTGCTTTAAAGTTCATATGGAACCAAAAAAGAGCCCGCATCTCCAAGACAATCCTAAGTCAAAAGAACAAGGCTGGAGGCATCACGCTACCTGACTTCAAACTATACTACAAGGCTACAGTAATCAAAACAGCATGGTACTGGTACCAAAACATCGATATAGACCAATGGAACAGAACAGAGTCCTCAGAAACAATACCACACATCTACAGCCATCTGATCTTTGACAAACCTGAGAGAAACAAGAAATGGGGAAAGGATTCCCTATTTAATAAAAGGTGCTGGGAAAATTGGCTAGCCATAAGTAAAAAGCTGAAACTGGATCCTTTCCTTACTCCTTATATGAAAATTAATTCAAGATGGATTAGAGACTTAAATGTTAGACCTAATACCATAAAAATCCTAGAGGAAAACCTAGGTAGTACCATTCAGGACATAGGCATGGGCAAAGACTTCATGTCTACAACACCAAAAGCAATGGCAGCAAAAGCCAAAATTGACAAATGGGATCTCATTAAACTAAAAAGCTTCTGCACAGCAAAAGAAACTACCATCAGAGTGCACAGGCAACCTACAGAATGGGAGAAAATTTTTGCAATCTACTCATCTGACAAAGGGCTAATATCCAGCACCTACAAAGAACTCAAACAAATTTACAAGAAAAAAACAAACAACCCCATCAAAAAGTGGGCAAAGGATATGAACAGACATTTCTCAAAAGAAGACATTCATACAGCCAACAGACACATGAAAAAATGCTCCTCATCACTGGCCATCAGAGAAATGCCAATCAAAACCACAATGAGATACCATCTCACACCAGTTAGAATGGCGATCATTCAAAAGTCAGGAAACAACAGGTGCTGGAGAGGATGTGGAGAAATAGGAACACTTTTACACTGTTGGTGGGATTGTAAACTGGTTCAACCATTATGGAAAACAGTATGGCGATTCCTCGAGGATCTAGAACTAGATGTACCATATGACCCAGCCATCCCATTACTGGGGATATACCCAAAGGATTATAAATCTTGCTGATATAAAGACACATACACACGTATGTTCGTTGCGGCACTATTCACAATAGCAAAGACTTGCAATTAACCCAAATGTCCATCAGTGACAGACTGGATTAAGAAAATGTGGCACATATACACCATGGAATACTATGCAGCCATAAAAAAAAAAAGGATGAGTTTGTGTCCTTTGTAGGGACATGGATGCAGCTGGAAACCATCATTCTTAGCAAACTATCACAAGAACAGAAAACCAAACACCTCATGTTCTCACTCATAGGTGGGAACTGAACAATGAGATCACTTGGACTCGGGAAGGAGGACATCACACACCGGTGCCTATCATGGCGGGGGGGGAGGGATTGCACTCGGAGTTATACCTGATATAAATGATGAGTTGTTTGGTGCTGACGAGTTGATGGGTGCAGCACAGCAACATGGAACAAGTATACATATGTAAAAAACCTGCACATTATGCACATGTACCCTAGAACTTAAAGTATAATAATAATAATAATAATAATAATAATAATAATAATAATGAAAAAAAGAAAACCAAAGGAGAACAGAGCTTTTTATGAGAAGAAGTTAGGAAGGTCACAGTCACAGAGATCAAAGTAAGAGAAGGATTGTAAGGCACTTAGGGGATTTGTCAATGTGGAAGTTATTGGTAACCTGAGAGAAAGAGATTCCCCAGAATGTAGACTGCATATGGAAGGAAAAAAGTGGGAAAAAGGGTTTTGGAAAACATTCTAGTAGTTTCTGAAAAGCTTAAACATAGAGTTCCCACAGGACCCAGCAATTCCACTCCTACGTCTGTACTTAATAGAAATGAAAACATTCTTATATGAAAATATGTACATGGATGTTCATAGTAGCACTATTCATAGTAACTTAAAAGTGAAAACATCCCAAATGTCCATCAACTGATGAATAGATAAATAAAATGTGGTCTATACATGCAATGGAACATTATTCAGTCAAATGAATGAATGACTAATAAATGCTACAACATGAATGAATCTTCAAAACATTATACTAAGTGAAAGTAGCCACATGTTGTATGATTCAATTGGTAAGAAATGTAAGAGACGGAAATGTGAACCAGTGGTTGGTTGCTTGGCATAAGTGAAAGGCAATAAACACCAGTAGGCAGAGGATTGAATGGATGCTAATGGGGACAGTGCTTCTTATGGGAATGCTGAAAATATTCTGGGAGTAGATAGTGGGGATGATTACACAACTTTGTGAATAAAAGCCACTGAATTGCACACTTTGTTAATGTATGTAATGTGGTTTATATTTCAATGAAGCTGTCCACCTTTTTCCCCATGGAAGGAAATGAACATGATTATGGTTAAATGCGACTCTTAAGTGGCTGACCATAAAGAGCAGAGGAGATGTCATAGCAGTGGCTAGATGAAGATGTGTAACAGATGAAAAGACAGATAACAGACACCTTTAAACAAAAGGATTTAGTTTCCTGTGTTTTTCTGTTTTTCTTTCCCGTTTTTTTTGCTTTTTTTTTGTTTGTTTGTTTGTTTGTTTGTTTTGAGACAGAGTCTTGCTCTGTCCGCTAGGCTGGAGTGCAGTGGCATGATCTCGGCTAACTGTAAGCTCTGCTTCCCAGGTTCATGCCATTCTCCTGGCTCAGCGTCCCGAGTAGCTGGGACTGCAAGTTCCTGCCACCATGACTGGCTAATTTTTGTGTGTGTTTTTAGTTGGGATGGGGTTTCACCATGTTAGCCAGGATGGTCTCCAGCTCCTGACCTAGTGATCCACCTGCCTCTGCCTCCCAAAGTTCTTAGATTACAGGTGTGAGCCACTGCACCTGGCCTATTTGGTTGTTTTTACTTTAGGATGAAATATACATAATTATATAATTGGGGGTATAATGAAGAAGATATGGCAAGAAAAACTGAGAAACAAAAGAATAAATAAGATTTTAACAGCAGAGATACTAATTCTAGACTACTGGAACAATATTTTATTCATGAGATCACAAGGAAGAACTTCAAGTGGGAAGATTTGTAGATCACGGCATATGAACAAGGTATAGCAAGGAGCAAAACACGAAGTGTCCTCACATCACATAGATCCTATGTTCCCTCTGAAGTAGAGAAAAGATTATCCTGAGAGCAGAGCAGAGAGAAAACACAGGAGGTGAAAATGCCTTGAGCAGTGATGAGGATTTAGAATTACTACCCCAAAGAACACAAAAGGGGATCATCATGGACAGGATTGCTGATGGCACTGGGTTCATGTAAATTGGAAGTAGATAAAGCCGGATGATCCCAGCCCCCTACAAAAACTGAGCAGTTAGTCTGAGAAACTAATTGATTCTTTAGCCCTTAATATGGTCAACATATTTTCAGCCAGCATCAAGAAGTTTATTGGGCAGAGGAAACAGAGAAATGAGCATTAAAGGAATCCATACAGCTAGGAAGAAGAAAGCTGAAATGAAAAACTTTGGATGAAAAATGGAACAAAAAAAAAGACATTTTTCACGGGGGTGGGGTGGCAGTTTGAAACAAGTTGCAAGGCCAACTTGGAAACCATCAGGAACCAGATATATTGATAAAGTCAGAATTTATCCACAACAGAGGTAAACTATTCCCCCCCACTGCCCCAGAAGAAAAATCAAGAAGAAATGAGTGTGATAAGTGTTTTCACAAGAGGTGCAATGGGCTATATATTATTCATTTTGATTTATGAATTTAAAAGTCTGACTGGGGGCACGTGGCTTCTATTTTTAATCACAGCACTTTGGGATGCCAGGAGGGCAGACCACCTGAGATCAGGACTTTGAGACCAGCCTGGCCAACATGATGAAATCTGGTCTCTATGAAAAATGCAAAAATTAGCCAGATGTGGGGGCATACACCTGTAATCCCAGCTACTTAGGAGGCTGAGAATTTGCTTGAACCTAGGAGGCAGAGGTTGCAGTAAGCAGAGAGCATACCACTACACTCCAGCCTGGGTGACAGAGTGAGACTCCATCTGAAAAAAAACTTTTTTAAAGTCTGAACTCTGTTATGCAGAAAATTGTAGACTCTTAAATTCAGACACATTCATTTGAATGCAAACAAGAGAGAGATATCACTGGGCAGAATAACAGTGGAAGTTGATTTACATATGTTTCTTAATGTCAAAATTATGCATTGTACGTTTCACTAAGCAATATGTCATGAAATGTTGGTAGGCAGGTCTTGTTTTGAACAGTAAGTGTGTGCTACCACCTTTTCTGTAAGTTCTGTGTACTACCTTTCAACTCAGTATAATTCGTTTGCAGTGAGAACCAATGTTTCAACGTTTAATTTGTCTTAGTGACATGGGATGCTGCCAATTCCCTCAAATGGTCAACGTTTCGATGTGGATCATTAAGAGTTATTTTCTATGTGGCTGAGAGGAGATGCACTGAGAGACACATTTCCCAAGAACTGTTCTGGAAAATAACTGTAAATTTCAAGAGGGTTGAGATAATATACTCACTTCTCAGAGAAATATCTATCTTCACACACAACAAAAATTTCATTGTCAAGCTACTCTGGTTAATCAGTAATTAAATAAAAGTAGCTTGTTATCAGTTGTTCATGACTGTAATCACAGCATTTTGGGAGGCAGAGGCAGGAAAATCAGTTGAGCCCAGGAGTTTCAGACCAGCCTAGGCAATATAGTGAGACACAGTCTCTACAAAAAAAAAAAAAAAAAAATTTTTTTTTAATTAGCCAGACATTTTAGCATGCATCTGTGGTCCCAGATATTTGGGAGGCTGAGATGGGAGGATCTCTTAAACCACGGGAGTTGAGGTAGCAATGAGCCATGATGGTGTCACCACATGCCCACCTAGGCAACAAAGTGATACCCTTCTCAAAACTAAGAAAGAAATGAAAGTAAGCATTAAAAAAGGGCTTATTTTTGGTTCAGTTAGCAACCAGAACACAGATTTTACAAAACATTCTTAAGGTAAATAAGGCAATATTAGATGATGGGTCATGTCATTATGTGACAAAGACCTGACATAGCTGGATTTTCTACCATGTTTCTACTCAATCCTAGTACAGAAAAGGGAGACTTACAGACACAATTCCAGAGTAGTGTCCATCCACCTGTATTAAGGCAGAGCCCACAGAACCAACTGGCTCTGTATCAGACAAATGGGCAAGATGGCAGCCAAATCACTATAGTCATTCTGTGCATATTTGAAGAGACTGGCCTCCTCAATGTGGGGATGGCAAGCAGAAAGATAAGACGAAATGCAGAATCCAGCCATGTAGCACAGCCTTCCACCAGAGTGATGAAATTGTTGCACATGTAGTATATGACCATGGACCAAGTGGCTGGTTCCAAATAGAAGCAGAGATTCCAGCTGGAGAGATGAAACCATAAATAGCCCCTGGCCCTGCAAAATGTGTTCACCCCTGCTAATCAGAGGACACATTCTATGAAATGTTAGCCTGATTGTTGGTTGTGGGCTTCCCTACTTAGACATCCCTGACAAATACAGCATTCCCCATTATAAAAGGAAATTTTAGAAATATTCCGTATATCTTGTCATTTCATGGGGGCCCAAAGAGCCAGCCATTCTCTTGTTTTCCTGGGTCATCAATCTGATTTCTGTGCAATCAGCCTAAGTACATATTTTAGCACCTTTAGGAACTGTAGTGGGAGTATACATAAGTGGGACATTTTACTTTATTTTTCATTTGTTTACTTGTTGGCACTTTCCATAGCCAAGTTTTTTGTGCTTCATCCATTATGCCATGAATCTATAGAAAGTAGATTCTAACAACAAGCATATTACAGTTGGTTCTCATGAAACATTCTCTGCAGCTAGCAGAAATTTTCACCTTTGACACTGGTGACATTTGGAACCATAAAATCTTTGGCTGTAGGGAGCTGTCCTGTGCCTTAAGCTGTTTAGCAGCACCTTGACCTCTACCTACCAGATGCCAGTAGCACCTCTCCCCAAGTAATGCAAACTAAAAATGATTCCAAATATGGTCAGATGTCCAGATATGGTCAGAAGGCAAAAATGGCCCTTAGTTGGGAAGCACTGGCATTGAGTATGCTGGCATTTAGTCTGTAGGTAATTTTCTCTGTTGCTTTCACGGTTTAATTCTGATTTTCTCCTATGCCTTAGGACACATTCGCCAACTCTAGGTGAGCAGAATATGTAACACACTTATATGAATTATGTTGGCAAAAGTACTGGCTTGTATTTATTTATAACAATGCTACCAATAAGCTCTGCGGCACTATGGATGCTTCTTGTGTGCCATGGCAACATGGAGCCAGGCATAGTCTGCATGCACTTGATATCTCCCATGGCACCCTAGTTTTTAATTCAGAGGGAGGTGGCCAAAAGCACATTGCCATATTGACAGAACTTTTCCTCTTCTTCCCTGTGTGTTGCTGATGATTTTCTTTATTTGTATTATTTATTTAGGTTTTTTCTTTAATGTGAATTACTAGAGGTTAGCAGATCCAACTGCGGGGCAATGCCACATTTCTCCAAAGTATTCAGGAGCAGAGTCAAGACAGCACATATGTCAGCTAACTGGTATGTATGAAGAAAGAGTGCTGAAATTTGTTAAGTTATCCCTCTCTTTTCAACTGGGAATGAAAGTGTCCCATCCCATCTGTCAACCATTCTCTGAGTTGAGCACCAAGATTTGATTTTTCTCTTAGCCCTAGAGACACTGTCCAACCTCAATCCATTATAATTTTATGGCCTGAATATGATGTTGATGTAAAGAACAAACCTCTGCCATTGGGCAAGGTAGTATCTCATGTTTCCAGATTGCCAAGAAGTTGGTGGAAGATATTGCTCCAGTTAAAATAGGCACTCTGCTCATATTTCTCTGAGTACCGTTTATGGGAATCTATTTTTACTGATACAGAATGCATCACATCTGCAATCAGGTGGTAGTTTTGGTTTGAAGAAACCATGCATTCCTGTTTATTCTTTTATCAATTAAATACCCAAAGTCAGGAAAAACAGACTCCTTTTGCAAAGCCACAGGTTTAAAGTCACTCCCAGTTTTCAAAATCTGGTAAGTTTTTCCTTTGAGGCAGGCACATGTCATGGACAAAAAGATATCTGCTTTCTTCTTTAACTTATTCTCCCTTATTTTTAACATGGAGACTTTTAAAACTGTGGGACATTTCTTTATAAAATTAGCATCAAATTAATAAATATCACTAATGTCCACACTTGTCATATGGTAATGATTTAGGATCATTAGCAGATTAGACTTAAAAATGTTTTAATGGAAAAATCAGATTGAGGCTTAGCTTGATTCGTATTGTAAGGTCATGGATTGCATAATTCTTAGTGTGTAGATGAGAATAGCTTTAGTAAATGTGGGTACTGTCTCTACCACCAACTAGCTCTATGATCAAACATAAGTTAGTTTTTGCTTTTTTTTTTTCCCCTCCAGGACCAAGTTCCTTCATTTCAATATTACACTAGAGTCAGTTCTAACCCAATATCATTGTTTATATGATTCAATGAGATAGTACATGTCAAGTGCCTAGGATGGCACACAGTATGGGATGGATTTGTATAACCCCTGTGGAATTAGCATTATTTCTGTAGGGTCTTATTCCCTCTTCCTTCACACTCTCTCCCCTGCATGGCATGAAAGTCAAGGGAATTACACCCTGTAGAGGATCTACCCTGATGGTTTTCATGACAAGGAATGTGCAGAGCATCTAGCAGTTAGCTGACTCCACTAAGAATAGGGCCCTGGCATTCTTCCTCAATTGCAACCTCTTTGACACTATATTCTGACTCCTTTGTGAACACTTGATCTACTTCCTTTGTAAATACCACACCCCAGTGCTTAATCTTGACAGTACTATTGCTTCTCTGGCTTGAAGCCCTATCTTCCTTCATTAATTATAGCTCATTCAGGGCCACCGCAAGTGGTATGCTCACATAAGGCTGCCACCTTGTCTTCTAGTCTTTAAAACAGTGTCCTTTGCAAAATAGGCATTCAATGAAGGGCAGTCAGGCAAATCAATGGTTATGGAATGTAAAAAAAGAAAAAAAAAAAAAAAATCCTAGTAGGGTTTTTCTTGCAGAACTGGATTGAGATGTTAAATGGGTTTGGAAGGAAAGCAAGGCACCCAGCATAGCAGCTGTGTTGCTTTCTCTTCAAGGCTGTGGTGATGGTAGGGCATCTACAGTAGAAAAGGAACAATTACACTACTGAGATTACTGGGAATGTAAGGGAAGTCCTTGTATGCTTTTTATGAGTCAAATAAAAATATTTTCAAGAAAATACAAGCCACTTATTCTTCCCGCACCTGGCCAGGCACTGTAATCCCAGCTACAGGCATGGGTGGATGGCTTTCAGGCCAGGAGTTCAAGACCTGCCTTAGTAATATGGTAAAACCCCATCTCTGCAAAAAGTACAAAAATAAGCGGGTAACATGCCATATGTCTGTAGTCCCAGCTACTCCAGAGGCTGAGAGGGGAGGGTCTATTGAGTCAGGGAGATCGAAACTGCAATGAGCTGAGATCACACCACTGCCCTCTGGCCTGGGTTACAGCGTGGATCTTATATTAAAAAAAAAAAAAAAAATTATATAAAATAAAATAAAACAAAACAAAATAAAGCCATTCTTCCTGCACCTATGATAAGCGAATCTTGAGTCAATGGTCTATATAGAATTTAACGTATGCTAAATATAAACCTATTTTTAAATGTCTTCAGACTGGTTCAGTTTTCTGTTGAAAACATCATAGTCACAACACTGAGGGACTACATAATGCCCAAGATGTTAAAATTAAATCAATCAGTGGCCTTGAAAGGAAAGCATACTTTGCTACTTTCATTTGCATTATTAAAATGAATATATTTTAATATTTTTTTCTCCTATTGGCTGAGAATAGAACTTTGAAAAATGTCATACATGACAAAGATTGTTGGGAGGGGAAGGAGAAAAGAGAAAGAATGAGTGAGGAAGTGAGTGAAGGATTTCTGAAAATAAATGGCAAACATCTCTGAAGGTAGGAAACAGATGACAGGCAGAAGAAATAAATTTCAAAATAAGAAAAGTGAATCCTTGAAATAGCAGGAGAATGAAATGGCTTGAGAACAGTTTTTTAAAGAGGAGTATGTTTTAACGTAATGTTTCTTATTATAAAATAATACTCCTTGTAAAGCATTTAGCAAATACAGAAAAGCACACAGAGCAAAAATCATTCAGAGGCCGCCCTGGAGAATACCACTGAAAAACAACTAGCAATTTATTAGAAATTTTAATAAAATGGCTAAATGTAAAATAAATATAATAAAACAACAGCATTTCTATACACAAAATGAAGCTAGTTTTAAAATATTACCTAAAAGGAACCTATCCCAACAACAATTAAAACTGAAAATATGGGTAGGTGTGGTGGCTCACATCTGTAATCCCAACACTTTGGGAAGCTGACATGGGAGGATCACTTGACCCCAGAAATTCAACAACAGCCTGGGCAACATGGTGAAACTGCATATCTACCAAAATATATATATATATATTATAAAAATTGTCTCTGTGTGGTGGTGTGTGACTGAAGTCCCAGATGCTCAGGAGGCTGGGGTGGGAGAATTGCTTGAGCCCAGGAGGCAAAGGTTGCCATGAGCCAAGATCTCACGACTGCGCTCCAAGCTGGACAACAGAGCCAGATCTTGTTATACCCAGACCGTTTGTTGCCTGTTATACCCAGACCGTTTGTTCCCCAAAGAAGACCACCAGAGTCCAGAGTCAAAGCCAAGTGGCAAGGATCTTTACTACAAGTTCGAACTTGGTCCCTCCATTCCACAGCATACAAGAGGGCCCCGAACAATGCGAGTGCTTGCATTTTATAGCCCAATGTAAACAGGATATGTAAAGTTACAGGGGAACAAGGTAATTCTCTCGGTTACAGCATTACAATTGGTTAGCATTTTTTTGTTGGTTCCCGCTGGGTCCTTATCGGAGATTTCCCAGGTGATGTTTTTCTGAAGTTTGAAAGAAATACGGAGGAATGTGTTTGTGCTGGGCTCGTGCTGGGCTCAGGGAGTTGGGAGATATATGGGGGATGTGTTTCATTCCTTTCAATCTTATCTCAAAAAAATAAAAATAAATAAAAAAATACCTAGAACTAGACTTAACAAGAAGTATGAAAAACATGTTTAGAAACTCTTAAAGCATTAAACCACTTAAAACTGAGCAATATGTAATTAGACTTACATAAACAGGAACAACAAATCATGTTGCAGGATTCAAACTACAAATATTTTAATTATATCCATTTTTCATATTATCACATTGATTTCTACAATAACAGTTAAAAACCTTAGTAACTGTTTTCAGGAACTTCTCAGATTTTCTTTCTAAAATTCATCTTCAATCATTAATAAGCAAGTTATCAATAAGCCTTAAAAGCATTAGTAAGAAATGACTGATATGTGATAGCAAAACATTTTACACAGAAGGATCATAGAAAGTCCACCCAGTCCTAGCCAGGAAGATACCAGACTCCCTCTTTGGGGATGCGATGTGAGCTATAATTAACAATTAGGGATAAAACAACTGGCTAAATGCCTGAAAAAGAAGAGAAAAAGGGTGGGGCTGAGAAAGTACTCAAGGAAAGGGTAGCTAAAAAATTCCCCATTTTGCCAAGAGACATAAACCAACAGATGCAAGAAGCTGAATGAAGGCCAAACAAGGTAAATCTCAAGAAATCCATGCCAAGGCCCTTCTTAATTATACTTCTAAAAACCAAACACACACAAAAATTTTGAAAGCAGCCACAGAAAGTAACATCTTACCTCTAGGGAAAAGAATATTCAAGTAATAACAAATTCACTACCAGAATTGATGGAGGACAGATGGAAGTGGCAAATATTTTTCAGATGCTGAAAAATAAAAAATAAAAAACTGTCAACCCAGAACTTCACATCCAGTAATAATGTCCTTTAGGAATGAAAGGGAAATCAGGACATTCTCCAATGTAGAAAAACTAAGTGAATTTGTCAACAGCAGACCTACACTAAAATAACTGGTTTAAAGAATTTCTTTAAATAGAAGGAAATGATAACAGAATAAATTTTGGAATGCCAGGAAGGAAACTCAACATACAAAACTATAGGTAAATTAATATGCTCTCCTTCTCATCTGGAATACTCTAAATTGTACTTGAAGGTTGAATCAAAAATTAGAACATTTCTTTGATACAGTTCTATGTAAAGGACTATGTGCTCGCAAACAGGGTGTTCCTGATAAGTCCTGCTCTTGCAAACGAAGCAGGGCATTCCCCATAAGTCCTCCTCTTGCAAACGAAGCAGGGCATTCCTTCCCTGTTTACAGGGAAGACAAAGGAGCCAGCTGCTAACAGCAGACCCTTGGGGCTTGTTTATGTGTAAACATCTTGAAAATCCAGAAAGTCAGGGAAAGGTCAGAAAAACAACAAGGTGTCTTGTGACTTGGCAACATTCCACAAACGACTGTATAAAACAAAGCAGTGTGCGCCATTCATGGCGGCCACCATGTTTGTCTTGTCTTGTGTTGTCTTGTGTGTTCATTCCTTTGCTTAGGAAACACACGGACCCCAACAATTCTATATATCTGCTGAAAAATACTCAAGATAATTATAAACAGGGGAAGGTAAAGGGAGTAATGTTTTTGCATTAACTAAAAGTGGTGAAATGGTGACATTGGTAGACTGTGATAGTTATGAATATATCATATAGCACCTAGAGAAACTACTAAGGAAGGTTATGCAGAGACATAAACTAAAACACCACAGATAAACCAAAATAGAAACAGTACTACTTTATAAAATTTTAGTACAATATGACAACGAAGATACTGTTGTTTCTGTAATCATGATACAGGGTATTTCCATACATACAAAGATCTCTCATGGCCTTTTAAAGCCAAACTCACTTTCCTCCTGCCTTTCTCTCCTTAATTCTCAGCACCCAGTAATTCTACAGTATTGTCCAGTTCTACAGTATTGCCATTTCAAGGACTTTACGTAAATGTGTACTAAAATACACAGGATTCATCTGTATTCTCTCTTACAACTACATGATTATAATTATCTCAAAATACAATGTTTCATTAAAATAAAAAAGAATAAATGTATTAACAACAGCAACCTATAAAGCACCTTTAGTGAGATGAACAAATGTACGTGTTACATTCATTAGAACGGTTAGTGCCATTTTTTTCTTTTTCATTTTTTTTTTAATTTATTTATTATTATTACACTTTAAGTTGTAGGGTACATGTGCATAACGTGCAGGTTTGTTACATACGTATGCTTGTGCCATGTTGGTGTGCTGCACCCATCAACTCGTCATTTACATCAGGTATAACTCCCAATGCAATCCCTCCCCCCTCCCCCCTCCCCATGAGAGGCCCCGGTGTGTGATGTTCCCCTTCCCGAGTCCAAGTGATCTCATTGTTCAGTTCCCACCTATGAGTGAGAACATGCGGTGTTTGGTTTTCTGTTCTTGTGATAGTTTGCTAAGAATGATGGTTTCCAGCTGCATCCATGTCCCTACAAAGGACACAAACTCATGCTTTTTGATGGCTGCATAGTATTCCATGGTGTATATGTGACACATTTTCTTAATCCAATCTGTCACTGATGGACATTTGGGTTGATTCCAAGTCTTTGCTATTGTGAATAGTGCAGCAATAAACATACGTGTGCATGTGTCTTTATAGCATAATTTATAATCCTTTGGGTATATACCCAGTAATGGGATGGCTGGGTCATATGGTACATCTAGTTCTAAATCTTTGAGGAATCGCCATACTGTTTTCCATAATGGTTGAACTAGTTTACAATCCCACCAACAGTGTAAAAGTGTTCCTATTTCTCCACATCCTCTCCAGCACCTGTTGTTTCCTGCTTTTTAATGATCGCCATTCTAACTGGTGTGAGATGGTATCTCATTGTGGTTTTGATTTGCATTTCTCTGATGGCCAGTGATGATGAGCATTTTTCCATGTGTCTGTTGGCTGTATGAATGTCTTCTTTTTTTTTTTTAATTTATTTATTATTATTATACTTTAAGTTGTAGGGTACATGTGCATAACATGCAGGTTTGTTACATATGTATATTTGAGCCATGTTGCTGTGCTGCACCCATCAACTCGTCATTTACATCAGGTATAACTCCCAATGCAATCCCTCCCCCCCACCCCTCCCCATCATAGGCCCCGGTGTGTGATGTTCCCCTTCCTGAGTCCGAGTGATCTCATTGTTCAGTTCCCACCTATGAGTGAGAACATGCGGTGTTTGGTTTTCTGTTCTTGTGATAGTTTGCTAAGAATGATGGATTCCGGCTGCATCCAAGTCCCTACAAAGGACTCAAACTCATCCTTTTTTATGGCTGCATAGTATTCCATGGTGTATATGTGCCACATTTTCTTAATCCAATCTGTCACTGATGGACATTTGGGTTGATTCCAAGTCTTTGCTATAGTGAATAGTGCCGCAATAAACATACGTGTTCATGTGTCTTTATAGCAGCATAATTTATAATCCTTTGGGTATATACCCAGTAATGCGATGGCTGGGTCATATGGTACATCTAGTTCTAGATCCTTGAGGAATCACCATACTGTTTTCCATAAAGGTTGAACTAGTTTACAATCCCACCAACAGTGTAAAAGTGTTCTTATTTCTCCACATCCTCTCCAGCACCTGTTGTTTCTTGACTTTTTAATGATCGCCATTCTAACTGGTGTGAGATGGTATCTCATTGTGGTTTTGATTTGCATTTCTCTGATGGCCAGTGATGAGGAGCATTTTTTCATGTGTCTGTTGGCTGTATGAATGTCTTCTTTTGAGAAATGTCTGTTCATATCCTTTGCCCACTTTTTGATGGGGTTGTTTGTTTTTTTCTTGTAAATTTGTTTGAGTTCTTTGTAGGTGCTGGATATTAGCCCTTTGTCAGATGAGTAAATTGCAAAAATTTTCTCCCATTCTGTAGGTTGCCTGTTCACTCTGATGGTAGTTTCTTTTGCTGTGCAGAAGCTCTTTAGTTTAATGAGATCCCATTTGTCAATTTTGGCTTTTGCTGCCATTGCTTTTGGTGTTGTAGACATGAAGTCTTTGCCCATGCCTATGTCCTGAATGGTACTACCTAGGTTTTCCTCTAGGATTTTTATGGTATTAGGTCTAACATTTAAGTCTCTAATCCATCTTGAATTAATTTTCGTATAAGGAGTAAGGAAAGGATCCAGTTTCAGCTTTCTACTTATGGCTAGCCAATTTTCCCAGCACCATTTATTAAATAGGGAATCCTTTCCCCATTTCTTGTTTCTCTCAGGTTTGTCAAAGATCAAATGGCTGTAGATGTGTGGTATTATTTTTGAGGACTCTTTTCTGTTCCATTGGTCTATATCTCTGTTTTGGTACCAGTACCATGCTGTTTTGGTTACTGTAGCCTTGTAGTATAGTTTGAAGTCAGGTAGCATGAAGCCTCCAGCTTTGTTCTTCTGACTTAGAATTGTCTTGGAGATGCGGGCTCTTTTTTGGTTCCATATGAACTATAGAGCAGTTTTTTCCAATTCTGTGAAGAAACTCATTGGTAGCTTGATGGGGATGGCGTTGAATCTATAAATTACCTTGGGCAGTATGGCCATTTTCACGATATTGATTCTTCCTATCCATGAGCATGGTATGTTCTTCCATTTGTTTGTGTCCTCTTTTATTTCACTCAGCAGTGGTTTGTAGTTCTCCTTGAAGAGGTCCTTTACATCCCTTGTCAGTTGGATTCCTAGGTATTTTATTCTCTTTGAAGCAATTGTGAATGGAAGTTCATTCATGATTTGGCTCTCTGTTTGTCTGTTACTGATGTATAAGAATGCTTGTGATTTTTGCACATTAATTTTGTATCCTGAGATTTTGCTGAAGTTGCTTATCAGCTTAAGGAGATTTTGGGCTGAGACAATGGGGTTTTCTAAATATACAATCATGTCATCTGCAAACAGGGACAATTTGACTTCTTCTTTTCCTAACTGAATACACTTGATTTCTTTCTCTTGTCTGATTGCCCTAGCCAGAACTTCAAACACTATGTTGAATAGGAGTGGTGAGAGAGGGCATCCCTGTCTTGTGCCAGTTTTCAAAGGGAATTTTTCCCGTTTTTGCCCATTCAGTATGATATTGGCTGTGGGTTTGTCATAAATAACTCTTATGATTTTGAGGTACGTTCCATCAATACCGAATTTATTGAGCGTTTTTAGCATGAAGGGCTGTTGAATTTTGTCAAAAGCCTTTTCTGCATCAATTGAGATAATCATGTGGTTCTTGTCTTTGGTTCTGTTTATATGCTGGATTATGTTTATTGATTTGCAAAAGTGGAACCAGCCTTGCATCCCAGGGATGAAGCCCACTTGATCATGCTGGATAAGCTTTTTGATGTGTTGCTGAATCCGGTTTGCCATTATTTTATTGAGAATTTTTGCATCGATGTTCATCAGGGATATTGGTCTAAAATTCTCTTTTTTTGTTGTGTCTCTGCCAGGCTTTGGTATCAGGATGATGTTGGCCTCATAAAATGAGTTAGGGAGGATTCCCTCTTTTGCTATTGATTGGAATAGTTTCAGAAGGAATGGTACCAACTCCTCCTTGTACCTCTGGTAGAATTCAGCTGTGAATCCATCTGGTCCTGGACTTTTTTTGGTTGGTAGGCTATTAATTGTTGCCTCAATTTCAGAGCCTGCTATTGGTCTATTCAGGGATTCAAATTCTTCCTGGTTTAGTCTTGGAAGAGTGTAAGTGTCCAGGAAATTATCCATTTCTTCTAGATTTTCCAGTTTATTTGCATAGAGGTGTTTATAGTATTCTCTGATGGTAGTTTGTATTTCTGTGGGGTCGGTGGTGATATCCCCTTTATCATTTTTAATTGTGTCGATTTGATTCTTCTCTCTTTTCTTCTTTATTAGTCTGGCTAGTGGTCTGTCAATTTTGTTGATCTTTTCAAAACACCAACTCCTGGATTCATTGATTTTTTGGAGGGTTTTTTGTGTCTCTATCTCCTTCAGTTCTGCTCTGATCTTAGTTATTTCTTGCCTTCTGCTAGCTTTCGAATGTGTTTGCTCTTGCTTCTCTAGTTCTTTTAATTGCGATGTTAGAGTATCAATTTTAGATATTTCCTGGTTTCTCTTGTGGGCATTTAGTGCTATAAATTTCCCTCTACACACTGCTTTAAATGTGTCCCAGAGATTCTGGTATGTTGTATCTTTGTTCTCATTGGTTTCAAAGAAAATCTTTATTTCTGCCTTCATTTCGTTATGTACCCAGTAGTCATTCAGGAGCAGGTTGTTCAGTTTCCATGTAGTTGAGCGGTTTTGATTGAGTTTCTTAGTCCTGAGTTCTAGTTTGATGGCACTGTGGTCTGAGAGACAGTTTGTTATAATTTCTGTTCTTGTACATTTGCTGAGGAGTGCTTTACTTCCACTTATGTGGTCGATTTTGGAGTAAGTATGATGTGGTGCTGAGAAGAATGTATATTCTGTTGATTTGGGGTGGAGAGTTCTGTAGATGTCTATTAGGTCTGCTTGCTGCAGGGATGAGTTAAATTCCTGGATATCATTGTTAACTTTCTGTCTCGTTGATCTGTCTAATGTTGACAGTGGAGTGTTGAAGTCTCGCATTATTATTGTATGGGAGTCTAAGTCTCTTTTTAAGTCTCTAAGAACTTGCTTTATGAATCTGGGTGCTCCTGTATTGGGTGCATATATATTTAGGATAGTTAGCTCTTCCTGTTGAATTGATCCCTTTACCATTATGTAATGGCCTTCTTTGTCTCTTTTGATCTTTGATGGTTTAAAATCTGTTTTATCAGAGACTAGTATTGCAACCCCTGCTTTTTTTTGTTCTCCATTTGCTTGGTAAATCTTCCTCCATCTCTTTATTTTGAGCCTATGTATGTCTCTGCGTGTGAGATGGGTCTCCTGAATACAGCAGACTGATGGGTCTTGACTCTTTATCCAGTTTGCCAGTCTGTGTCTTTTAATTGGACCATTTAGTCCATTTACATTTAAGGTTAATATTGTTATGTGTGAACTTGATCCTGCCATTATGATATTAACTGGTTATTTTGCTCGTTAGTTGATGCAGTTTCTTCCTAGCCTCGATGGTCTTTACATTTTGGCATGTTTTTGCAATGGCTGGTACCGGTTGTTCCTTTCCATGTTTAGTGCTTCCTTCAGGGTCTCTTGTAAGGCAGGCCTAGTGGTGACAAAATCTCTAAGCATTTGCTTATCTATAAAGGATTTTATTTCTCCTTCACTTATGAAACTTAGTTTGGCTGGACATGAAATTCTGGGTTTAAAATTCTTTTCTTTAAGAATGTTGAATATTGGCCCCCACTCTCTTCTGGCTTGTAGAGTTTCTGCCGAGAGATCTGCTGTTAGTCTGATGGGCTTCCCTTTGTGGGTAACCCGACCTTTCTCTCTGGCTGCCCTTAAGTTTTTTTCCTTCATTTCAACTTTGGTGAATCTGGCAATTATGTGTCTTGGAGTTGCCCTTCTCGAGGAGTATCTTTGTGGCATTCTCCGTATTTCCTGGATTTGAATGTTGGCCTGCCCTACTAGGTTGGGGAAGTTCTCCTGGATGATATCCTGAAGAGTGTTTTCCAACTTGGTTCCATTTTCCCCCTCACTTTCAGGCACCCCAATCAGACGTAGATTTGGTCTTTTTACATGATCCCATACTTCTTGCAGGCTTTGTTCATTTCTTTTTCTTTTTTCTTTTGGTTTCTCTTCTCGCTTCATTTCATTCATTTGACCCTCAATCGCTGATACTCTTTCTTTCAGTTGATCGAGTCAGTTACTGAAGCTTGTGCATTTGTCACTTATTTCTCGTGTCATGGTTTTCATCTCTTTCATTTCGTTTAGGACCTTCTCTGCATTAATTACTCTAGCCATCAATTCTTCCACTTTTTTTTCAAGATTTTTAGTTTCTTTGCGCTGGGTATGTAATTCCTCCTTTAGCTCTGAGAAATTTGATGGACTGAAGCCTTCTTCTCTCATCTCGTCAAAGTCATTCTCCGTCCAGCTTTGATGCATTGCTGGCGATGAGCTGCGCTCCTTTGCAGGGGAGATGAGCTCTTATTTTTTGAATTTCCAGCTTTTCTGCCCTGCTTTTTCCCCATCTTTGCGGTTTTATCTGCCTCTGGTGTTTGATGATGGTGATGTACTGATAGGGTTTTGGTGTAGGTGTCCTTCCTGTTTGATAGTTTTCCTTCTAACAGTCAGGACCCTCAGCGTAGGTCTGTTGGAGATTGCTTGAGGTCCACTCCAGACCCTGTTTGCCTGGGTATCAGCAGCAGAGGCTGCAGAAGATAGAATATTTCTGAACAGCGAGTGTACCTGTCTGATTCTTGCTTTGGAGTCTTCCTCTCAGGGGTGTAGTCCACCCTGTGAGGTGTGGGGTGTCAGACTGCCCCTAGTGGGGGATGCCTCCCAGTTAGGCTACTCAGGGGTCAGGGACCCACTTGAGCAGGGAGTCTGTCCCGTCTCAGATCTCAACCTCCATGTTGGGAGATCCACTGCTCTCTTCAAAGCTGTCAGACAGAGTCGTTTGCGTCTGCAGAGGTTTGGGCTGTGTTTGTTATTGTTTACTGTGCCCTGTCCCCAGTGGTGGAGTCTACAGAGACAGGCAGGTTTCCTTGAGCTGCTGTGAGCTCCACCCAGTTCGAGCTTCCCAGCAGCTTTGTTTACCTACTTAAGCCTCAGCAATGGCGGGCGACCCTCCCCCAGCCTCGCTGCTGCCTTGCCGGTAGATCACAGACTGCTGTGCTAGCAATGAGGGAGGCTCCGTGGGTGTGGGACCCTCCCGGCCAGGTGTGGGATATGATCTCCTGGTGTGCCTGTTTGCTTAAAGCGCAGTATTGGGGTGAGAGTTACCCGATTTTCCAGGTGTTGTGTGTCTCAGTTCCCCTGTCTAGGAAAAGGGATTCCCTTCCTCCTTGCACTTCCCAGGTGAGGCAATGCCTCACCCTGCTTCAGCTCTCGCTGGTCGGGCTGCAGCAGCTGACCAGCACCGATCGTCCGGCACTCCCCAGTGAGATGAACCCAGTACCTCAGTTGAAAATGCAGAAATCACCAGTCTTCTGTGTTGCTCGCGCTGGGAGTTGGAGACTGGCGCTCTTCCTATTCGGCCATCTTGCTCCGCCCCCTCCCATTTTTTTTTCTTGTTTTAAGATGGAGTCTCTCTCTGTCTCCAGGCTGGAGTACAGTGGTGTGAAAACTCAGCTCACTGCAACCTCTGACTTCCTCAATTAAGCGATTCTCCTACCTCAACCTCCAGAATAGCTGGGACTACAGGCACATCTCATCACACCCAGCTAATTTCTGTATTTTTAGTAGAGACAGGGTTTCACTATGTTGGTCAGTAGGGTATCAATCTTCTGATCTTGTGATCCGCCTACCTCGGCCTCCCAAAGTGCTGGGATTACAGTCATGAGCCACCGCACCCAGCATACCATTTTTTTTTAAACTGTAGGAAGTGATGACAATTTGATCATTAATTTAAAAGATTTTTCTTAACTGTATTTTCCATATTTTGAAAAGTGACATTCAAAACTAGAAAAATTATACCCCAGTGCATTGAGTAGGTCCAGGCTTATAAGGTAGTGTAATTATTTAGTGTAGCTAAACTAGTGATACACAAATAAACTGGTCAACAATGATGTGCATTGGTCCACTGTTAACAAACGGAGAGCAGCCACCTTTACTGTTTGTAAAGCACCTGACAGAGGAAGGGCTCATGTGTGTTAGTACTGCCATTTGTAAGTTCCTGCTTTATTAAGGCAATAGTTTATTAACGAGACATGCAGCGTCCTGAATGGAGACCTCACAGGAGGGGAGCTTCTTTCTATTTTTATCTTGCTCATTAGTCCCTGGTGAATGTGGAATACAGGGCCATACATGGTCTCACCTTGTTCTTAATGAAGACTAACCTGATCCCAATTCGTCCTTCATAGCAGGTACCCTTGGCTCACGCTAGGATATAGCAGCACAGTCATTCCACACTTAGCCAGAAAACACAAATGGACTTAGGAAGAGCTTCCACAATATGAGTATGTTGGAAATCAGTGAAGAAACATTCAAATTTGCTTAAAGCTCTTATTTATAATGGAGTGGGCTCCTTGGAGAGTGAGGAATGGGATTCATGTTTCATTGGTTTAAGCCTTTAAGAAACTTTACATTGAGCCCCTCTCCAGGTTTCCACGACCATCTGCAACTGTCTTTCTCAGGGATTAACCTGCCTTTATGCTTTAAAGTGAATTAATTTCAAACTCCATCAGTTCCTTGGTTCTCATCTCAGTCTATTCCGAATCTGCAGTGTCTCTGTGACTGCTGCATATACTGGAATTTCGGGGTTTGCAAAGCCCTTCCAGATCTCTCATTTCCCATTTACTCAACACCCTTCTGAACCCATCTGAAACACTAGCCTATCAGGGAAGCTTCAGCAGAAACAGACTTCAACTGGACCAAGTTCAATTGAAATTGCCACTTTTGCAGGTTCAGAGTAATCAAATGTTGGAATTTTATGTAGCTCAACCCAGCAGTTCTCAACCAGGGGTGACTTTGTTCTCCCTGGGGATATCTGGCTATTCTAGAGCCATTTTGTGTTGTTACAGCGAGGATTTGTGGGGGTGGCACTGGCAGTTTTTGGATGGAGGCTAGGGATGCTGCTAAATGTCTTACAAGTCAAGGGACAGCCCACACAACAAGGAATCATCCATTCCCAAGTGTCGTTGGTGCCAAGGTAGATGAACCATAGTTCTACCTAACATAGCACAGATTTAAGAATATTAGCTGTGCACAGTGGCCACGCCTCTTATCCCAGCACTTTGGGAGGCCAAGGCAGCTGTATCACCAGAGGTCAGGAGTTGAAGACCAACATGACCAACACGATGAAATCCTTTCTCTACTAAAAATTCAAGTATTAGTGGGACGTGGTGACATGTGCCTGTAGTCTCAGCTACTCTGGAGACTGACAGAGAAGAACTACTTGAACCTGGGAGGTGGAGGTTGCGATGAGCGGAGATCACACTGCTGCACTCCAGCCCGGCAACAGTAAGACTCCGTCTTAAAAAAAAAAAAAAAAAAAAAAAATAGAGTTGAAGTCAAGTGCCTGAACTTAATGACTTTACCATTTAATTTTTTGTGTGCTTGGATATGTTAGCTACAGAGGTTACAATGATAACTTCCAAGTCAGGATTATGGGGAAAATTAAGTAAGTAAATACATCTCATGCCCTTTGAATAGCTTGAGGGCTATTGATGTTGGTTGTTATTATCTACAGAATTCTTTTGATATTAAAAATTGCCACCAGGCATGGTGGCTCACACCAGTAATCCCAGCAGTTTGGGAGGCCAAGTCGGGTGGATCACAAGGTCAGGGGATCAAGACATTCCTGGCTAACATGGTGAAACCCTGTCTCTACTAAAAATTCAAAAATCAACTGGGCGTGTTAGCCCAGTATCCCAGTAGCTTGGGAGGCTGAGGCAGGAGAATGACATGAACCCAGGAGGTGGAGCTTGCAGTGAGCTGAGATCACGCCACTGCACTCCAGCCTGGGCCACAGAGCGAGACTCCACTTAAAAAAAAAAGGAAAGAAAAATAATTGCAAGATCCATTCTGTGAAGACGGAGCCATGAAAAGAAAAAAAAAAAAAAAAAAAAAAAAAGTGTTTTAAAAATTGCAAAATCCAAAATTCACAGAAAACATATAGGAAATATCTAGATTGCTGGAGTTAATTTAAGATTCTGATTTCTGTCTTTGTTTGGGGACCCCAATAGATTTCATTTTCTTTTTATGAACATATATACATATTCCAAAAGTAAACAATTTTCAAAAGAAGTTCACAACAGGTAGAACACCTTTTTACAAGTTTTATAGAGAAAACACTAGCTCACACAGGAAAACAATGGCGTTCCTTGGTGGTATTTACTCTTGCCCCGGAGAAAAGGCCGCTATACCACTGAAACCCACAAAGCCTGCACTCCACCAAAAGTGATACAACCAAGACCGAAGTAGCACATTTTGTACACAGAGAAGGCCCTCACTGGCATGGTGCTCGAAATGTCACATAAATTATGCTTATACTTCTAAGAATGAATCTCAAACACAGAGTGTAAATATTTGCTGGTCTCCCATTCCATGTGTCTCCCAGCAAGTCTGTGTGACTCCTCCAACCTAATTCCTTATGTCTGCCAAAGATAAGCCACAATCAAGAGGCTTTCTGCTCAATTTCAACATAGAAGAAATAAAAAAGATTTTGCAGCAATTGCTTGGATTAGAAACAAAGAAGACAGCTGGTGAAGAAACAGGTCAATTTTTCTCATTAAGGTGTGGGGAAAACAGTCTGCTGCATCTTGAGAGCCCTCCTCACCTTTAGCAGGGAAGGCAGAACAATCTTATCAGGTAAGGTCATTCCAGACAACAGGTCTGCCATTCCTGCCTTGCTCTTCATTACTACACAGAGGCAGGTAGGAGGAAACTCATGACTGTTTATCACCCAGACATCAGCGGCATCAAGGAAGGCTGTCAGCAGCCACAGGAGCCGCAATCTCAAATCCACAATTCAAAACACAAAAGCCTGGATTATGCATTTTCTTTCTTGTTTGCTTCTTGTTTGTGTCATCATGGTTCCTCCGCTCACTGGTGTTTCGAGTTCATTTTTCATTTTTTTCCGTGGTTCGAAGCTTCACTGTATCTCACAAATTGCAAAGGTACATTATAATTGCACCATCTTCATGTTGCTTAGAGAGCTGCGTTATAGCCCAATGGAAAGCTCATCAAGTCTGTTGGACTGGCTTGTGGTGAGCCTAGAGCCTGAGGTCTCAGCCACACTTAAATAAATAGCAATTTTGATGGCAAGAAAATATTAATATAAAGAAACTCTTTCCACTCATGTGCTGGGGTCTGTTTGCACCATGGGTTCTGAACAACCTAAATGGGGGATAAATTGCAAGCAATCTGTTATGCAGATGGTCTGCAGAGCCCTACAGTCTGTTTCAGTCATGACAAGCTTCAAGGACAGGTGATTGGGGTGACTTAAATGAACTCCTTCCCATAATGGGGTTTCACTTTCATTTCATTTGTGGCCCCATTTAGAGCCTTTCTCTCTACAAAAAGGAGCTCTCTCCCATTACAGAAAATGAAAAAACTCAAGCACATTCTGTGTTTCCTTCTGCTCTTGACTTCCTACCATATAATCTTCTTGAAAACGAGGGAGTTATTTAGTCCAGGGGTGGGTGCACTGCATTGTGCTGGCCAAAACAGCCCACGCACATTCATTTGCATCCTTATCTGTGGCTGCTTTTCTTCTACAGTGGCAAAGTTGAGTGGATGCAACAGAGATGCTGTGGCCAGAAAAGCTGAACCCATTTACTACCAGACCTTTTGCAGAAAATATTTTGCTCGCCCTTTGTTTCAGAGTTAAGAAACCACAGACCAACTGGGGTGACGTAATTTGCCAAAATCATGCAGGCAGATAGTGATAGAGCCAGAAGCCCTGGTGTTTTTCCTTTTTTTAGTGCTTTGTGAGAGAATCATGACCTGCCATCTGGGAATCTTCAGAAAGTCAGCACATATCACACAGCCACATATTCTCTAATGCAAGCTAAACTTTAAAAAACATATCTGTCTGATGATAGGCAAGCAAGAAAGGAGATACACAGGATTGCTAACTTTTGGCTGGAGTTGTTTCCTCCCAAAGTGTTTCCCACCACCAATTCATCCACATGGTGCCCATCTGTAAATCATTCAGAACCTGACCAATGGATATGCAAGCTGGGCTGCCTGGTGAATTTGAAGAGAAGACCCATCTAAAAGCAAATATATCTCATTATGTCTCAAATGATGAGAAGATGAGGACACCCTATTATCTCATGACAGAAATCATTATGAGATGGAAACTTTTCTTGACAGAAGAAGAAGTCAACCTCCCTCGCTTCTAATCCAATTCAGTCATATAAAAACGCTAAATCATTCCAATTACTTCTCTCTCTGAAACTCCTCCTCTGAGTTCTATGCAAACTCCTCAGTCAGGAATGCAAAATCTGCCCCCATTCAAGTTCATTTCTATCTGCCTTATTTCCCACCCCTCTCTGACACACATCCCAGGCTCAGAGCCCTGTGGAATTGCACAGTCACAGGAAATGCACAGAGAGATGATCCCATGGAAAGAAATCTGCAACCTAGAAGTCTTGTTCTGTTCCAGAAACCCATTTAATGGATCTGCTTCAACACCCACTGCATGTCCATGGCCTTCTGAACAGCTTCCCTTCTTTGGACACTGGAATCATCTCCTTTTTATGCATTTCATTTTTGAAGACTATCCCAAACACCAGTGCCCTTAGGAAGTCTTGTGCAACTACTAGACTGCTTTTAGTTATATTCCTCTTTAATCCATCACCCAACATAAAAGTTTGTGAATATCTCTTTCAGAATATGTCTACAACTCAAACTAGTAGTCATTTGCCTCTCACACATTAGACCATTTTAAAGGCAAGAACACTTTTGCTCATCTTTCTAGGCCTTACCTTGCCTTCCACATAATAGAGTCTCAAACAATTGCATTGTAAGTTAAGAAAACTCAATAGTTACCCGTTGGCTTGTGGGTTTTTGTTTGTTTGTTTGTTTGTTTTGACATCACAGATGGATCTGGTATCATTCTTTTTTGGTATTAAACTCTCCTGATCATAAGATATATGCCAAAATGAGTTCCTATTACAGAATGCTTTAACCCCAGGGATTGGCAGACTTTTCAGCAAAGGCCCAGATATTTTAGTCCTTTTTGGTCTCTGTTGCAAACATTCAACTCTGCCATTGTAGCATGAAAGGAGCTGTAGACAATTTGTAAATGAATGGAAGCAGCTGCATGTCAATAAAACTTTATTCATAAAACCAGTTGCTATGGGTTGAATTTGTCCCTCAGGTTGTAGTTTTCCAACCTCTCTAAACCCTCAACAAAAAGATCTTGCACCATCCTGGCGATGCAGAACCAAATGAAATATGGATGGAAACTACCCTGACATTTGTTTTCTATTCAGGAAATTAAAATACAGGTGGTGGTGTTTTTTTTTTTTTTTTTTTTTTTTTTAAAGTTGTGCACAATGCCTTATATCCTAATCGCAGTGATCACCATTCCTCTTGCATTCATCTGCTTTTGTCTTCTCACTTATTACCACGATTTGTTTGTGAATCACTTGTTTTACATAACAGTTAAATCCAGGGAAATTAGATTAACCAAATTCAGAAACAGGGACTTAGGCTAAAAAAAATTTTTTTTTTCTATATTACAATGAAAGAAAATGTTCCTCAGTTTTCAAAAATAATTATGATAATCAATTTGAGTCTTTAGTAGACGTGAAAGCTAAGGGTACCTTTGGTTTAAGGGGCTATAAGCAGAACCAGCATCTCATCTATAAATTCATATTAGCAGATTGAGACACAGAACGGAGAAAATCATTCTTCATCATCTCAACACTAAAACTATACTCATCTTTCACCTCTGAGGTCTCCATCCACCTAACTTTTTGAATAAATTGCACAGTTTAAAATTTATGTTCATATTTCCAGCCATTTCCAGAAAAACAAATTTCAGTATGCATTGTCGGACTTTCAGAGAAATACAGACAAGAATAAAAAAGAAAAGAAAAGAAGGCCAGGCACAGTGCTCATGCTGGTAATCCCAGTGCTTTAGAAGGCAGAGGCAGGAAGATTGCTTGAGTCAGGGAGTTCAAGATAAGCCTGAGCAATGTAGTGAGAACCTGTCTCTACAGCAGAAAATCAAAACAAGCAAACAAACAAACAACAACAAAAACAAAGCAAGTTGTAGTGAGCTATGATCAGATCACTGCACTCTAGCAAGGGTGACAGAGTGGGACCCCATCTCAAAAAAACAAAACAAAACAAAAAGACAAGTCCATTGATCTGTCCAGAAGGGCAGTAGCTGACCCTCTTTCCATAAATCCATAAGCTTTCTTTTTCATCTGGATAGTTTTATTTAGTACAGTAGTTAAGTGATCTCAGATGTATTTGAAAATCACATCTTAAAGTTTTCCTTAGACATTAGTTGAGATAAATGTAACCTAGAAATTTTCAGTGGAAATGATCATAGTGTTTTGAGATGAGTGGAAAGTTGGGAATTTCCTTGCAACATGCTCCATGTTGGTTGTGCCATCTCAGCTTTCCAGGTTACCCTGAATCTGAGGATGAAACTTCAAATCTTCTTGGTCTACAATGAAAAAGGACTATGCTGTCAGGGGACTCTACTTCTTTTCCACATTTTCATTTGTTTTGTGATGCAGATTTCAGTGAAATCCACTGCTTCACACTGTATCTTTTTGGGTACTGAAATTTAGGGTCATTCTTAAAGTTTCACCAAATTCAAGATAATTTCTAACATTGAGTTGAGACTGGGTGTGCCCAGAAGATCCTGGAGCTGCGTTTCCCAGATAGTACTTTGCAGATCACTAGAGTCCCTCAGGGTCATGAGGTGGTCCTTTAAAAGGAGTTTCCTTTTTCAGACAGTTTGGGATGTGATTGCACAGCAAACCAGACAATACTCAGTGGAGAGTTGCTGGATCCAGGTGGAGTAGGAGACAGAACTCAACTCCAGAGGCAAAGCTTGGTCATAGGACTAAGTTGAGGAGTAGCTAAAACAGGGCCAAGACAGAAGCAGGTTTCCATCAGACACGCCCACCAGTGTGCCATGTCAGTTACCATTGACATGGCAACACCCAGGAGTTTCCACCCCTTTCCATGGCAATGACCCAATGACCCAAAAGTTACTACCACTTCCCTAGAAATTTCTGCACAAACTGCCCCTTAATCTGCAGGAAATTAAAAGTGGGTATGGGCTAGTCACAGTGGCTAACACCTGTAATCCCAGCACTTTGGGAGGCTGAGGTGTGTGGATCACTTGAGATCAGGAGTTTGAGACCAGCCTGGCCAACATGGTGAAATGCTGTCTCTACTAAAAATACAAAAATTTGCTGGGTGTGATGGCAGGCACCTGTAATGCCAGCTACTTGGGAGCCTAAGGCAGGAGAATCACTTGAACCAGGGAGGAATAGTTTGCAGTGAGCTGAGATAGTGCCACTGCACTCCAGCCTGGATCCCAGGGTGAGGCTCCATCTCAAAAAAAAAAAAAAAAAAAGCCAGGGATATAAATGTGACACTCTGCCTACAGGGTTATCCTGTTCTGCAGGAAAAGTCACAGAGCTGTAACACAGGTGGAGCTGTAACATTGCCTCTTGAATAAAGCTGTTTTCCTCTACCTGCAGCTTGTCCTTCAATTCTTCCCTGGGCAAAGCCAAGAACCCACAGGGAATAAGCCCCACTTTTTGGCTTGCCTGGCCTGCATCATGGGAACTTCTCAAACATGCAGAGAGATCCTGAAAACCATGACCATGTTTAACTTTCTTCCAACCAACATCTCCTAAGCCACTCGAACAATACAAGCCATTTGTCTCAAATGTGCAATAGTACCTCAGCAACACCAGTGTTTCTGAAGCTTTGATGGCTATGTCAATGCCTATGGAACAGGGGTCTTACAATCTATGTAACAGGGATTTTATGGGTCTGAGTTAGGAAGTACGGAGTGGGGCTTGACAGTCTCTGTTTCTGACCAACTCCCAGGTGGATTTGATGTGGATTTTTCATGGACAAAGAGTTAGCAAAGTGCTAAGAATCCATCCATTGAAATTGTTGTTTGTGCTTCATTAAATCATACCAATTGAATACACAGTTTTACTCAGCCTTTGTGGCTGTTGTCTGAAATCCCACAAGTCCTGGGACTTTAAGTCAAGCCTCAACTCTCCAGCTGGCACATTAGCATCATTTTGGAGACTTTTTGAAAAGAGGAATGCCTGATGTCAAAATTGTGATGATGAAATCTCTTGAGATTCTGGACATTTAAAAATATTGAGACAATATGTACATAACATTCAATTAACTGTTTTAGAGTGTATAATTAAATGGCTTCTAGTACTTTCACGAAGTTGTGCAATCATTGCCACTTTTTTCTTACCCCAAAAGGAAACTCAGTACCTGTTAGCAGTCATCCTTCATTCCCTTTTCCCATCCTCAGACCCCAGCAACTACTAATTTACTTTCTGTGTCTATGGCTTTTCTTATTCTAGATATTTTATATAAATAAAGTGATACAGTATGTCATCTTTTGTGTCTAGTTTATTGCACTTAATCTAATTTTTTTATTGTTGTATTATAATATTGTAGCATATACTAGTAGTTTATTTCTGTTTATGGCTGGATACTATTAAACTGTGTAGATATATCACATTTGTTTATCCACTAATCTGTTGATATACATTTGGTTTGTTTCCAAATGTGATTATTGTTAAGAGCCCTGCCATTAGTATTCAAACAACAGAAGCTGTTTGTCTTCACATGTCTTTGGATACCTGTTTTTAAGATTTGCAGGCATAAGTAGATAGATAGACACCTAGATATATAGCTAGATAATAGATAGATGTCTGTATGTGTATATGTATGTGTGTGTGTATATATATACACACACACAGACACATACACACATACATATACCTGGATGCGTGGGAGTGTAATTGCTGGCTCATATGGTACCATAGACTGATGTCTGTATCCTCCCAAAAGTCATACATACATTGAGATCTCAAGCCCCAAGATGGAGCTATAAGAGGGACCTGATCTTGGTGAGGAGGGTGTAGGCGATGAGGAGTGATGAAGGTGGAGCCCTTATGAATGGCATTAGTGTCCTTATGAAAAAGGCCCCAGAGAGCTCCCTCACCTCTTCCACCATGTGCCTTCTCCACCACACAGCGAGAAGACCCCGTCTATGAAACAGGAAGCGGGTTCTCACCAGGCACTGAACCTGCTGGTGCCTTGATCTTTGAGCCTCCAGAACTGTAGGACAGAAATGTCTATTGTTTATAAGCCACCCAACCTATGGCATTTTGTTATGGCAGCCAGAGAGGACTAAGACGTACGGTAACTCCATTTTCACCTTACTGAGAAAATGACAAACCCTTTTTCATGGTGGCTGCGCCACTTTGCATTCTCACTGGAGTATGTCACTGGACATTTAGACCTTTTTAAAGGTTCCCCATTGAGTGCCATCACCAGCCAGTGTGGACAGCACTGCCCTGCAAGCAAGGATGGCCTTGTTCACACGCTTAAAACACACGGATTTAACTCAATGGGGTGCCTGAACCAATAGCATCAACATTACCTAGGAACTTCTTAGAAACACAGTTTCTAGGTCCAGCATGGTGGCTCACACCTATACACCAAGCACCTTGGGAGGCTAAAGTGGTCAGATCATTTGAGGTCAGGAGTTTGAGAGCAGCCTGGTCAACATGGCAAAACCTTGTCTTTACTAAAAATGAAAAAATTAGCCAGGTGTGGTGGCAGGTGCCTGTAGTCCCAGGTATTTGGGAAACTGAGACAGAAGAATGGCTTGAACCTGGGAGACAGAGGTTGCAATGAGCTGAGATGGTGCCATTGTACTCCAGTCTGGCAACAGAGTGAGACTCCTTCTTAAAACAAAATAACAACAACAACAACAATTTATTGGTCCCCACCCTGAACTGACTGAATCAGAAATGCCAGAGGCAGAGAGGGGTCACTACCTATTGTATCAAGCCCTGTCCCCAGGAGATTCTACTGAGTTTGAGAACTGATGCTCAATCTATGATTTTATAATTTGCAATAGTTTCACTTCAGTGTATATCATATGTGTTCTCCCATATCATGTATTATTATTTGAAAACAAAATTTTACATCTACTTGTAATATTTTAATATAAAGCAAGCCCACTATATAATTAATCATTATATTTGGGGCCACTTGATTTTTCTTATTTTTTATAAAATACAGATAATACTCTATGAATACTCTTGACAGTAAATATTTCCACACATCTCTGAATATTTCCCTTAAATTCAGCATCATTATTACCAAATTATAGAGTTTACATGTTGTTATCTTTACAGTGTTTTGGCCACTTCATTGGGCCTGAGATTTTTCTGTTGATGGAAAACTAATACTTCCATTCATCACAAACAAGGAAAGCGATATGAATTACTGCCTATTTTTCTTTTATTGCAAATATTGCTGGATTACCAGTTCATTCTGGGTCAATTTACCTCTCAAAACAGGAGAGAGAAAATGTGTATTTCCAGTCTCACTGGTTCCTTACTACTTATGATGCTTTGCCTAGTTTTTTAATTTATCAGTCCTTGTCTCTTTACCTACACCTAAAGGGTAAAACTACCCTACCTACTTCATAGTATAGAAAATAATGATAGAACTTGTGCAGAAAGCCCTTTGTAACTGCTGAGCACAATACAACATGTGAGTACTCTTATGACCATACTCAGTGCTTTGAAAATTTCACACCCAGAGGATCTCCACAATTGAAATATCCTCATTTTCTTTGAGCCAAGACTTTCATCAGCCTGACCTAAGCTGTATTCTGAATTTGTAAGGGATCCACAGAAGCTTTAGTATTCATATGTGCATATTTTGCAACTACATGAATGCACTACTTAAATTTCTGGGAGTTGGTTCACCTTAGGTAGAATTTGTAAATAGCATATTTCTGGCTTTTATTCTATTTCCTCCTTGCCTTTTTTTTTTTTTTTTTTTTTTTTTTTTTTTTTTTTTTTTTAAAGCCATGTGCCAGTTCCATTGCATCCATCTTTATGGAGCTTGCCTCAACTCCTTTTTGGGGAAAAAGCAATAGAGAAACAGAAAAACAAGCAAACAAGCAAGCAGATAAATACAGATAGATAGATACACTGTAAGGTCTATTTGATACTTTTTCTTCCTTTCTGAACCTTTACAGCACGGTCTATATTTAAATGGAAACTATAACACCTACACAGAAATGGGTAATGCTATCCATTTTCACCAGTTGAGTGTAAAAAGCCTCATATTTCTGTCTAAATTATGAAAATTTGTAGACTTTGAGAGATGTAAATGAACAATAGTCTACTATAGTGCTTTAATAGCTTCAAAAGACCTGTCCTCCCACCCCTCAATACACACCCATGCTACACGTACTCTTTCTTCCAATAAGGATGAATTCAATGTTATAGGAGTCATTAAGAAATTATTTTAGGCAGATAGAGAGGAAAAGGGGTCCTTGGAAACTTTTCATTTCTTTTAAAGCAGTTCCAGAAACATTTCTTGTCTAGCAGAAAGCCCCGGCTGTTAGAGCCTGCAGGCGAGCTCTGATATGCAAATGTTGGCCATTAGGAACGAAGTCCACCCAAGCATGATGATTCTTATGGTCCTTACCATGCCACCACATGTGCCTGGCAACTTGGCCTCTCCCACATATTCCCAGGTGCATAGACCATCATTGTGCCCTGCATTCACATATTAAAAAGTTAGGGTGGGAGGGCCAGTTTTTTCTCTGGCTACATGAATGACATGTCTGGTCAAACCATATAAGCAGCCACATTCTACTCCCCCACCCCCTGCCCAGAACACAGGGTTTCTTTTTTTAGAATCCCCCCTCCCTCTGTCTCTGTATGGGGCGGCTGTTTTCTTCTTCCTTCCTTTTTTCTTGCCTATTAAACTTTTCACTCCTTAAAACCACTCCACATGTGTCCATGTTTTTAATCCTATCCACATGAGACAAAGAACCTTGGTGTTTCTCCAGTCATTGGAGCCTGATCAATAAGAGAAGCTGTTGGTATGTTTTAATTAGGGAAAATGAGAAGAAGGCTGTGGAAACAACTTGACAGACTGCTCATCAGAGCAGAAGGAAGCTTCTGTGTCTTTTCATAGTCACACTGGCTGATCCACTTATGCCCCTGAAATATTCTCTCTTCAAAGTTTCAAAGGTAAGATTTGCTAAGCACACAATCCCGAAAGAGAAGACTTGGAAACATCCTCTACCTGGAACAGGACCTACCCACACTTTGGTAAAGAATAGGGTATCTATACATCCCCAGCAGAGAAACTGAGTTGAAAAGCCAGGATGACTACACTTGCAAATCTATTTGCAACCTTGGGCCAAGCTCCCAAGGTCAGCTACCTGAGCACTGCTGTTTTGCCCTCTTTGATTTCTAGGGAATTAACACAATCCAAGTTCAGCTGCACGTCACCTGCAGCCGGGGAGAAACATGGTGACATGCGGCTTCCTGCAACAGACATGATGTTTGATTCATGCCCTTTTGATGCAGTGCTTGAGGAAATGTCAGGGAGGAGAGAGTGAATAATCATTTGCATCCAGTGTGCCACAGGCAGCTCTCCAAGAGGGAGCCCACAGTAGTCAAGGCTAACGAAGAGGCTGGGGACCCCTGTTTAGTTTTGAGCTCAGCATGGGGAAAGAAAGAGAGAGAGAGAGAGAGGAAGGGAGAACATTTCCAACAGAGTGTACAAATGCAGAGTTAATAAAAACAGCAGTATCCTTGGAAGAATGGGGACAGTACACTGACTGGAGCCTTTATTTTATGTTAATCACTCTTGTAGTTGCTGCAGCCTGAGAAAGACACATTTGTTATGCAGACAGTTGTCAAGGCTGATCAAGAATGCAGGAGTGTGATCACAAATGAATTAGTTCTGTGAATACCAAGTGGGAAAACCAGTTCAAATTACAGCATGGCACACTAGCTCCAGTAAGGGAGGAGACCACCCCTCATAGCGTCTTATGCCCAATTTCTGCCTCCAAAGATAGAAGAAGCAAAAACTAAAAGGCAGACATGAAATCCATAGGCAAACAGCCCAGCACCACACACTGGGCCTGGTAGTTAAAGCTCAACCCCTGACCTCATTGGTTATGTTATCTATAGATTTTGGACTTTGTATGGAAAAACACTGTGAAAATCCCTATCCTGTTCTGTTCCGTGTTGATTACCAGTGCATGCAGCCCCCAGACACGTACTCCCTGCTTGCTCAATCCATCATGACCCTCTCACATGGACACCCTTAGAGCTGTAAGCCCTTAAGAAGGACAGGAATTGCTCACTCAGGGAGCTCGGTTTTTGAGACATGAGTCTTGTCGATGCTCCTGGCAGAATAAAGCCCTTCCTTCTTTAACGTAGTGACTGAGGGGTTTTGTCTGTGGCTTGTCTTCCTAATTCATTGGTTCCCTGACTGGAAACCAGGTGATTAACGAATGGTTGAGGCAGCCCCTGAGGTGGCTTAGGCCTGCCCTGTGGAGCATCCCTGCGGTGGGCTCTGGCCAGCTTGAGAAACTCAGATCCTAAGAGTGCTCTCGGGTAGGAAATTGTCCCGGTGGAATGCCTCGTCAGAGCAGCATGTGGCAGGACCCTGTGAAGGATCAATGCAGTAGAAAAACACTGGGAAGGAACTGGCACTTGGAGTCCAGACATCTGAAACTTGGTAAGGCTGGTCTTTGGAACTTGCCCACTCCATTTGAGTGGAAGTGTCGCCTGATCACTCATGACATGTCTATACCAGCACTTTGCTTTTTCTTTTTCACTTGACTTGGCTTGCTTGATACTTTGGTTTTGACCAGGCTTGGATCTCTTGATACTCTGATTTTGGTTTGATTCTGGTTTGGTGTAAACTATAAAAATGTGTGTGTGCTCTTTTTACCTGTTCTTTGTTTGGTGGCATGCGTGTTTTTTGAATGTGGTATTTTGCCTCCAGGAATCATGGGTCAGGCAAAAAGTAAGTCCATCCCATAGGAATTATGATGAAAAAATTTCAAAAAGGGATTTAAGGGAGACTATGGAGTTACTATGACACCAGGAAAACTTAGAACTTTGTGTGAGATAGAATGGCCAGCATTAGAAATGGGTTGGCCATCAGAAGGAAGCCTAGACATGTCCCTCATCTTGAAGGTATGGCACAGAGTAACCTGTAAGACAGGGCACCCAGATCAGTTCCCATATATATATTCTTGGTTACAACTGGTTTTAGATCCCCCATCATGGTTAAGAGGACAGGCAGCAGCAATACTAGCAGCAACGGGAGTTAGTTAAGGAAGGTTCTTGCTCCACCTGCTGAGGGAAGTCAGCACCAAAAGTCCTGTCCAACCCAACACCAGAAGAATCATGTCAGGAATTGGTACCAGCAGTGTTCTCTCCTTATCAAGAGGAAGGGCTCCCAACTCCTGAGCCCACAGCACCTCCATCTCCACCAGATAGCCACACTCCTAGACCACCCACAATAGACAAAAAAGGAAGTGAAGCCATAGGAGAATTTCTCCCTTGACAGCTTGTTTATGGCCCAAGACTGGAATCCGAATGCCCCTGAGAGAGCAACAATAAACTGAGGTAGATGAGGAGGGACACATGGTGGAAAAGCGTATCTTTGTGTATCAATCTTTCACCTCTGCTGACCTCCTTGATTGGAAGAATAATACTCCTTCTTACATTGAAAAGTTCCAAACGTTAATTTACTTGCTGTAACTATTATACAGATTTATAATCCTACTTGGGCTCATTGCCACCAGCTGTTCATGTTCCTCTTTAATACAGATGAAAGGCAAAGCTGCTCCAGGCAGCAACTACATGGCTAGAGGAGTACATCCTAGTCTATTACCAAAACCTCCAAGAATATGTAAGAATTCAGCTGCCAGGAACAGACCCTCAGTGGGACCCGAACAAGGGATAGACATGGAGAGGCTAAGATGGTACCATGAAGCATTGATAGAAGATCTAAAGAAAGGGGCTCAAAGGCTACAAATGTAAATAAGGTTTCTGAGGTCATCCAAGGAAAAGAGGAGAGTCCAGCACAATTTTGTAAAAGACTGTGTGAGGCTTACTATATGTACCCTCCTTTTGATCCAGATAGTCCTGAAAATCAGCGCATGATTAACATGGCCTTAGTTAGTCAAAGCATGGAAAATATCAGGAGAAAATTGCAGAAACAGGCTGGGTTTGTGGCTATAAATACTTCATAGTTACTGAAAATAGCCAATCAAGTGTTTGTGAACACAGATGCAATAAGCCACAGAGAAAGCTGTAAGGAAGGCAAACGCCAGGCCAGGCAAAACTCTGACTTACTCACCATGGCCATTAGGGGAATTCCCCCAAAAGGAGAGGGAAAATGGGGTTCTGGGAAGAATACCCAGTCTAATCGCCTATGCTTGCAACATAACCTATGCGCCTATTGTAAGGAAAAAGGACATTGGAAAGATAAGTGTCGCCAACTGAAGGAAAAGCAAGGTGATTCCGAACAAAAGACCTCTGATAAAGATGAGAGAGCTTTGTTTAGTCTGGCTGAAGGGCTATTGGACTGAAGGGGACCAGGCTCAAGCACCCCCAAGGAGCCCAAGGTCAAGATTACAACTGGGGACAAGGACGTTAAATTTTTGGTCGATACTGGTGGTGAACATTCAGTAGTGACAACCCCAGTCACCGACTTATCCACAAATACCATTGATATAATCAGAACAACAGGAGTTTCCACTAAGCAGGGTTTCTGTCTACCACAGACCTTCTCAGTGGGGGGACATGAAATAGTTCGCCAGTTCTTGTACATGCCTGACTGTCCCTTGCTTTTGCTAGGAAGAGACTTGCTTAGCAAGCTGACAGCCACCATCTCCTTTACAAAACAGGGCTCTTTACAGCTAAAGTTACTGAGAACAGGAGTTATCATGGCACTTACAGTCCCCCGGAAAGAAGAATGGAGACTTTTTCTAACCAAGCCAGGCCAAGAGATAAAACCAGCTCTAGCTAAGCGATGACCCCAAGTATGGATGAAGGATAATCCTCCAGGAAGTCAACTAAACTGCTATACTCATAGAAGTTAAGCCTGGGGTCCAGTCAATTAGACAAAAGCACTATCTGGTTCTCAGAGAAGCTCTCGAAGGAATCCAGGTTCTTCTTAGGTGCTTGAAAGCCTATGAAATTATAGTTCCTTGCCAGTCTCCATGGAACACCCCCCTTCTGCCTGTCCCTAAGCCAAGGACCAAGGACTACCAGCCAATACAGGACTTATGCTTGGTCAACCAAGCTACAGTGACTCTGCAACCAACAGTTCCTAACCCTTACACATTGTTAGGGCTCCTGCTGACTGAAGACAGCTGGTTTACCTGTCTGGACTTAAAAGATGCCTTCTTTAGCATCAGAATAGCTCCTGACAGCCAGAAGCACTTTGCCTTTCAGTGGGAAGATCCAAAGTCAGGTGTTGTTACTAAGTACACTTGGACCCAGCTTCCCCAAGGGTTCAAGAACTCTCCTACTATCTTCGGGGAGGCCCTGGCTCAAAATCTCCAAAGGTTTCCTACTAAAGACCTAGGTTGCATCTTGCTTCTCTACATAGACGACTTCCTGCTAGGACACTCCACGGCAGTCAAGTGAGCAAAAGGGACTGATGCCCAGCTTTGGCACCTGAAGGACTGTGCGTATAAAGTGTCCAAGAAGAAAGCTCTGATCTGCAGACAACAGGTACGCTACCTAGGATTCACTGTTCTGAAAGGGGAGTGCAGCCTGGGGTCAGAAAGAAAGCAGGTCATCTGCAGCTTATCAGAACCTAAAACCAGAAGGCAAGTAAGGGAATTCCTAGGAACTGTGGGGTTTTGCAGATTATGGATTCCAAACTGTTCAGTATTAGCCAAGTCTTTGTACAGGGTTACAAAGGGGGATGACAAGGAGCCTTTTGAATGGGGTCCTCTACAACAGCAAGCCTTTTGTAAGTTAAAGGAAAAACTTATGTCAGCCCCACCCTTGGATTACCAGATTTGACAAAGCCTTTTACACTCTACATGTCAGAAAGAGAAAAAAATGGCAGCTGGAGTTTTAACCCAATGCCAGTGGCCTATCTCTCAGAACACCTAGACAGTGTTTCCAAAGCCTGGACCCCATGTCTAAGGGCCCTGGCAGCAATGGCCCTGTCAGCACAAGAAGCAGAAAAACTAACCCTTGGGCAAAACCTAATATAAAGGTATATTGGGTAAAGCCTAATATACCCCCATGCTATGGTAATCTTGATGAATACTAAAGGACATCATTGGCTAACAAATACTAGATTAACCAAGTGCCACAGCTTACTATGTGAAAATCTCCACATAACCACTGAAGTTTACAACACCCCAAATCCTTCATGCCTGCTCCCAGTATCAGAGAGCCTGGTCAAACATAACTGTGTAGAGGTGTTGGACTCAGTTTATTCTAGCAGACCTGACCTTTGGGACCAGCCGTGGGCATCAGTAGACTGGGAGTTATACATGGATGGGAGCAGCTTCATCACCCCACAAGGAGAAAGATGTACAGGACATGCGGTGGTAACTTTGGATGCTGTCAATGAAGCCAAACTGTTGCCACAGGGCACGTCAGCCCAGAAAGCTAAGCTCATTGCTTTAACTTGGGCTCAAGAACTCAGTGAAGGTAAGACTGTAAACATCTACACTGACTCTTGATATGCCTTTCTAACACTCCAAGTGCATGGAGCATTGTATAAGGAAAAGGGTCTGTTAAACTCTGGGGGAAAGGACATAAAATATCAACAAGAAATTCTACAATTACTAGAGGAAGTGTGGGAACCTCAGAGGGTGGCAGTCATGCACTGCAGAGGACACCAGCAAGCCTCCATCTCAGTGGTCTTAGGAAACTCTCGAGCTGATTCAGAAGCTGGAAAAGCGTCTACCTCTCACCAGGCATCAGTAGTAGTCCCTTTACTCCCTCAAACACCTGACCTGGTACGTACCTATTCTAAGGAAGAAAATAGTTCTTCCACGCAGAAGGGGGACAAGTAATAAAAGGAGGATGGATTAGACTACCAGACGGGAAGGTAGCTGTGCCGCAGTTGCTAGGAGCCACAATTGTATTGTCTACCCATGAAACCACTCATATAGGATGAGAGTCACTTGCAAAATTGTTACATTGATACTTCTACATCTCACACTTGCCAGCCCTTACCAAAGCAGTAGCACAATGGTGTGTTACTTGCCAACAGCACAATGTGAGGCAAGGCCCCACTGTTCCACCCAGCATACAAGCCTATGGAGCGGCTCCTTTTGAGGATCTTCAGGTGGATTTCACAGAAATGCTGAAATGTGGAGGTAACAAGTATTTTCTGGTTCTTGTGTGTGCTTACTCTGGGTGGGTGGAGGCTTATCCAACATGAACCGAAAAGGCCTACGAGGTAACCCGTGTGCTTCTCCGAGATCTTATTCCTAGGTTTGCAATGCCCTTACGAATTGGCTCAGATAACAGGCCAGCATTTGTGGTTGACTTGGTACAGAACACATCAAAGGCATTAGGAATCACTTGGAAGCTACAGGTCACCTACCGACCTCAGAGTTCCGGAAAGATGGAGCAAATGAATCAGACTATCAAAAATAGTTTAGGGAAAGTATGTCAGGAAACAGAATTAAAGTGCATACAGACCCTTCATATACTATTGTTTAAAATTAGATGCACCCCTTTTAAGAAAACAGGATACTCCCCTTATGAAATACTGTACAATAGGCCTCCTCCTATACTATGGAGACTTCCAGGCACTCCTGAAGAATTAGGTGAAATTGAGTTACAGCGAGAGCTACAGGCTTTAGGAAAAATTACACAGACAATCTCAACTTGGGTAAATGAGAGGTGTCCCATCAGCTTATTCTCCCCAGTTTATTCTCCCCAGTTCAACCCTTCTCTCCAGGTGATCACGTGTGGATCAAGGACTGGAATGTAACCCCTTTGCGGCCATGGTGGAAAGGACTTCAGACCGTCATCCTGACCACCCCTACAGCTGTAAAGGTAGAAGGAATCCCAGCCTGGATCCATCACAGCTGGTGAAACCTGCAGGCGATTAAACCTGGGAGGCAAAAACTGAGCCCGGACTGTAAAGTGCAAAACCACTGCAAAGTGACTCTGAGGAGGACAACAAGCTCTGTCCCAGTCACACCCAGAAACTGACTGGTCTACACATGGCCACAGCATGAGAAGAGTCATCATGGGACTCATTTTCCTTATAACTTGGGCTTGTATAGTAAAAACTTCCACTGATTTTCCCCACATGGAGGACTGCTCTCAGTGTATACATCAGGTTACCAAGGTAGGGCAACAAGTTAAAACAATCTTTCTGTTCTATAGTTACTGCGAATGCCTAGGAACATTAAAAGGAATATGTTTATATAACGACACTCAATACAAGGTATGTAGCCCAGGAAATGACCGGCCAGATGTGTGTTATGACCCTTCTGAGCCTCCCAGGTCCACAGTTTTTGAAGATTAAGGACTGAAGACTGGTGGGGACTCATAAATGATATAGTGAAGTATTAGCCAGAACAGAAGAAAAAGGGGTGCCCAAACGCATAATCTTGCAATGTGATGGCTGTGCTGTCATTAATAGCAATAAGTTAGCAAGGGGATGTGGCTCTTTTGATTGGGAAAAAGGCTATGTGACCAAAAATAAGTGCATTTGTCATGAATTAGGACTATGTGGAAATGAATGTGGATACTGGTCTTGTGTCATTAGGGCCACTTCGCTAAAAAATGAAAAGGATCCAGTCCACCTTCAGAAAGGAAAAAATGGCCCTTCTGGTACTAAGGGACAATGTAACCCCTTAGAGCTGGTGACAACCAATCCCCTTGATCCTCGCTGGAAAAAAGGGGAGTGTGTGACCTTAGGAATTGATGGGGCTGGTCCGGATCCTCGAGTAAATATCTCAGTTCAAGAAGAAGTTTACAAACGCTCTCCTGAGCCAGTATTTCAAACTTTCTATGATGAACTAAATGTGCCAGTACCAGAAATTCCAGGAAAAACAAGAAATTTGTTTTTGCAATTAGCCAAGCACATAGCCTAGTCTCTCAATGTCACTTCCTGTTATATATGAGGAGGAACTGTAATGGGAGATCAATGGCCATGGGAAGCCCGAGAATTAGTGCCTACAGACTCAGTTCCTGATGAATTCCCAGCTCAAAAGAATCACCCTGCTAATGTCTGGGTCCTAAAATTCTCAATTATTGGACAATATTGCATAGCTAGAGAAGGAAAAGAATTCATTCACCCTGTAGGGTGACTTAGTTGTCTGGGACAGAAACTGTATAATGGTACCACAAAAACAGTCACTTGGTGGCATTCAAATCACACAGAGAGAAATCCATTTAGTAAATTCCCAAAGTTGTAAACCATGTGGACACACCCAGAATCCCACAGGGACTGAACAGCCCCCATTGGATTATACTGGATATGTAGGCATAGAGCTTAACCAAATTACCTGACCAGTGGGCAGGTAGTTGTGTTACTGGCACTATTAAACCATCTTTCTTCCTACTGTCCATAAAAACAGATGAACTCCTGAGCTTCCCTGTCTATGCTTCCCGTGCAAAGAGAAGCATAGCTATAGGAAATTGGAAAGATGATGAATGGCCTGAGAGAATCATACAATATTATGGGCCTGCTACTTGGGCACAAGATGGCTCCTGGGGATACTGGACCCCCATTTACATGCTCACCCAAATCATACAGTTTTACAAGCTGTCTCAGAAATAATCGCTAATAAAATTGGCAGAGCCTTGACTATTCTGGCCTGGCAAGAAACTCAGATGAGAAATGCTATCTATCAAAATAGATTGGCTCTTGACTACTTGCTAGCAGCTGAAGGAGGGGTCTGTGGGAAATTTAACCTTACTACTTGCTGTCTACACATCGATGATCAAGGGCAAGTAGTTGAAGACATAGTTACAGATATGACAAAACTGGCACATGTGTCCCTGCAAGTGTGGCATGGATTTGATCCTGGGGCCATGTTTGGAAAATGGTTCCCAGTGCTAGGAGAATTTAAAACTCTTATAACAGGAGTTATAATTGTAATAGGAACCTGCTTACTGCTCCCTTGTTTGCTACCTGTACTTCTTCAAATGATAAAAAGTTTCATCGCTACCTTAGTTCACCAAAATGCTTTAGCACAAGTGTACTATATGGAATCACTATCGATCTGTCTTGCAAGAAGACATGGGTAGTGAGGATGAAAGTGTGAATTCCCACTAATGAGTGAGGTTCTCAAAGGGGGAAGTAAGGGAGGAGACAACCTGTCATATTATCTTATGCCTAATTTCTGCCTCCGAAGAAAGAAGTAAAAACGAAAAGGCCGAAATGAAATCCATAGGCAGACAGCCCGGTGCCACACCCTGGGCCTGGTAGCTAAAGATCGGACCCTGACCTAATTGGTTATGTTATCTATAGATTTCAGACATTGTATGGAAAAGCACTGTGAAAATCCCTATCCTGTTCTGTTCTGTTTTCATTACTGGTGCATGCAACCCCCAGTCATGTACCTACTGCATGTTCAATCAGTCATGGCCCTCTCATGTGGACCCCCTTAGAGTTGTAAGCCTTTAAGAGGGATAGAAATTGCTCACTCAGAGAGTTCATTTTCTGAGACGTGAGTCTTGCCAATGCTCCTGGCCAAATAAAGCCCTTCCTTCTTTAACTCGGGGTCTGAGGGGTATTGGTTGCATTGCATCCTGCTACACCAGGAGGATTAAAATATACTAGTCAAGGTGCAGTGGCTCATGCCTTTAATCCCAGCACTTTGGGAGGACCAGGCATGAGGATCACTAGAGCCCAGGAGTTCAAGACTAGCCTGGACAACATAGTGAGATCCAGCCTTCACAAAATAAAATAAAATTAGCTGAGTATGGTGCCATGCCTATAGTCTTGGCTTCTTGGGAGTTTGAAGCAGAAGATCACTGGGGCCCAGGAGTTTGGGGCTTCAGTGAGCTATGTTCACACCACTGTACTCTATTCTGGGCAACAGACAGAGACCTTGTCTCAAAAAATTAAAAAATCAAACCAAGTCAAGTGAAAGAAAACTCTCCATCTTTTAAGTTCTATAGCATGTTCTTGTATTTGTATTGACCATGCTGTTAAAAAGAAAAATAGATAGACACATTCTTCTTTTCAAACCTCAAAAATATTAGGTTCATTCAGTGAAGAAAAGAAAAAAATACTTAGTGTGTATATATGTGTATATATACATTGGAACATACATATTCTTGATCAGCATCACATTAATGAACACATATGTGTGTGAATGTGTGTATATGTGTGTGTATGTGTATACACAGGCAAAAGATTTTGTGTGTGTGTGTGTATATATTTATTCAAAATCTGAGTTATCTATTTAAACTTTCCAAAGTCCATCAAACCACACCATGTCTGCACTACTTAAGATATAATCTAGACTCACAACCTTCTTAAACTACAGAGTGTTTAAGTGTATACATATATATTTAGATATAGATATAAAAGTTTCAGTAGTCCAGGCACTGTTTCACTAAAAATGGCTGCACGGATTCTCACCAAACAAAGAAGGCAGGGATAGGCTGGTCCAACACAGGTTTCATGCTTGGATGGAGGAGACAGAAAATCATTCCTCAGAACAGCCAAAAGGTTGATTTGCAATTTAGTTGCTTTGCACCTGAGTGAGTCCTCATCCTAGGCTTCAAGGCAGGTAGTAGCAGGAGCTCACAGGATAATGAAGGTGAATGAATTCCCCACTTACCTCATCTCTGGATGGGAGGTTGACTGGACAAACATATACTCATGCACACAAACACACACACACACACACACACACACACAATCACCATCAAGAATAACAACAGGTCAGACAGCGGCTCACACCTATAATCCCAGCACTTTGGGAGGTCAAGGCAGGTGGATCACTTAAGGCCAAGAGTTTGAGATAAGCCTAGCCAATATGAAAAAACCCTGTCTCTACTAAAAACATGGAAGTTAGCCAAGTGTGGTGGCACACTCCTGTTTTCCTAGCTACTTGGGACACGGAGGCAGGGGAATCGCTTGAGCCTTGGATGTGGTAGTTGCAGTGAGACAAAATCATGCTACTGCACTCCAGTATGGGTGACAGAGCAACACTCTGTCTCAAAAGAAACAAACAAACAAAAAAAAAACAAACAAAATTGCAAGTAGAAGAGAGGACAGCATTCTAATATTCCTATTAGGATGGAATACGATTCATTTGTCAAGCTACACACATACACATACAACAACAATAGCAACAGCAACAGCAATCACATATCACACTGGCAATCACATATCATATATCATGGCATGACTTACTGGTGAAAAAATACTTATTCACCAACTTTTATGGATCTGATATTCTAATACATTTAGGTAATACAAATTTGGTTCATTCTCAAGGGATACATATCTAGGAGGCCATGGGTCACCCATTACAGCACTCTTATTTTGTGATCATTCTGGCATGATGAATCGGTGCCATGTGATGATTTGTTGGGATAAAGTTACAGCAACATTTCCAAAATGCTTTTTTCTTCCCCATTTTGGACCCAGAGATGAAAGTAATTCATGGACAAACAAGGAACAGGTAAGTTCCTGTCTCTCAGAATCCTCTGGAGAAGCAAAGGTATGTTTTTGAGCTGCCTACATCTGAAATTCTGATTGGTTTTTGATTTTGTTTTCAGAATAGAAACTGCATGTTCTGCTCCACCCCAAACTCTCTTTCTGGGGAAGGAGTTTAATGAGACTCAGTAAATTCTTTCCTCCTTTGTAAAGTTCCAGGGGAAATAATTCCATCAGGGAAGTGGTTCTCAGAGAGGGGATACTTAGCAATGCCTGGGAATACTTTAGGACTTTCAAAATTGTTGGATTATTGGAGGATTGATTCTGGCATCTGGTATGTAGAAGCCAGGGATGCTGCTAAATATCTTACAATGCACACAACAGAGAATTATGCAGCCTAATGTATTACTAATGCCAAGGCTGAGAAACTCTGTTCTTTTGGTGGTTATATACCTGAGCAGGTTGGGTCATACCTGACACAGTGTTGCCTGAATGTAGCAAACCTGGTGAAGAGAAATGCTTATCAGAGTCTGCTGCTCAAGAGAATCTTTTTTTGAATTACCCATATGAATATTTAAGAGCCTATAAAACCACATTGTGTCTATACTGCCTGAGACATAACTTCGGCTCAAGGGCTTAAACCATAGAGTGCTATCAATGTGGACATAACTCCTGGGGAACATGGATAGCGTTGGGTGCTCCTAGGTCCATGCCAGGCTGGGAAATTCCAGTGCTTGAGTAGTTGTTTCTCCTTTTTCCTTTCTAAATACAAACCTTGCTTGTGAATAGTACAGCTCCATCCCTCATACATTTAAAAACACATCTAATGGCCATGTGCAGTGGCTAATACTTGTAATCCCAGCAGTTTGGGAGGCAGAGGTGGGCAGATCACCTGAGATCAGGAGTTAAAGACCAGCCTGGCCAACATGGTGAAACTGCATCTCTACTAAAAATATAGAAATTAGCCAGGCATTATGGTGGGCACCTGTAATTTCAGCTACTTGGGAGACTGAGGCAGGAGAATTGCTTGAAGCCTGGAGATGGAGGTTGCAGCAAGTTGAGATTTTGCCACTGCACTACAGCCTGGGTGACAGATCAAGACTCTACCTCAAAATAAATAAAATAACAAGATAAGATGTGATGAGATGCAATGAGATGAAATGCGACACGATGGGATGGGATGGGATGGGATGGGATGGGATGGGATGGGATGGGATGGGATGGGATGGGATGGGATGGGATAAGTTAAGATGATGAGATGAGATGAGATTAGACAACGTAAGATGAGATAAGATGGACATCTACAGTTCTGGCAACAGCAAATCCGTGTGTCCCTCCTCAGAAGCCAGAGTCCGAGTTATTTATTCTGAGCAAAAGTTGAATCATGTTTCCCTAGTAGGCTTAAAAATGGTATCTTCCAAGCATATGCCGTCACAGAATGTCATGCTGTGGTATGTAAGTGTCCAGGATTGTGTACAGAGGTCTCCTATTTCATTAGATGAAGGAGAAGAGTCAGCAGGCTGATTTCAAGCCTTTGTGAAGTCAGCAAATTCAGAGAAAGTTATACATGGGTCCAAGACATTTTGGTGGGATAGAAAAAAATAACAAGGAGGGGAAAAATAATGTGTACATTCGTAAGACCAACAGAGTAGGATTGCCCAAACACATGGTTACAGTTACAGCAAGGGAACAGAGGATCCCACTGAAGGTGAAACATACATACCCCTCACTCAAGTCCCCAGGCAGCAGAATGCCCTCACCGATCCATGCTAATTCTACTTTTTTATTGAAAGAGGTTCAAGGACACACTTCCCCAAAATATGGAACCTTGGCATTTGGGAAAATAGCAGAAGCCAGCCATAGCTACCTGGAAAAACTTCCCCTGCCCCTTCTCAAAAGTTGCCTGAAGTGGGCCATAAAACCTGGCTGACCTTCCTCTGAAAGGAGGTCATGACTCATTCCAAAGGGGTCCTCCCATACCCAGTGTAAAGAAATGTCCACTCTGAAGACACAGGCGGAACAAGAAGAATCTTAACAAACAGGCCTTGCTACATTTCCTCCTGGTTTATTTCCATTACAGCCCACCACATTTTGTCCAATTATACTTCTACACAACTGTTACCTTTTATCAAGCCTAAGCATTAAAATGGACAGTTTCCCTGTTACTTTGGGGCTTCGTTTCTGAAGGTTCTCATGTCATGTAAAACTTAGATTAAATAGATCTGTCTGATTTTTTTTCTTGCTAATCTGATTTTTGTTATAAGTGTCTCAGTCATGAACCTTGCAATAGGTGAAAAGTATTTTCTTTCTTACACACGTGGATGTGAAAATAGAACTTAGAATTGCACCTGGTTAATTTGGCATTGCCAGTGTTAATAGTCTGGAGAGAACATTGAGGGGCATGGGCCATTTGACAGGAAAGAAACTGTCTTAGTCTGTTCATGCTGCTATAGCCCTCACTCTGGACAGGGTAATTTATTATAAAGAATAGAAATTTATTGCTCACAATTCTGGAATCTGGAAGAATAAGATTAAGTAGCCAGCAGACTTGGTGTCTGGTGAGAGCTGCTCTCTGCTCCCTGATTGATGCCCTGTAGCTGCCTCCTCCAGAATAGACAAATTATTAGGTTGGTGCAAGATTAATTGCAGTTTCTATTACTGAAAGTAGTGGCAGCTGGGTGTGGTGGCTCATGCCTGTAATCCCAGCACTTTGGCAGGCCGAGATGGGCAGATCACGAGGTCAGCAGTTTGAGACCACTCTGGCTAACACGGTGAAACCCCGTCTCTATTAAAACTACAAAAAATTAGCTGGGTGTGGTGGCAGGCGCCTGTAGTCCCAGCTACTGGGAGGCTGAGGCAGGAGAATGGCATGAACCCAGGAGGCAGAGCTTGCAGTGAGGTGAGATCGCACCACTGCACTCCAGCCTAGGCGATGGAGTGAGACTCCATCTCGAAAAGAATAAAAAAAGAAGGTAGTGGCAAAAACCACAATTACTTTTGCACCAACCTAGTATGTCCTCACATTGCAGACTGGGTTGAAAGGGAGAAAAGAATAAGCTTGCTCTCTCAAGTCCTAATCCCCTCCATGAGGATGAAGCTCACGTGACCTAATCACCTCCTAATCACTGTGTTGCCCAGTCTAGTCTCAAACTCCTGGCCTCAAATGATCCTTTTGCCTTGACATCCCAAAGTGCTGGGATTACAGGCACCAGCCACCTTAAGCCTTTCAAGTATTGAAAAAGAGCTACCACATTGTATTAATTATCTGTCACTTTCTAACCAATTGTCAAACTATCTCCAAGTTTGTGACACAAAACAAAAAGCATTCATTGAGGTTTCTGAAAATTTTTAGGCTACAAATATTCTGGTCAATGGGAAAGAATCACTAGGTCCTGCACACACACAAGTGCAAATGAATCCTCACGAGCATCAATTTCAGCAGACAGGGATGATTGGATACATTTTTGAAGGCCACCTACCACATATACGGCTCTGAGTTTTCTCTTCTTCAGGTCCACACTTTTTCCTTAATCATCTCTCCAACAGGAAGCCCAGGTCTGCATTTCTTCATACTCTGCACTAGCCCATACTTGGACTTAGACATTTAGCCATGGCTCTTCTCATATCTCATTCAAAAATAAAACCAAGAGGGGCGACTTTTTGTCTTTTCATGTCCCCCAAGTCCCTGATTTTTGTTTTCTTTTAGAAAATGTTACTGGAATCTTCCCCCCAAATTTGGGATTTTTTCACATAAGCCCACAAGCAGCAACTTACATAAGCAGGCTGCCTGTGTAAGTGTGTGTCGCGATTTCCACCCTGCAACTACTTTCTTTTCTTGTTTATGCTGGATGTCTCAAAACACATATTCTGTATGAAGTCTCATTGCTCAAGCTGGGAAAGCTTTGTTGTCCAAAATCCTTGATGTTTAAACTCACACAGAAAGTCACAGTAGTACACACATACCCTGGGCAGTATCCTTTTGGTTATTTTGAGCTCTTCTCCTAAATCTCAGCAGTTTGAACTGCACATGCTGAGCAACTCTCAGCAGAACTCAGGAAAGTCTATAAAGATGATCTTACATTTACATTTGACTAGAGGGTTTTATTTTTAGTTTTATTGGTCTGTTTTGTGTCACAGAGGGCCTGTCATCTTAATAGTCTTGCCAAACATTTCATTCAAGGTTTAATACGTAGATACACCCGCCAGCCATAGCTTCCCAACTTAAAGTAAATGAATTTGTACAGATGTATATTTATGACTGCACAAATTCTAAAGCTAATAGGACAAATAAACTCTCTAAATATCCAGTTTTTTCCACATGAGATTTCATGTATTCAAAATGTACACCAAGTCAGCCAATCCTCCTTCTTTCCTCAGAATGGAAATACAAACCATTGTCATTGACATCTTTATTGTGAAGTCCATACTGGACTTACCTTTGGTGTGTGTATACTGAATGCATCTTGGGAATAAGCTCAGAACACAGCCAGAATTTATGATCAGGTAAATCCAGGCTGGCTTGTTTCCTTTGGCTTCTATCACCTGCCACAGGTAAAATATAATATCCCTGTAGCTGGGTGGTGACATCACATGTTTTGGATTTACACAGATTTGAGTAATTTGAGTATATAGCTGAATTTAATTAAACCACTTCAGAAGTGTGTATAAATCATTGATTCTTCCTAAGCCTGTTTTCCCATGATGCAACAAATTTTACTACTAGGAATATTAAAGATGATGATAGTTCAAAATGTTGAAGAAACAAAGAATGAAAGGCATGTTAAAGTTGTTCATTCTCTTCCTTCTTACTGTTTCTAGAGCTCACTAGAAAATTCCTTCCAGAAAGACATCTTTCTTACTGGAAAAACTTGGGAAAAAGTACTGAGACCCCCAGAATTTTAATACTTAAGTGACACCACTTAAATATGGATAAAGAATTAAAATCCCAGCAATATGTTATAAAGACTGGGGTGGGATGTGGGCATCATTATAGCATAAGCCAATAACACAAAGACTGGGTGTTCTGTTCAAGAGAAGAGAGTTCTGAAAATTGCTTTTCATGAAAGCTTTCTTCTTACAATTATTTGTCCCCTCATCCTGAGCCTTAGTAATATTTTACACATGCACACAAACAGAAGCACACGTACACACACTCCCTCTATCCTGAATTTTAGATGTACTATTCACTTAAGAAGATATGGTACAATTCCACACTTGCGAATTCATGGATTCAATACTCATTTCTCCTTTGCAATACAAAATGGTCCTTGGAGATATGACACAGGCTCCTTTGGAACACCATATTTTGCAAAGATTTAGCACTACTAAATAAAATTTGAAAAGTCCCCCTTTCATCTCCACAGAATGGGTAAGGCATTGGAAGAACAGATTCATTTAAAATCATATTTGAAACACGTCTTCATGGATCCATGGCATGCTTTTTAAACTAGGTTTTCACTTGTAATAGTTTGTCTCCATCCATAATTACAGGAATCTGACAGGGGACTTTGCAGTCTGTTCATTTTTATAAAAGAATTTCCTTTCACCACTGATATTGAGCTGCAGATGAGGTGCATTTGAACTGCACATGAGGAGCAATTTGCCCCATAGTGTCTTTACCACCTGCATAATATTTTGAGAGCGGAAGAGAGAACACACAGGGGATAATTTTATAATTGTATTTTGTATTTTTATTAGAAAATACATCACATGCAGAAATGTACAGATGATAATGCAACAGACATCCACAAATCTACCATGCAGACATAAAATATATTATTTTTTGCCATAAATATTTATTTTTTCTTTTCTTTTCTTTTCTTTTTTTTTTTTTGACTGGGAAGAAAAACAGGTTTAATTGGACTTACAGTTCCACATGACTGGGGAGGCCTCAGAATCATGGCAGGAGGCAAAAGGCACTTCTTACATGGTGGCAGCAAGAGAAAATGAGGAGAAAGCAAAAGCAGAAACCCTTGACAAACCCATCAGATCTCATGAGACTTATTCACTATCATGAGAATAGCATGGGAAAAAGACTGGCCCTCATGATTCAATTGCCTCCCTATGGGTCCCTCCCACAATATATGGGAATTCTGGGAGATACAATTCAAGTTGAGATTTGAGTGGGGACACTGCCCAACCCTATTAGCCCACCCCTTCCCCTCCAAATCTTACATCTTCATGTTTCAAAACCAAGCATGCCTTCTCAATAGTTCCCCAAAAGTCTTAATTCATTTCAGCATTAACCCAAAAGTCCACAGTCCAAAGTCTCATCCAAGACAAGGCAAATCCCTTCTGCCTATGAGCCTGTAAAATCAAAAGCAAAATAGTTACTTCCTAGATACAAAGGGGATACAGGTATTCGGTAAATACAGCTGCTCCAAATGGGAGAAACCGGCCAAAGCAAAGGGGTTATAGCACCCATGCAAGTCCAAAATCCAGCAGGGCAGTCAAATTTTAAAGCTCCAAAATGATCTCCTTTGACTCCAGATCTCACATCCAAGTCATACCGATGCAAGAGGTGGGTTCCTATGGTCTTGGGCAGCTTCACCCCTGTGGCTCTGCTGGGTACAGCCTCCCTCTTGGCTGATTTCATGGGCTGGCATTGAGAGTCTGTGGCTTTTCCAGGTGCATGATGCAAGCTGTCAGTGGATCTACCAGTCTGAGGTCCAGAGAATGGTGGCCCACTTCTCACAGGTCCACTCGGCTGTGCCCCAGTAGGCACTCTGTGCGGGGGCTCCTACATCACATTGACCTTTCGCATTGCTCTACCAGAGGCTCTCCATGAGGGCCCTGTCCCTGCAGCAAACTTTTGCCTGCGTATCCAGGCAATTCCATACATCTTTTGAAATCTATGTGGAGGTTCCCAAACCTCAATTCTTGACTTTTGTGTACCTGCAGGCTCAATGCCATGTGGAAGCTGCCAAGAGTTGGTGCTTTCAGCCATGGAATAATTTTAAAGCAGTGAGACTGGGCGGCCATGTGATAGACATTCACCCTACAAAGCAGCAAGACACCTTGATATTGGTCACATAGAACTGGCTCCACATGAGGTGCAAGTCTGCATCCTCACAAAGTGGGGGACTCTGTGAGTGAAGAGAGGAACAGGAGAGACACCTACAGCCTGTGCATGGGGTTCAAGGCACAGGTTCAATTATCTGATCATGGGGTAAGGAGAAAAGGGATGAGACTGCCCTGTTCTAAGGAGGATCAAAAATAGAGACTACTTGGAAAGTGTGTGAGTTTTGGGGCTCAGGGTGGCACATCCTAAACCCCAGCACTCACTAACTGGCATCTGGGAAACACACAGAGCAGGAAACTCACGCTCACCTTCCCCCGTCGCTCCCCCCTGCCCCCAGTCATCCTTCTCCTCCAAAGCAGGCCATGAAACCTAAGAAGGATTTTTCTGACCTTCCCCAAAGCAGGTCCTAATGATACAGGAGCTAGAAAGAAATTATTTAGGCAGATAGGGCAAAAGGAGTCCTCGCTAAGGCTCCCTTTTAATAAAAAGCAGCCCCACAGAATTTCTTTTCTCACAAAGAGCAGCCTGAAAAATCAAGCTTCCGACACAGATAAGCAAGCTGGAAGTTTGCATGGGTGAATGCTGGCAGCTGTGCCAATACAGCAGGTCTACCTGGAAGCCAGGGGTGTTCAGAATGGAGCCTCCATCTTCCCTTTTCTTTTCACCACGTGTACAGTAAGGACCAGGCAACATGGCGCTGACCGGGTAGAGAATCCATCTGCATAATAAAAGGTTAAGGTGGGGCAGTCAGCTTCTTTGTGTACTATGTAAATGGCACATCTAGTCCAACCAATTTTTTGTGCCCTATGTAAATCAGACATTACCTCCTCAAGCCCATCTATAACTCTCTGCACTTCACCACGCAACTGGCAACTCATTTTCTCCAGAACCCCAGTCTCTGCAGCAAGAGCTTTTCTCTTTCTTTTGCCTATTAAACTTCCACTCTTCACCTCACTCTGCTGTGTCTGCATCCTAGTCTTCCACGGCCATGGGACAGCAAACCGCAGGTTTTACCCCAGACAACAATGCCACTTCACTAAGGCCGCCATTCAAGAGGGGCGGTCCTCGTGCCTGGGGAGAGGAATATCTTTATCTCTGAAGATGAAGAATCTGAAAACAGGTCTTGTTAAAGTTCCCCCAGGTTTGTTCCCATGGGGTCACAGCCTCTCGTCCTCCAATCATACTTCTCCATAACTGTCCCCTCTTCATCAAACCTAAACAAGCATGAAAACTTGCAGGTTTCCCTGTTTGTTTTTTTTTGAGTCGGAGTCTCGCTCTGTCGCCAGGCTGGAGTGCAGTGGCAGGATCTCGGCTCACTGCAAGCTCCGCCTCCCGGGTTCACGCCATTCTCTTTTCTCAGCCTCCAGAGTAGCTGGGATTACAGGCACATGCTACCATGCCGGGCTAATTTTTGTATTTTTAGTAGAGATGGGGATTCGCCATGTTGGCTAGGATGGCCTCCATCTCCTGACTTCGTGATCCGCGCAACTCGGCCTCCCAAGGTGTTTTGATTTTTTTTTAACTTTTATTTTAGGTTTTGGGGTACATATGATAGTTTGTGACATAGTCAAATCTGTGTCATGGGGGTTTTCTGTACAGATTATTTCATCACCCAGGCATTAAGCCCAGTACCCAATAGTTATCTTTTCTGCTCCTCTGCTTCCTCCCATCCTCCACTCTCAAGTAGACCCCAGTTCCCTGTTTTTTTAAGTTTTCAGTTCCTCATGATATAAAAACATTAAAGAATTGTGTTTTCTTTCCCCAAGTTAATCTGTCTTTTCCTTTAAGGGGCCTCAAGCATGAGTATAAGATGGGAAGAAAAGGTATTTCATTTCTCCTACATGTGCAATTACTTTCAGACATTAAAAAGCAAAAACAAAAACAATTTTTTTTTTTTCTATAGCAAAAGCCCAGGGAGGTCGAGGTTGAAGTAAGCCATGTTCTTGCCATTGCACTTCAGCCTGGGTGACAAAGTAAGACCCTGTTTCAAAATAAATAAATAAATAAAACTGTCTAGGTAGTGGGTGAAGGAAAAAGAAATCTTTTACCTGGATAGATATTTCTTTGACATATTTTGCAGTGGCTGTCACAGGGTCAGCAAACAGATGTACCCTTGCAAGGCTGTCTATTGTGGGGGCATATTTGCATGTACAGAGAATCACCATGAATGTATCCAGGCCTTTTCCATGCCTTTCCAGGATCTAGGAGAGCTTGAGAGGCTGACACCTTTACATTGAAGTCTGAAAAGAAATATTTACCATCTCTTCTCTCTGAGAATGATGACCTATTAGGCTTCACCTACACAGCAAAGTCTGTTTTGCTAGCCAGTCCTCTTTCTTTCTTGCTCCCATTGTTACAGGAAAGGGGTCCTGATCCAGATACCAAGAGAGGGTTCTTGGATCTCACACAAGAAAGAATTCAGGGCAAGTCCATAGAGTAATGCAAAAGCAAGTTTATTAAGAAAGTAAAGTAATAAAGAATGGCTACTCCATAGGCAGAGCATCCCCAAGGGCTGCTCGTTGCCCATTTTTATTGTTATTTCTTGATGATATGCTAAATAAGGGGTGGATTACTCATAAGCCTTCCAGGAAAGGGGTGGGCAGTTCCTGGAATGGAGGGTTCCTCCCCTTTTTAGACCATATAGGGTAACTTCAGGACATTGCCATGGCATTTGTAAACTGTCATGGCAATGATGGGAGTGTTTTAGCATGCTAATGCATTATAATTAGCATATAATCAGCCATGATGGGGACCAGAGATCACTCTCATTGCCATCTTGGTTTTGGTGGGTTTTGGCAGGCTTCTTTATCTGTTTTATCCGCAAGGTCTTTACAACCTGTGGTATAGTTTGGCTGTGTCCCTACATAAATCTCATCTTGACTTGTAATTTCTATAATCCCCACTTGTTACGGGAGGGACCCATTTGGAGGTAACTGAATCATGGGGGTGGTTACCTCTATGCTGCTGTTCCTGTGATACTGAGTTTTCATGACATCTGAGGACTGCACAAGGGGCTTTCCCCCGTTTTGTGCAACACTTCTCCTTGCTGTCACCCTGTGAAGCAAGGGTGCTTTTCTTCCACCATGATTTTTTTGCTTCCTTTTTTGCTTCCTTTTCCACCATGATTGTAAGTTTCCTGAGGCCTCCTCAGTTATGCTTAACTGTGAGTCAATGAAACATCTTTCCTTTATAAATTTCCCAGTCTCAGGTATGTCTCTATTAGCAGCATGAGAACAGACTAATACAACCTGTATCTTGTGCTGACCTGCTATCTCATCTTGTGACTTAGAATGTCTAACATCCTGGGAATACAGTCCCCTAGGTCTCAGTCTTATTTTACTCAGCCCATACTCAAGATGTAGTCATTCTACTTCAAAGGCCTTTGACACCATAACTTGTCTGGACACTAAACCTGGTTGACCAACATAACTGTTTTTGGCCATGCTCCAGTCTGCATTCTTTCCATAAACTGAAGTTGGTATATCAGCTTCTGTACCTTACTGTTAGGTTGGGTCTTCATTCTGAAGGCTCCTGTGTATATACATTAAATGCATTTGTATGCCATTTCTCCTGTTAATCAATCTACTTCATGTCACCTGTTTTTCAGTGAACTTCCAGGGAGCCAAATGCAACGACCCCCATTTGGGCATATATAATAAAAATTAAATTTAAAATGTTGCATTTTTTAAAATGCACTAAATAAAAATAAACATGTTTAGGTCCTATAACTTCAAAGAGCACTCAAGCAGAAGATGGTCTGTTGTTTACTGAAATTAAGGGAGAGGTGATTTTGGACTTAATCTTGGACTTCCAGCCAAAACTTAAATTTATGTTGTTTAAAAGTCATCAAGTTTATGGGATTCTGTTGTTGTTGTCATGGCAGCCTGAAAGAGTTAAGATATTTACTGAAGGAGCCATAGAGCAAGGGGTTTGGCTATGAGAAATGGAATCCTACAAGAGCATGCAGAGGGACTAAATATTGTTACTGCACATAATGTTTTAGGATCACATATGGTGAAAAAAATATATCCCTGGGCAACTTGTCCCAGAAAACGTTTCAGAGATGCACTAGGAAACACACATCAGACCTTGCCAATGACAGAAAATGAAAATCACACTGTACCCTGTGGCAAAACAGCTTCCAATTGAACGAGGAGAATTGGTGCAGAAAGAAACAGCTTAGCGCCGGGCCATTCCCTGCCCACCTGCATGGTCTGATCACACCGAGCTATCTGCCCCAGGCACTTGCAACAAGGAAATGTGTTAGATGTAGTGAAACGGAAAGGAAGTCCCCTGGCAGGTGGTATAATATCCAAGACTATGTATTCTGCTCCTTGGGAGCTTGGTGAAAGGTGATGGGCATGGTATTTCTGGATCCTCCTGCAATATGACTTAGGGGGCCTTGACTCTCACCTCTACGGGCTCCAGCTTGGAATGGAGAGAGGAGAGCCACAGGAGACTGAGTGTTGGGTTTCTAGCAGCATTCGAACAAGAGGAGTTAAGGACAACCGCCAGTCTATGAGCAGGGTGCGGGAGCTCTGGAGCTTCCCAGAGAATTCCCTTCTTGTCTCTCCCATCCGGAATGCAAACTGACCCTCACCCCAGCTGCTGTACAAGAGAACAGATCTATCCCTCAAGGTTCCTTCTCCAGCAGACTCACATGTCAGAAACAGGCGTCATTTCTTATAGGGTGGTTTATACCTGAGACCCACTCCAAAGAAGCAGGCGGCAACAAGGCTGGGGTATGCATGTAACCAAAATCAACTCACTGATTTGATTTTACTTAGGAAAACAAAGTTAAATTAATACTAAGAAATTATTTTAACAAAAACCCATAGGGACAATCCTCATTGCCTTTGCAAAATTGTCTCTGATCTCATATAAATTCTAAGTCAAAACACATAGTATCATTCTTGCAAATACTTTTAAGATAATCAGAAGTAGTATGCTAGATTTTTTTTAAGCCCCTTTCCCCCATACTCCTCTCATTTCTCAAATCTGAGCTTGAGCTTTAAGAAATTTCCTAAGTATTTTAAATGGAAAGTCTATTGTTTTAATTCTAATATACCATAAAATAATACCTACATGCAACTTGGATTACTATAACAAATGTACAATTTATATATAACAGCAAGTGCCACATTCATTTTTTAACTTATAAGCTTAAGTAAGTCCTTATAGAGGGATTCAATGTCCCATTATTTAAGAAGGTCCTTAACTTAGTCATTCTCCAAAGTCTCTACCCTTTAATCAGAACACCAGTTAGGGACAATTGAAAGATAAGGAGGTACAGGGAATGCTCTTACTTAGTAGTAGCTGAAAACTTACACACATTGACACAGTAGTATA